>NW_012267220.1:2701842-2741500 GCF_000151885.1 Dipodomys ordii | reverse complement strand
GGGTTACAATTACATGGGCAAGATAATGAGTACATTTCTTATCAAGCATTGTAGCCTCCTCCTTTGTTTCCCCTTCCCATCCCTTCCCATCCTCCCCCTGCCCACCCCCAGTCCTCCCTGCTCCCCCTCCCCCCTGAAATCCTCTTGCTTTATATATCATGCAAATGAGGCTAAGAGGAGTTGAATCTTAGGTCATAGGCACCAGTCTCCCAGGGAGTTACAGAGCTAGGCTACGGGGTGACATGTGTCCCCATTGTCGTCAGAATCACCCAGATGGAAAGTCTGGAAAGCTTGAGACATAGATCTCATTTAGTTTCTATATGTAACCCTCTAGGTTTGGTTAAAACATCTTTAATTTCCAAAACATTATATTTACCATTTAAACATGTATAAGCATATATATAATCCTATATATACTATATATAGGTATATATAAATATATATCTACATATAAATTAGATATAGACATTGATATATACTATAGAGATGGATATATTCTGTATCTATATAATTAATATTTTCTCTTTTAAATTATCCATAGTTATAGCAATATAAAAGTTCTAAGATTTTGCATTTATAACTGTAGTTGGAAAAACATGTTTTTATTCATTCAACAAACACAAATGGCTTGTTACACAGAAACAACTAGCTAGATATGTGGGGAACAAAGAGGCTGGTAAGGAATGAATCACAGCTTCAAAGAACCCAAGTGACCATGACAAAAGTAACTTTGCTTTCTGAATGAGTGTTCTCAGGTTTGTGCAGTGATATGCTAGGTATTAAATATTTTCAATTTCTAAAATACTAAAATTTTGAAATTTAGTATTTGATATCCAAAGGTTATAATCAGACTTTTCTCCCTTCTGATGAAAAATCCATTAAATGTGTCACAGAACTTGGCCCTAATGTTTCGATATTAGTGAGTACCATTCTGCTAAATTTTACTTTAGAGTGACAGCATATAATTAAGAGAAGTAGACTGAGAGTGTGAAAAGTTAATTAACTGTGAGATTTTTGACAGACACCAGATAATTAAAAATTAAAATTAAAATGGGTGTTTTGAAATTTTTAATTGTGTTTTATTTCATATTGTGATGCCAGGCCGTGTGCAAAAGGATGCTTTTCCATGAAGGAGATTGGGGTGTCCAGCATTAGCTCCCCAGAGAAGTCATAATGCACTTCCCACCTGCCGTGTCCTTAATCTGTTTCTGAAAGTAATTTTCGAAATTAGAATACTGCTGTGGCATTAAAATTTAATTCTCTGTTGGCACCACTGGGAAGAAATTTCTAGAAGAAAGAAATCCACACAACTCAAAAAGAAAATTATATTTCTTACACTTTTGTATTTTCACAAAGGAAGAGATAGTGCTGGGGTCTGTAATTCAGTTATGAAGGAAAACAGTTTGTGCATGCCTCAATATGATGCCTCAATATGACTCCTTGTGTCTCTAACATTTTTCTTTTGTTGATGATTTCGATGTACTCCTCCCAGTTTTGAAAGAGACAGCACAGTTTTGGAAATTATAGCCTATGCTCATCAGTTCCCTTAAAATACATTTAGTCTACTGCATATTGGAAGTTTTAAACAACCGAGGTTGTTAAAAAAAAGTCTAAATTGTTACTTAAAACTCCTCACCATAGAAATCCAGGGTCTTGGTAGATATGAAAAAAAGGCCGTGTGATGGTTTGGGTATTTTTGAAGTACGTTGTTTACCATTATTTTTTTTTAGAGAGTACATTTCTTTTTTTTTTTAATTGTGAAAATACTGTACAGAGGGGTTACAATTACATGGGCAAGATAATGAGTACATTTCTTATCAAGCATTATAGCCTCCTCCTTTGTTGTTGTTTATTTTTTGGAATCTTGCTTTCCAGTTTGATGGTAAAGAAGCATTATGGAACTTTAAAGAATTGGCTAGTGGAAGCCAGGCACTGGTGGCTCATGACTGTAATCCTAGCTACAACAAGGCCCTTTGGACTGACACAGAATGGAGTTCTGGCCTGAATTCCAAAGGAAACCTATTCCTTTGTAGAAGTAAATCTGCTTCCTGCCCATCGCAGTTTGCACTGTCCTTGAACACAGCTTCTAATTCCCTGTCCTCAAAAGATCCACATAGCTGCCAGATTCATGGAGTCAGTCTCCAAACCTGGCTGCATCCAATGTCCATAGGTGTGTGCCGATGCTGAGAGTCTTGGCAGGACCAGAGGTCCAGAAGCATTTGCCCTCAAGATAAAGCTATTGCTTCACTCACCATGGAGCACAACTTACTAGCATCTCATCATGTTTTTGTGAATAAAAAATTCTTATGTATTGCGTTATAATCATGTAGGCCAATGACTTTGACATGTAAGCCAATGACTTCGGATATTTAATCTTGAGATTTAATCTTGTATCTTAAAAGTCCTGTCAAGAAATCAGCGATACAGGGGCTGGGGAGGTGGCTCAGTGGTAGAGCGCTTGCCTTGCATGAATGAGGCCCTGGGTTCGATTCCTCAGCACCACATACGCAAAAAGAAAAAAAGCCGGAAGTAGCGCTGTGGCTCAAGTGGTAGAGCGCTAGCCTTGAGCTGAAGAGCTGAGGGGCAGTGCCCAGGCCCAGAGTTCAGGCCCCACGACCGGACCCCCAAAAAATAATAAAAAATAAATACAAAAGAAATCAGCGATACATAACCATTTACATGATAGGAGCTTTAAAAAAATGAACTGTCGTGAGACTTATTTTAGTTAAACCTTAAGGATTCTTAAATAGCTAAGTGCTGTGCTTAGATGTTTTTTAAATCTCCCAACAAAATATGAGCAAATTTTATTTTATTTTATTATTTTTACTAGAAGTGGTGCACTTTCTCTTTGCCTCAGGTCATATTGTTTTCTTTTATAAAGAATGTAAGAGAAAAGAGGCCACTAACTGGAAAGATTTCCTTCCTAGCAGAGTCCTAGGAGACTGACTTGACCCAAGAGCATGTTGCTGGTTTAATGAAAGTTGGCATCAAGAATTTAGGAGGTTGAAAAAGTACTCTCAAAATTTCCTACAACTGGTGTGCATAGACCATGGTTAAGCTATAACCTAAATTCTTTTTTTTTGGGGGGTATAACCTAAATTCTTTGAGGATGACATTTTTTAAAAAAATTATAAAGTGAGAGTCATAGAGCAATATCAAAATCAATAAAGGCATTGTTTTAATCATTGAGGGAATCCTGGACACCAGTTTAACATATTATTCCCCTTGGTTGGTTGTGAAGTATCAGGATTATTGCATATTTTAAAAGATTACTAAAATGAAATCAACAGTTAGCCTGTAAAGTTCAATAAAAGCATATACTTACACAGAAATTTAACTATTGGCCTGAAATTGTTTTTCTGAGTAGTTAGAGTATCTCTTCCAGAAGAAGGAATTTAAGTGTTTTCTTTTCCTGAAAATAAGTGACATAGTTTATAAACTATCCGGGTATGTTCTTATCTCACCGAAGGAAGATATTTCATTCTACTTTCAGATGAATTGAGTCTCAACTAACATGAAAACAAATTTGAAGCATGGTTTCTTAAATATGTTACTTCACAACGGTCCATCTTGAAGTATTTAATGTTGTCCTGAAGAATAGACAACAGTGTAATGAAATCTGTTGAGCCAGCAGGTTAATAGTGGACTCGAGAAGGTATCTTTGCTGTGTGAAGAATTTAAAACTGATTAACCCTGGAATGAAATTCCCCTAATGAAGTTATTGGATTTAATAACTGCAATATTTCTTCATTTAAGTGAGAGCTCAATTCAGTAAAAATAACTATTCTCTTAGATACCTTAAGTGTGCTTATGTTTATTGATATCTTTCAGTACTAGAACTTCAGTCAGAATGAATGTAGCATGCCACACGCCACATAAAAGAAATCCAAACAGAAAAGAAACCCCATGACAGCTAAGATGGGCTATTTTTCCATTCCTAACACCTGTCCTGGGTATCTAAACAGAATTCTTAAAGACTTAATTTTTTAAAATTGTTGATTGTGTGGTTTGAACTCAGGGTCTGGGTGCTGTCCCTGAGCTCTTTTACTAAAGGCTAGCACTCTACCACTTTAAGCCACAGCACCACTTCTGGTTTTCTGGTGGATAATTGGAGATAAGAGTCTCATGGACTTTCCTGACCAGTCTGGCTTTGAACTGCAATCCTCAGATCTCAGCCTCCTGAGTAGCTAGGATTACAGGCGTGAGCCACTGGCTGGCTTCTTAAAGACTTTTGAATGCAGCAAAATGATTTCTTTAAATGATCAGTTTGATACTGTTTAATACCAGTATGTCAAATTTCATGTTGCTTTGTTACTTTTACATTTTTAAATCTTTAAGAATTTTTAATCCTTAAAAATACCTGTGAAATGAAATTTCAGCATCTCACTCACCTTGAAGAGATCACTTCATTGTGCAACTATTATCACTCCTCATCTGTGCAACTCTTTGCATCTTCTTTTACCTATGTGGGTTCTCCTCAACAGATGAGGAATGTTCTAACCTGTGCATTTTAAGTCTCACATTGACTAGCCTAACCTACTGAACATCCCAGCTGAGCACCATACCACCCAATAGAGGATCTGTGCTTTGCTCTTGTGATCTGGTGGCTGAATGGCAGTTGTGGTGGGATGAACCATTCTGTACTGAAGACTGTCTGGATTATGAATATCCAAGTCATCATTGCTAGGAGCCATAGATAACTCTCAGGTATGGTGATTCAGTGAAGTGTAAGGAGGCAACCATGACCGGGTTCAGCTTTCCTCTCACCAGTGTCCAAATGACCAACTCCACATACAAGTCTGTTGTGACGTCTAGGGCTGTACTGCCAAGAGAGTTAATGATTGATTGTGTCTTTGCTAACGTGTTATTTGATATTGAATTGTCATCAACTGGTTGCTATGGAAAGGTTTGAAAATGGTACAACCATTTTTTTCTGATAGAATCAGTGTTTTGGAGTGCAAGTTATATCCTCATTGTGTAAGTAACACATGACATGCAACTCTGTTAGTGAAAACAGTTGCTATGCCTTTCAGGTGAGAGGTAAGTATAGAGACCCATTCACCCAATGGTTATTGAAAGGGCAGAATGAGTTATGTGGTAAAAATAAACCAGGATTCCTCAATGGAGCTTTATCCCTGCATCGAATGGGACATGGAGAGAAACAGAAATGATAGATGGAAAAGTCAGGAGGGGTTAAGAAAACAATTGTAGAGGCCAACTTATTCATACAACCCATTCCATTAGTGTCTAGTGTGTTGTGATTTGAACAAACCAGCTCTGCATTGTAGTGAGTCTCTACCCTCACTAAGGGTGCTGAGCCAATATTATATCTGAATGGTGATTTTTCTCCCCATTTCTATTATTTCCCATTGCTTTCAGAAAAATGTTCAGGTGCCATGGTGAGCTTTCAAGATTCTCTCCCAAAACCCATAACCCTCTCTCTATAAGGGAGCCCCTCCCAGACTTCTTTCTTCCTGCCTCCCTCTTGTTTCCCATCTTTAATAACCTAGTGACCGGGGAATTTCTTTCCTTCTTCACTTCAAATGTCACTTCCTTGGGAAGGTTTTCTTTTTCAATTTAACCCTCCCCTGAACTTGATTACATCCATCTGTTCTGTGTTCTCATAAAATCCTGAACTCTATTTATCATGAAGTTCATTGCACCTTATTTATTCCTCCTCTGCTGTATTTTATATTTTATGATGGCAGTAGATACTATTCTTGTCACATACCATCATTCAGCCCTGTGCTTTGTACCCTTTCAGCACAAAACATGGAAACCATTCTTGAAAGGTGTACATGCAAAGGAATAGGAGGATAAGAGATGCAGGAAGAAACATAGGATGCTTTCTTTAAATGAGAAAATTTCTATGTGAAAACAGTGTGTACTTGATTCAAAGTCAAGAAGCTTCATTTTGACCATATAAAAATCAGATACTTCTATATAGCAAGAAACCCAAACAAAAAAGCCAATGATTGAAAAAAATGCATAATGGAGAAAAGATTTTCTACTCTTTATATGGATGAAAGATTGTTGAGAAATACCAGTGAACCAAAGAGCAAAGTATTGGAACAAGCAGTTCCTAGATTCAAACTAGTATATGTAGCATTGGGAAAGTTCTGCTGCTGATAATCTAAGCTATTTTGGGAGTAGGTGTGAATGGGATTTGAACTCATGTCCCTTCACTGGCTAGGTACTTGGACCAAACACCAACCACATTTTGCTTTGGTTATTTTTTTTTGAGATAGAGTTTCACTTTTTTCCTGGATCACAACTTTCCTATTTATACTTTCCTCTGCATGACAGGTGTGTACCACCATGCCTAGCTTTTTCTAGTGAGATGGGGGAATTCACGAACTTTTGCCTACATTGACCTTGAGCCACAATCCTCCTGATTGTAACCACCTGAGTAGCTAGAATTACAAATGGTAGTCCATGCCCAGCTTGCTAAGATGTGCCTTATGATATTCGTGTATATTTGAACTGTCAATGAACAACTTGTCAATGATTTCTAAAATTATAAGTTGAATCAGTAAATCTCCTTTTGGGAATTTTAACTGAGACGAAAATCACACAGTTAAAAATGATATTCACACTGAATTATTCATCTTACGATTCTTTTCAAGAGTAAAAGTTTAGAAATATAAATACCCACCAATTGCACATTGGTTAGATAAATTATAATGCATCACTACTATCCAATGTTGTACATGGAAGAAGTTCTGCCAGTATTTTTGTTTATTGATTGATCTTTGTGTCCCGAGTGGGCTGGAATTCAGGACCTTGCCCTTACACTTGGCTCTTTTTTTTTGGTGCGAGAATGGTGGTGTACCACTTAAGCCATGTCCCCATTTTAAAATGACAATATTTCAAAGTTTTATTAGTTTAAAGTGTTTCACAATTATGTATAAAGGATCTCATCTTATGTAGTAAAAGAGTTCTGTGTGTGTGCATGTGCGTGCGTGTACCTTACATATTACATATATAAGGATATGTGAACATGTACATATACTATATAAATTATATATATAATCACCTTCCTCCTTAAATATTATAATTTAGCTCTATTTGTGACAAAAGTTAGTTATCAAAACCATTATGGAACTAAATAGCAAAAAATATGGGTTTTATTTTGTAAGGTTTTATAATTTATAAGGTATATTCTGTGCCCTAACATTGGAATCTTTTTTTTTTACAAGCAAAAGGACTCTTCTCTTCATGAAATCAGTTGTTTGTGGACTGTAGCTAATACATTTGCTGAGATTCAGAATGTCTCAGAAATTAGAGGATAATAGATTGGCAAACATAAAGAGACTTTTAATATAGACACATTGTATATGTGCATATGCATATATACATACCTTCTATATATACATATACATATGTTATCATACATGAATGCAGTATCTATATAGAACAGAGAACAAAAATACTCAAAAGAGATACATAAGACTGCATGAAAAGATTATGAAAAGTTAATTCAGAGCCAAACTATATTGAGATTTCTTCTTTTCCCAGTTGGAGTGGCTATCATCAGAGAAAAGAAAACAATAGGATGCTAGATTACACACTAGTGAGAATGTAAATGAGTTTGGTCACGTGGTAGATCCTTAAGATCTGGGTCTATGTCCAAAAGAGTCAAATTTAGCTTCCTATAGAGCTTCCTGTATACTCATCTTTTTTATTGAGGTATTTATAATAATCAGTTTATGAAATGAGCATGACTACTAATCATTGAGTGGAAAGAAAAAGAAAATCACACACACACACACACACACACACACACACACACACAGAGCAAATATCCAATACCAGGAATCTTATCATCCCATATAGAAGTTGTTTTGTTTTTTTAATTCCTAGTCTCTTTTTGCCACAACAATCAGTACACTTAAACTCTCCTCCCAGTGGAGATTATTGAAATATTCTTTTTTTTGTACATTTTTATTCTAAAACATGCTGTACAGAAGGGTTACAGTTACATGAGTAAGATAATGAGTACAATTCCTACTGAGCATTGTTACCTCCTCCCCTGTTTTCCCCCTACCATCCCTTCCCTCCCACCTCCACAGCCACCTTCCCCCCCCCCGCCCTCCCTCTGAAGTTGTAAAATTCATTTTCAACATAGTGTTTTGTACATCTCACTGTTACAATGGGTCAATCTGTATCCTTATTTAAGCATTTTGTTTTTTCCCTTCCCCTCCCCTAATTAGAGAAGTGTATAAACAAGATACAGGGTACCAACATCAAATACAGTGGGATTATGCCATGGCGGAAGAACATACAAATAAAAAAATCACATGGTACATTATAAGTACGTTAGAAACAACAGCAAGAAAGAAAAAAGATATTTGTGTCCCTATCTTGGGGTTCATTTCACTTAACATCATCTTATATGGTCATAAGTACATAGCTTTTGGCCTTTTCTGCCCATCTTACAAATGTACTACTTATTGCAAATAAGGGAAACCATGGGAAGTATGTTTCTTTGGGCCTGGCTTACTTCACTTAATATATTTTTTTCCAAGTCTTTCCATTTCCTAACAAATGGGGGCAATGCCATTCTTTCTGATGGAGGCATAGAATTCCATTGTGTATATATACCACATTTTCTTGATCCATTCATCTACTGAGGGGCATCTGGGTTGGTTCCATATCTTAGCTATGGTAAATAGTGCTGCAGTAAACATAGTTGTGCTGGTAGCCTTAGTATGGCTTTGTTTGTGATTGTTTGGGTAAATGCCCAAAAGTGGGATTGCTGGGTCATAGGGAGCTCTATGTGGAGTCTTTTGAGGAACCTCCATACTGCTTTCCAAAGTGGTTGAACAAGTTTACACTCCCACCAACAGTGCAGTAGGGTTCCCTGAAATATCCTTAAATGGAGCAAAGCTTCTCAAAAAAAATTCCCCAGCTTGATATTGCCCATTGACAAGGGGGGGGGAGGCGGGGAGAGGATGGGAAGGGATGGGAAGGGGAAACAAAGGAGGAGGCTACAATGCTTAATAAGAAATGTACTCATTGTCTTGCCCAGGTAATTGTAACACCTCTGTACAGTATTTTCACAATAAAAAAATTCCCCAGTTGTTTTGGTACAAATCAAAATTCTTTATCACTAAAAAAAATCTTTTTGGAATTTTACTAGACAGAGAGTAATTAAGTGCAAGTAGGAAGATTTATCAATGGTGTCTTATAAAAGGACATTTTCCACAGGATCTAGGAGAAACAATGGATGTGCAAGGTTTGCTTATTGAAGTGCCCTTTACAAGCTCTCTGTGTGTATTTTAATTTCAGGTAATTAATTTTTAGAGTTGACTTTTATGTCATAAATGAAACATTAATTAGAAAACGTGCATCTTTCAGTGATACCAGACTTATTTTAGCTTTGAAACTATTTGGTATTTATATAGTAGTGGTTTATTTGCTAAATCACAGAGAATTGCTACTTTTCCCTTTGTATCTCCAAATGTTGCATACTTTGGCATACAAATATGGCTATTAGAAATTGATGCCAAAATAAATCGCAATATACAGCTAGGGGAATGTGGAGCTTATTATTTTTTTTTCTGTTTTCTTTCTTCTGGTGCTGATCTTAGGGCTAGAACTCATGGCCTGAGCCACTGTCCCTGAGCTTGCCTGCTCAAAGCTAGGGTTCTACCACTTGATCCACAGCTTCAGTTCTGGTTGTTTTGTTTTGTTTTTTGAGTACTTTATTGGAGATGAATGTCACAGATTTTGACTGCTCTGGCTGGCTTTGAACTGCAATCCTCAGACCTTGGCCTCTTAAGTAGCTAGGATTGCAGGTGTGAGCCACTGGTGTCCAGCTAATTCTTAGCAGTTTAGCTCATCTGTAATGAGGGTTTACTGTGTGTAGTACCCTGTGTTGAGTGATCCAATAGTGACTTTTGTTGAATCCCATGAAGGAGAGGCTATGGCTTCTTCCATATTGTCATCTTGCTCCTTCTGTTTGCAGGGGTTGTATATCATCTGACCCAGTAGTTGAGAAGCCAGACAGAGGTAAAAGGCTCCTGGACATTATCAGGAGAAGAAGAGGTCCCTTTACAACCAAACTGTGCTAGGGAGCATGGATGCAGACAACTGTGTTTTCTGATTTTCTTTGCTTTCAGCTGAGGTCCTGAGATATGCTGTCATCTTAAGAAAACAACAAAACAACAACAAACACCACCACCACCAGAAACAATCAACAAAAACCATGATGCAGCTTTCCAATTTGTAAAAGAGACGTTTCCCCTTTTTTTTTCTTGGAATTTGTCTCTTCCCTGTGCCTCTAGTATGATTATCTTTGTGTTACACCTTTAATATTTTCACTGATGCTGTGTTTCTCCAACTCTTAGGTAAAACATCTCAAGAGTTTAAAAAACCACCATCGTTCCAACCACTACCAGATATAAAGCTTCATCTGACAAGGGAAAACAACCTAGCCCACCCAAATATGGCATGCTAATTAAAATCATCGTGACATTTAAAAATTCCATATACAAAATAGCATCCTCAATTCTCTGTGATTTATTCTGAGAGGCAAAGAGTGCGTCACTTTACCGCTTCAGCTCCTTAGTCTGATGAGAATTCTATGGCAAATTATAATCATTTGTCTGTTACCTCATTAGTTAAAAGTGTTAAACCAAAGGAGGTGAGGGAAAACTTGCTCGTATCGGGAGCCTTGCCCTTCATGGCATGACCTCCCAGCTTTCCTGAGGACCTCCACCTGTGCCCCCATGTTTCTTCTTGCCTCGTAGCTATATCCTTCAGCCACGTTTCTATCTAAGCATCACTCGCTCTGGCATTTGGTTGCTGGCCGCTGGCTGCTTCACAAGGGCAGAGCTGGTGGGGGGGGGGCTCTACTATCTCCAAACTGAAGTTATTTCTTTCGATGACCTCTTTGGGGACAAGGTCATCCCCAATACACTGGAGGCCTTTCGTTCCAAAGTTAGAAGGTAGATGCGGGTTTGCTATGGTGGGGTTATTTGAGTTTAGAGATAGGACTATTTATGAATTGTGACAATGACTGGGTTCAAGACTGTGAAATGACCACTATCATCAATGGCTTGTCTTAGATTCATAAGCATGTACTCTATGACGTTCTTCTAGAGCGGCAGGTAAACTCTGAGGAACCAATGATGGAATTGATGTCCTTCCCTGGCTAACAGGGTCACCATGCCAGTTTGCTAATTTGTCTTCTAAATGCTAGCATTATATTTATCGTCCTTCTCTTCTCTTCCTTTCTCCGCCCCCATTTAGATTCACATATACAGGGGCAGAAAGTTTCATATATATTGGTACAATATGTTTCTACAGATTACAAAAATGATAGCGCTCAATTTGCCCTGAGTTTGGGAGTTTGTGCTTTTCTTCTGTAATGTGTCCACTTTAGAGCTTGTTCTCATGTAGCTTGTATCTAGCAAGTTCCTGGTCTCCATCATAAGAATTACTGTTTCCAACAGAATAGATAGAGAACCATCTACTCATTGTACTTTAAAGCCAGAAAAACTTTTCTGTGGAGTCTTCTTTCCCCAATATTCTCCTGTGGCATTTACAAGTCAGGCAATGCTTGTGGCATGATAATTGTAACACACTGGAAATCACACTGGTGATAAGCAACATGCCTAATGTTGCCTGTGAAGTACATCTGTATACCTATACCTGTCTCTGTCTGTCTGTCTATCTGTCTGTCTGTCTGTCTATCTGTCTCTCTCTCTCTCACACACACATATACACATATCCCTGGGTAGGGACAGAGGAGCAGTTATTCTGTTATATATCAAATTCAATTTAAGAAAAAAGTAAAAGAAATCCAGGAATGAATCTGAGCAATTAAAGATGTTTTATGGAAACCCAGTACCCTTTCCGAAGGACCGATTGCTTGGTTATTTAGAATTATAAGCTGGAATGTGATTGCTTATAACTGTAGTCTCAGCTACTCAGAAGGCAAAGATCAGGAGTGTCATGGTTGAAAGCCAAATATGGACAAAGAGTTACTAAATCTCCCTCTCCATAAACCAGAGATGGTGATGCATGCCTATGGTTCCAGCTATGTGGGAGGATATAGGAGGAGGGTGGTGATCAGAGGTTGGTCCCTTGGCAAAAAAACGAGACTCTAACTGAAAAATAACTAGAGCAAAATATGGGCTGAGAGCATAGTTCAAATGAAAGAGGGCTTTCCTGGCAGATGGAAGGGCCTGCATTCAAACCCTAGTACTGCCATCCAAAAAGAAAGTCAAAAGGGCTACAAACGAAAGCCCTGACCAGTGGATCTATCAAAGGTATCTCTATATAACATCTGGGTGACAAAATAAATCAACAACTTAAAATGGATCCTGATACCCCTCTTTCTCAGAAACGCTTTATCTTGAATTCTCAAATTCTCAGGATGTGCCTATATGAATTGTGGGTATGATTTAACTCTCTGATAGCGTGATCCTCTACTCCTGTGCATTTGATTACCCTTAGGGAGGTAATTAATTTAAACCAGTTGAATATTAATTTTGCTAAGAGGGTTGGCATTACCTGAAGTCATAGGAAAATGGGGTTGCTGTCTTTTTTCCTTTGAATCTCTCTCTCTATATATGTAGGTATAGATATGTTTAGATATTTATATATCTATAATATCTATATCCCTGAACAGAACAAACTATCCCAAGAGAATATATAGATACCCTTAGGTAGTGCTAGGTACTACAGATGTGGGGCAGGTCAGGTTCTGCCTGTCTCTGTGCAAGCACAGGGCTTTGGTATTGGATTCATGCCTTAGAAGAGCAGCTGTGAAATGATTGTGTCTTTCTCCCTGACTCCTTGGCATCGTTGTCATAGTGACCACATTTAGTCAGGTTGCCTTAGTGACCGCCGAAGCTTGAGGTAAGATGGGAAGAGAGATTTCCAGGTTGTAGTCATACCACTCAGTATTTGTTTTTAAAAGTCTATCAAACTTGATCTTGAGTTTATTTTGTGTCAACATACTGGTATTTACACTAATTGTTTTAGCCTTGCATTCCAGAAAAAAACGAAGATTGCTTTTTTTGGACAATGGCTTGATGAAGATGGATGAATAATTTTTGGAATATTGCTGAGTTATTAAAGTCTGAGTGAAAATAATTTGGAAAAGGTTATGCGAATGTACTAGTCAAGGGTTGCAAGAGAAACAGAGGCAGTAGATGTGTATGTGGAGAGAGGGGGAGGGAGAGAGGCAGGGGAAGAAAGAGAGAAAGAGGAAAAACAGATAGGATAATGTATTTTATGGAAGTGTGTGTGTGTGTGTGTGTGTGTGTGTTAAAGTGCTTGTGGAGGCTGGATAGTCTAGAATCTGCTGGGCAGTGTGTACTTTTGTGATTAAAAGTGATCCAGAAGTAGAATTTCTTCCTTTTCTTAGCATCTCCTTTCCTTCATGATCTTCAACTGATCAGTTAAATCCGCCTACACCATGGAGGGCAGTATGTTTTTCTCAGTAATTATCTATTTAAATGTCTGTTCTATCATGGCAGCACTTCTAATGATATTTGAACCAGCAACTTAGTATCATATTCTAGCCAAGCTGACTCAAAATTAACCATTATAAAGATCCATAAAAATCCCATAAACATTTAAAAACCACCATAAAAATGATTTCAACTACAAGCTTTATATTGCTTTGGGGGACAACCTAATAAAGTAAATAATATTGTAGAAGTCCCAAGTCTGAATACTGGAATTACTCTTGTGGGCACCTATGTAGAAATGGGACAATATTGTAGGAAGATACATCTAGATTGTAGGAATATACATCTTGGCTTTGGTAATCCTAAATAAGGACAGGCTTTGTAATGACAACATAATAATTACAATAAGTAAGTCTACTCTACCACAAAACTGAAAAGCTTGAGTTTGTGAAGACTTTCTCAACTCTATAGTTGAGATTAGTGCTCAAATAGGTTGAAGCTAGTTTAAGTTTAGTCAGTGTGAAATACAACTTGATAACAATGCAGGTGAAATATTTTTTTGCTGCCATCACAATTCAAAACTATCCTAAATAGAAGATGTTTTCTCATTCTTCTATCCATTGTCTTGATGAACTCAGAATGCCTGCACTTTTTCCTTAAAAGGAAACTCACTCTTCCTAGAATTAGGAACATTAGGTAACTACTAACAACTTTCTAAACAGTATCTAAATTTTTCCTTCCTGGATAATTAGCCAGAATTCATTTTTGAGATTAATATTCCTTGGGGGGGGGATGAGGATGATGTGGACACCAAAGCAACGAATTGCTACTGTAAAGGGCTGGATATATTTCCAAAAGACTTATTTTCAAAAATAACTTGCAATTAAACTTTTAACCCATTAAAGAAACATTAAGTTCCATAGGCTTGACAAAAGTTCTCACCTACCAATGTGTTATACCTCCTTAGGAGATAGTTGGCAGAATGCCTTTCACCAGGCCAATGATGAGGCTGAGAGTGCTCCGCCAATTTTTTTGTTTCCTCTATCACTCTTCAGTGGAACTCTCAAGTCCTTTCTGCTTCCTCAATGACATAGTTATATTTCTGAAATATGTCTAAGAAGAAAAGAAAGGAAGGGGGAAAAGGAAGGATAAGAGGAAAAAGAGGGAGGAGAGGAAAAGAAAGGAAGGGAAGCAGAAAAGGAAGAAGATAAGAAGGGCAAGAATATTCTTGAGAATATTTACTATCCAACACTGCTTTTACCTATCTGCCTCTCATTGCTTGTTAGCACCCTGCAGGAGCTGAGAAGCATGTTATATTTTATTGAGAATTTATTGTATCAAGGTCTATTCTATGTAAGAGCATATAGTAATAAAGAATACATCTTCAGTAAACTCAATGTGCTTACAATATTCTGAGAAACACAGGTAAGACCTTAAGTTTTATTAAGGGAAAATTAATTTAGAGCTCTGATCACATTAACTTTCTGACATTCATTCTAATTCGACAAACATAAGCGATTGCTAGAAAATGTACCGTATTTATTGTCCATGAAGAGAGTATAATCTCAAAAATAAGAATTTTGATGCCTGTCAATGGAAAAAATGAATAAAGAAAATGAGGTATAGATATACAATGGAGTTTTAGTCATCCATGCACAATTTGTAAAGAAATGGAAAAACCTGGAAAGAAAATCATGTTAAGTGAAGAAAGAGACAAAGAGACAAAAGGATGCATGGTTTCCCTTATATGTGAAAGCTAGATTTAGCTTATGAACTTATCCGTAATGACATTGATATTCACATGGTCAATACATCGATATGCAAGCATATACAAATGTACAGTATATTCAAAAGTACAGTAGATTCAAAGGAAAACTTAAATAGCGGAATTCCTTAGAAAGGCAAAGAAAGTTAAAAGTTCAGTAAAATGAAACAGCAAGAAGTGAATACTCAAAAAGGGGTAGGGTGGGGTGAATAGGAAATGGGTAGATGAATAAGGAGGAGAAGATGAGGAGAATGTAGCCAAGAATCCAGTGTAGATCCTACAATTAAGAAGAGTAGGGGAAGTGTTGGGTGGGTGGGGGATGGGTGAGCTTGTTAATAGGGGTGACAGTGTATTGTATTCATAAACTGCTTTGGTAAGTGACAACTCCATTGGACAACTACTTAAAGATAATTTTTAAAACTCACGAAAAGAAAAAGAAAGAATATTGGTTACTTTATAGGTTTCTATTTTATTTTATTTAAGAACTTTGCTCACATTCTTTGTTCTAGGCACTAGGGAAAGAAATGAAGCCATATAGATGAGAAGTCATAGTTCTTACCGTAAGAGTAGAAAACAAATGAGGAATGAGGGGTGAGAATGGGCTAAACAAGAAAGGAGCACAGGAAATGGAACGGGTCAGTGTGCCAGGTCTCTGCAGTGCTACTGGGGCTGGTGTGGCTTTGACATTTAATTCTTTTTTTTTTGACATTTTAATTCTATGGCATTTAATTCTATGAGAGCCTGATGGATGTTGGAGAGACTTTCTTTGATGTGGAGTTTAATTATACTAACATCCAATTAATGGAGAGGGCCAGACAGATAAAGTCAATGCCAACTGAATGGACTATTCCTTGGTCAGATCAGTACATTGTTCTTAATAGTTTACTGGGAAAGTGGATCCATATTGGTCTTACCATATTACAATTGTGCCGCTAGCCCCAGATTTACATATTGCTTGAGAAATTGTGAACAGTAAAATTTAGAGACTTAATTTGTTTTCTTCGCAGCCTTTGTTTCCAAAATGATCGGCATTTGGGTGACAGGAATTGTCACTATATTGAGGAACTCAATGTAAATTTATCATTCTTTGAAGTATGTTTTAAAGTTTTGGACTCTAGAGTCCCTTCTTTAGTAAGATTTAGAAAAAGCATAACACACAACACACTCTTCCTTTTTTATTGTAAAAGTGTAAAAATGTATTTTTAACAATTAAAAGAAGAATCATTATTTGTGAAATAAACATGCGTAGAAACTTCTAATCACCTCATTAACTTTGTATACAGTTTAAAAAGCACTGTGAAAATTTATGGATACTGAGCAATATGTTTTAAAAGCAAATGAGTAGAGGTACATAAATACATAATACTTGTTATATTATTACTCTTCTATAATATTTATTAATGTGGCTTTTCTAAGTAGGCATATTTCTAAGTCAAAAGCAAATTACCATGATGGAAATACTTAATGTCTTGAATAATCACATGCTCTTTGTATCTTTTATTGTCATAGAATCAGCAAGCTTTATAGTATTCACATTGGAAATGTTTTATTGAAATAAATGATAAAAGAGTGTTTGCAAAAGAGGAAGCTTATATCATCAACTACAAATACACAGTAAGACATTTTTTCCTTGTAGTTTAATTATCCTTAACATCCAATTAACAATAATATTTATTGAGTAAAGAAAAACCATGAGTAGACATTGGTTCATATATAAATGGATAAGCTTTTTTTTTTAATCCCAATTTGGGATCTCTGTAGTAAGCAGCAATAATTTGTTATGTAATTTTAAATTAGTTTCATCTGATTTTCTCTGACACCTTTATTGAAGTAGAAGGAAGTCATCATAATTGCCCATGAACATTTGTGCCTGGGAACATGAGCACATTTTTCATGCCAATCAGCACCTCATAATGCTTTCTCCCCAGTGTTCTCGATGACATTTCCTTTCACCTCTGAGGGGATTTGTTCCAGCAGTTGTGAAAAGTCCTTACTTCCATGGAGCTCACTTTTAGACTCCTTTGTAAAATATTTCATGTGGATTTAAGAAAAAAAACAGCCAGGTTCAAATGCCTGTCCAGACCATCCAGTGATAGACCAGTACCAACATTGCACACTCTTGGAGGGAAGAAGCTGTACATAATTAATGTGCATTGAACATGTGTTCTGTACTCACACAGTCACATACAGTGTCTCATTTCATCTTTACCTTTGTAGTGGTTGTGAAACGCAGTGCTAGTTATGATTCAGGCTCAACAAACACTTGATGCTTAACAGATTAATGTCACTAATGAACCTGAGTTTATACAGGCTGAAAAATACCAAAATTTCTCCAACCCAGTGGTTGCAAGCTCAGAAGACATTTTCAGTAAAAGAAATTAATTTCTGCTAAGCCTCCCCAGAAAATAAACTGATGTGAATTTGTGAAGGATTGTGTGTGTGTGTGTGTGTGTGAGAGAGAGAGAGAGAGAGACCACATCATGATGCTTTTAGAAGGGTTGCTCACATTTTCTTCTGGATGTATTTACTATTTTCATTAAAATAGGAAAATCTGATTTTCAAAAAATGGAAAGAGCTGGCTCCTATTAATTTCATCCTTTCCAGCACTCTTGTGTGTTTTGGACATCTGCCTTTCTGGGTAGATAGCTGAAAATTTTGGCTACCAAAATACACCTGAGTCCAATTAAGCAGCCTGGAAATATGGAGAGCACTAGGTGTAAGTACAACTAGTCAGAAAATGACACATGATTTGGTGATGTTAAATGAAGGGCAAGTGCATCCTTTGTGGAGGTGATAGATATTTAATTCACCAAGTGGTTTGGCTGTGTTTGCTGAGTGACACTGATGCATGGGTGGGTTACTAAGGGGGTTAGTCATCCTCTCAAGCAAAGATGGTAAGTAGAAAAGGTCTTGAAGCAAATGACACATGCTACTGGGCTCCAGCCATATAGCTTTCAATGCCCAGCAGTCCTGAGTAGCATGGTGTTTGCATTTTTCTTTAAAATGTTGAATGTATCTTAACAGATATAACAGTTCTCTCTTTGGTCTTGATAAATGGCCACTATCCCAAGAGAATATATTTCAAAATGAAGTGCAAATTTAGAGACTAGATGTTTTCTTGATAATCCATGGTCTGTCTTTATAAAATAATACTCAGATATGAAATTTTTTGATATATGATTTTTCTTTGGATAACTTGATTGTATAAGTGCAGAAATAATGAAAAGAATTTAACTAGCTTCACACTTCATTTGGACTGTGATGGGATTTTATTAGAGTGAACAAGCTCACCCAACATGCTTATATATTTATCATCTTGCACATAAAATAAGGGTGGCAGAGGAAAAGGCGTGGAGAGAGACAAAAGGAGCACTTCAAAGGCGAGAACCCTTATTAGGCTGATAGAATTCTATCCCCAGGTTGATTTTTAATAGGCATACAATCCTTTGAATTTCTTATCCTAAACTCCAGAGAGAGTGTCTTCTTAAAAGCTAAGTCTCTCTGTCTGTGTTTTTTGCATGAATTAATTTTAAAAAAATCTTTGAAAATGAGTTGCTGCATTATTTGCGAAGCATACCCAGCCTCTGTAGTTTCATATGCAATTAAAATAAACAGGGAGAGGGGAAATAAACTGGCATGGTATTTGATTTCTCTGTTGGTTTGTTCAGTGATGATTCTAGCAATCCACTGGCTGCTTGTAGTAATGGAGTGCTGTAGTAATGGAGATAAGAGAAAGAAGAGATTTGGTAGGGAAGACCTTTCCTGCATACCTGATAATGTCAAAAGATGAAGGAAGAAGTAGAATTTAATGTTATCAGGCAACTCAGAAGTCAAGTCTACCCGACATCCTTTCTGTGTCCACTTGTGTGTTGTCCTAAAATTCAAGGTCTTTCATCTCATGCTTATCTCGTCTTTTTATTCTACCAAAACGTTCTTTACTGTAACATATAACGCATGTCCACCAAACGCTGCTAACATATAGACTGGAAATAGAAATTGAAAAGATCTTAGTCAACTTGTGCTACCAGAGCAAAATACTACAGACCAGCTATCTTAACCAATAGCAACTTATGTTCTCAGAATTCTGGAAGTTGGAATTCTAAAATCAGTGTACAAGTGTGGTCTGGTTCTGGTGAGGGTTTGTATTCCTCTTAGCTTACAGTAGACCACTTTTCTGCTGTATCTTTATATCACACACACACACACACACACACACACACACACACACTTTCCCAGCCCACACATGTATCACTGCTTTAGCTGTATTCTCTTATACCATGTAATATTTTGTACTCACCCAGTTGAGTTACACATTCTAGTTAGCTAGAAATTCATCATTTCCAAATGCTTGTTAATTGCAGATAGCTTTATGCTATTGATTATAGCACAAAGATAGTTATTCTTAACCTTGCTTTGATGATGAGAAGAAAGGGAAGGGTAAGGAAGGGAAGGGAAGGGAAGGGAAGAGAAGGGGGAATGGAAGGGAAGAAAGGGGAGGAAAGGGAAGACCTTGTAAGTCTGACTATATTGATCCCAATCAGACTTTCTCATAGATGTAAAACTTTGTACCACTTAACCTGCATCCTTATTTGGGAGCTTCCATTTTTATTGGTGTGATATTCTTCGTATTTTCTTCTAGTAGACAAATTCTTACATACTTTTCTATTGATGTCTTTTACATTATTAAATTCTAGAAATGCCATTTCATTTTTAATCAAATCTGTTGACACTTTTAAAACAAGTCTTTGGGTTTTATTCATTTTTATCTTCTTGTTTTAGGTGTTTATACCTACAAAACATTTCTTTTATATGCTGATAATCCCTGTATCTGAACTTCTCATAGATCTGATTTTGCTGATCACTGTTTTGTGCATATACTGTTTTCTTTTAGTGCTTTGCATATTGTAAATGTGAGTTGTTTATTGCTGGAAATTCATTTATGGCAGTGTTCTGAGTCCTGGGATGAATAGTGGTTTTCTCAAAGGATTCCATTTTTCTGTACCAGGTCCCTCAGAGAACTACATGTCAAGGATTACTATAAATAAAAACATTCTGGAATAAAGATATGGAATATGTCTAGTGGTAATTTTTCATTTCCACAGCAAGATCTAATTTACCCTTAAGCCATGGTGATAGTAATTCAGTGGCCTGGGCCTGTATCCTTTTACAGATACTTAACCTGGAAAGTGACAGCAGGCATTATCTCACAGCCTTTCATTTATGCAAATCTGCAAGGAGACAAACTCAGTTTTGTAAGATCTAACAACTACGCTAAAGATACAAATTATTATGGGTGATTCACTATCCTGGTTTCTGCTTTTAGCCTGAAGATGATGTCGATGGTGGTGGTGATGGTAATGATTTCAACATCACTCGGAGAGATTAAGAGTCTACTTTTGCGAATTATATCCAACTTTGGTAATTGACTTCACTTGGATGAGGTCTTGGTATACCTTGAAAGACAAAGTGCTAGAATCCACACTATTGTGTTTCCTTCTTATCTTCTTTTTTTGTCTTTTTGTACCAGATATGGCTTTTATATAAAGAGCTTAGAGTCACTTTTACTTTTACGGAGTCGGAGATTTCATATCATTTAATTGTGTCATCTGTCTTCTGTTATCTTATTACATGCTTTTCTGATCTTTAAAATGCTTTACGTGGGTTAGTCTTTAAAAGTCTCATGGAGAAGCAATGCCTTGAGCGGCTCATGATGAAAGCGTAGCTGTCAGCTGGAGATTTGTAATGAGAGGAGGAGGGAGTCCTTCAGTGAGGGATCACGTGCTCAGGCTGGATCATGCTGTTTCTTTTATTTGAAAAGGCCATATCAAAGTTCCCACCCAGAGGTTTTTGTTAATGGTGCTTACTTTTCTGATAATGGATATTTGATTTTTTTCCTAAAAATGTAAACTATTCTCTAATTTTGATGATCAGAGCAGTCATCTAAAGCCACTTGGTAACAATAAAATGTCAATAGAGAGTTCTAACTAAAATATGAAATGGAGGAAAAGAAGTTTTCAGAATTCATCCATCCGTAGGATGGTGAATTAAATTCCTGCTTTGTACCACCAACAATAATAAGAAGTGATAGAAGCTTTTCTGAGGATAATACTAGGAAAGATGCGAAGGCAAAATCCTGCTTCAGTAAGAGGAAAGTCTTGAAGGATAAGTCCTGTGTTTCAACGACTCTGAAAGCATTGAATGCCACCCTTGGACCCACAGTGATTAAATTCATTGGGCTCAAGTTACACTTGAGACTCAAAGAAGAGACACAATTACTGGACTCAGACAGCTCTTATCTGGCACAGATAGGGTTTAGATCTTACATTGACTCTAAACTCAGTCTTTTCTACCCTACTGTATTTTGTGCTAGCTTACATTCTTTTCCACCTCCAATAATTCCCATAAAAAGGTTTCACAAATATCTCCTTTATGGCTGGTTTATGCCAATATAATAAATTTTTTGCACATTTTTACAAGCATCACCTGGATAAATGCACAAGCAATAGTGAGACCGTGCTATAAGGAATATGCTAAAGGTGTAATCTCTTAATTGCCCGAGATGAGGAACAGCTATATAAAATACTTTCTTCATCATTTCCTGTATTTCTAAAAAGCTATTATTATTATTTTATTGTGTATGGTAGCAAAATCCTAAACATGCTCAGTTTTCAGTTCTCTCATCTGTGTGTATTACACAGTGGTTATTGAAAAAGAGAGGCATACTTATGCTACCAAGAAACAAATGAAAAATAAATTAAATACTATTAAATTTTCTTAGAAGACATTTGTGGTAAATGACCTATGACAATTCATGTAATTCACAGATACAACAAATATTGGTACTATTACCTATAATTCCTAATTTTTACCAATTTTGATTTAATATTTTTTTAGATCAACTGCAAGGGGCTTTATTTAGTACTTACACTAATGCTATCAAGTTTATTGCTTTGTCTAATAGCTCCATTTATATTAGAGAAAACAGAAACTGGGAGGAGTTAGATAATTTGGCCATCCTCTCACACGAGTCAATCAGGACATGGATTCTCAGTGCATCTGATTGCAGGCTTGAGGTCTTAACCACAAGGCTCTCTATTGGAATCCTGAGCACAGTGAAGACTTGGCAGGAAAGAGCACAAGTATTTGTAGAATGCTACCTGAGACCTTGCTCATTGCCATGGTCATTTCTGAGATGCCTGTTTAGGAGAATGACTCAAATGCAGAGCCGTTCATTCAGAAAATGTCATTTAGATGGGGCTTTGAACCAAAGGAAAGAGCACAGCATTGGATGTTGCTGCTGGCTGGTGGTTGGAAACGTGGGAACAAGTGTGGCGAATATGGAAGTGCTTAGGTCAGTTTAGCTGGGGAGAAACTGCATGGAAATAGTCACCTGAGCTCTTTGGAATGAGAGCCATCTTTCATATTTGTGTGCTATATATTTGGTTCCTATGTCCTCATCAGAATTGTATTTGTAGTTCATGACTACAAAGTATAACACTAATCAGACTAGGCAAGAAGATACAAGCAGGAGTGGAGCACATCTTATCCATTGTAAAAAATGAATTATCTGTAAGCACACCTTAGATTGAACATGTTTAAACTATAAGAAGAGTCACATTTCTGTTGGGGTTGGAAGGTAACACCAAGTGCCTGCAGGCTCTTCTCTTGGAAGTTGTAGATGAATTTAGCCACATGAATATGAATATGCAATTACTTACACTAGGACTGATGGAGTCAATCATCAAACACATCATTGAAAACCACTGTTAAGCTGAGTACCAGTGGCTCATACTTGTAATTCTAAATACTCAGGAGGCTGAGATCTGGGGATTCCAGTTCAAAGCCAGCCTGGGCAGGAAAGTCCGTGCGACTCTTTTTTTTTTTTAATTTAATTTTTTTTTTTTGTCGGTCATGGAGCCTGAACTCTGGGCTTGGGCACTGTCCCTCAGATCTTCAGCTCAAGACTAGCACTCTACCACTTAAGCCATAGCACCACTTCCGGCTTTTTTCTGCTTATGTGGTGCTGAGGAATCGAACCCAGGGCCTCATGCATGCAAGGCAAGCACTCTACCACTGAGCCACCTTCCCAGCCCCCGTGAGAGCTAGAAGGGGAGCTGTGACTCAAGTGGTAGATCTCTAGCTTTGAGCAGAGAAGCATAGGGAGAGCACCCAGGTCCTGAGTTCAAACCCCAGGACTGGGACAAAAATAAAGAAGGAAAAGATAAATCACTGTTAGAATTGGCCTGGATGAATTGCTCTGAACACAGATGGCAGTAAGCCAGGGCTCCCCTGCAGGTCTCAGAGGGAGCAGCACTAAACTGACCCCTTGACTTCAAGCATCTAGACATGTGGTAAAAGGCTTTTCTGGGAATTCCGTCTACTGGCTTGTGGCATTTTGTTATTGTAGATCTAAGAAAATAATACAACATGAACTTGAATAAATCAGAAGTTTGCAACTTTTTTTAAACAAAGTATTTTTGCCTGATCTTAAAACCCTTTGAAGGCTTTTCTAAATTTTTAAAAGAAAAGCATATTTTGTTTCATCTTGAATGTTTTGCTTAATCTATTTGAATAATACAATTATTCAATAGAAATGTCATTTGCTTAATACTAATATAAAAAGCAATTATTTTACCTGGCTCTGGTGGCCCATGCCTGTAATCCAAACTACTTTGGAGGCTGAGATCTAAAAACCCCAGTTCAAATCCAGTCGAGACAAGAAAGTCTATGAGACTATTATCTTGTTAGCCACCAAGAAGCCAGAAATTGAGCTGTGATTCTGTGATTCAAGTGTTTATGTGCCCACCTTGAGTGAAAAAAAGCTAAGGGCTAGTGCCTAAGTCCTGAGTTAAACAAAAGAAAAACAATTATTTCATCATATTTATTTTAGATTTGCTGAAAATATAAATTGAATGTATTCTACGGTATTATACATATATGCTGTGATATTTTCATATTTATTATATTCTAGTTTTTAATTTTTTGTTTGTGGAAAAATGAATACATCTACATGTGGGTATTTATCAGGGAACTAAAAAGCAATTTTTAAGGATGAAAGAGGCAGAAAAATAACAGGACCAAAATGAAGGTCAAAATAACTGACTTCTAATATTAGCATCGTTATTTAGATGCAGTCTCCTTTAGCCATTTAATCTCTGACTAAACATGTGATTTCCTCTGCAAAAGTGGCATTTGCTGAGATGTTTGAAGGTCAAAAGAAAGGGTAACTCTTCCACTGGCAATGTTCGAGTACAACGCCCAGGTCAGAATAGGACTGTAATTGGAAGAACGCTTGAATTAATACCGTATTTGTGGCAGACTTCACTTAATATAAAATGACAAGGATTTTGGTTTCTCTTCCTTATTTCCCTATTGACATTATTCCTACTGAAGTGAGAGTTAACTTTGCTTCATTAGTTGAGATACTACATACATATATGGGATATATCTATATATCATATAATGAAGGCATAAAAATTGTACAGTTGTCACTATCTTTAAGAAATTAAATCAGTTTGGTGTGACACTAGTCAAAATGTCAATCTGCAAGAAAACAAATGCTGGTGAGAATATGGGGTGAGAAAAGGAAGTGAGGGTGGGGATGTAAATTAGTCAAGCCATTAGGAAAATGAGTATGGAGGTTCCTTGAAAAACAAACTATGTTAAGATCCTCTATTCCACTCATGAGTATATTCTCCAAGGAAATAAAGTCAGCAGGCAATAGAGATACCTGCACACCCATGTTTATTGTGGCACAAATCACAGTAGCTATTCTGTGGAATCATCCTAGGTGCCTCTCAACTGATGAATGGATAAAGAATATGGAATATGGAGTATTACTTAGACCAAAGAAGAAAAATTGTGTCATCTATCAAAAAATGGATGGAACTTGGGATCATGATATTAAGTAAAATGAGCCAGACTCTGGAAGACAAATGTTGTATATTTTCTTTCATTTGTACAAGGCTAGTGCTCTACCACTTTGAGCCACAGGTCCACTTTTAGTTTTTGAGTGGTTAGTTGGAGATAAGAGTCTCCCTGGGACTTTTCTGGCTGGGCTGGTTTGAACTGTAATCTTCACATCTCTGCTTCCTGAGTAGCTAAGATTACAGGCATGAGCCACTGGTACTCAGCCAATCTGTATTTTTTTAATGACATAAAGGTAGAAGCTAGGCTATTTAGGGTGAGGAAACAACGGATAGGCTATTTAGGATGGGAGACAAGAGAAGGTCTGAATAAATATGATGAAACTACATTTTAAGCATGTATAAAAATGTCATGATGGCCGGACGCTGGTGGCTCACGCCTGTAATCCTAGCTACTCAGGAGGCTGAGATCTGAGGATCGAGGTTCAAAGCCAGCCCGGGCAGGAGAGACCGTGAGACTCCTATCTCCAATAAACCACCAGAAAACTGGAAGTGGCGCTGTAGCTCAAGTGGTAGAGCGCTCGCCTTGAGCTGAAGAGCTGAGGGACAGCGCCCAGGCCCAGAGTTCAAGCCCTATGACCGACAAAAAAAACAAAAAACAAAAACAAAAATGTCATGATGAAATACATTACTTTTACAATTCATATGTATCAATAAATATGTAGAAATATTTTAATGTAAGAAAATGCACTTTGAGTACTTGTTTGAGATGTATAATTGGGGGAACTTGCTTCTAGAAATTAAACTCAGTAGGATTTCAGTCATGTCCAGATTCTGTATTTCAACCATGGCTCTGTAATTCTTGAGCTGATGACTTAAATCTTAAATCACATTCAATAAAATATCTCTGTTTTAATCTCAGCTGCACTGCCTGGCAGAAGGGTTATAATTTGATGTTAGCCTGGTCAAAAATGTCAGCAATATCTTACTCAAAACATAAGCAAGGCATGGTGACATAATTTGTAATCCTAGTCCCATGGGAGGCACAGGTAGGAGTATTATGGTTTGAGGCTGGCCCTGAGCCAAATCAAAACCCTATCTGAAAAGCAAGCTAAAACAAAAGGGCTGGGCATGTGGTTCAAGTGATAGAGTGTTTGCCTGAAACAGACACTTTCCAAAAAAGCTATAATTTCATTCCCTGAAAGAGATACTTTCCAAAAAGCTATAATTTATTACCACTATGTGTTTCTTTGAACTATACCTGAAGGATGAAAATCCTCTCCAAGGTAGAAGATGGAGATTATAGACACTAAAATTTGCTTCACATAAAGAAACTCTCAACAGAAATTTCACATCCACTGAGGCTGGAAACTACTTCGCTGCATGAAAGTCTGTGAAATTCAAAGAATAAATGACATCATTAGATCTTTAGTAAAGACTGGCGTAATTTTAATGTTCTTGAAACGATGATTAATGTTAATTATGTAAAATCATGAACATTCACTTTTCTGGCTCCAGAAGATGTTTGTTTTGATTATTTGTAACAATCAGTATGAGATTTCCAATAGATGAAGCAGAATATGTTAACGCAGGACAGACCCAAGCTGGGGCTGAGCAGACCCATGTACATGGCTCCTCATTTCTTGATTGGATACCACACTTTTTACATACCCCCAACCTACTTTCCTCATATATAAGGACTCAAGGTTGGATGGGTGTGTGTGTGTGTGTGTGTGTGTGTGTGTGTGTGTGTGTGCCTTTTTCTATTTCTTAAAGATATAATTCTGCATGTTTGCTTTTGCAAGGCATCCATTAGCAAATTTTAAAGCATGAGTGAAGAAAATTCCATTTTCTTTATAAAAGCTAAATGGCAAATGACAAGACATTTTTCACATTTCAATAGCTACTTTTTTTGAAGCCCGTTGTTGTAAATGTTTATCGCATAAGACATGCAAAAGTACATGGGAAGTATTATACTATGTTTTGAAGGGTATCAACTAATTTGTCAAATATTCACAATGTGTGAAGTGCACCAAACTCATTTAGGTTACTTCTTGAGTGGCACAAACTACCATATGGAACAAGGAATTGCAGTAATTATATTTCTCTGGCTTTTACAGTTTATGGAACTACTTCTGAAAGTGTTCTCTCATTAACAGTAAACTGGAATTTGAAAGACAAGTCCTGAATATGCTAATGGATAATGTATATGTTATGTATAAATACACATAGCCTCACCTGAGTTTTGTACCAGTGTATTTATTTTAAAGGCCTAATTTAAGATTTAAAAAAACCTCAAATTCTCCTTTATTCCATTACTATGGTTATTGTTATCATTGACTCAGTTGCAGGTTGAACTTATGGCTTCACACCTTTTCAGCCTTCTTACAAGGCTTCTTTTAGGGTTTGTTTGGCTGGTGCCTCTCACTTGAGCCATGCCTCCAGTCCAGCTTTTTACAGGTTATTTTTTTACCTATTTATTTTTCAAGAAGATTTATTTTCTTACTTTTGTGTTATCTTTAAGTAGTTATGCAAAGGGGTTTTAATTAAACATGTCAGTTTATGAATATGATGAATCTTGATCACTATCACCACTTCCATGATTCTTCTCCCATTTGTTCCAGCCTTGCTGGTTGGAGTTGGAGTCTCATGGACTTTTCTACCCTAACTGTCCTCAGATCATGATCCTCTAGATCTCAGCCCCCAAGTAAATAGGAGTCTGAGCCTGAGTCACTAGCATCCACCTTAAAATTATATGTTAAATGAACAATAGCTCTTTATCTGAGCCTGAGTCACTAGCATCCACCTTAATAATTATATGTTAAATGAACAATAGCTCTTTATCTGTGGTGGGATTTTTGTTTCGTTTTGGTGTTTTGTGTGATGTTTATTCTTTATGTCAGCTTTGTCAGGGGACCTCTTGTTTGAGAGTCGCAGTTGGTCATAAATGCTGATCTGTGAAAGGTCAAGCAATGTTGCATCCCAATTAGACTGCATACTTTAATTATTTAGAAAATGATTTACAATACATAATTTTCTATTTAAATCCATAATTTTGAAAGCAACTTATTTTTTAAATTTAAGTCTATTTTGATAATCAGGAATAATTAATGTGTAATAGTTTAATTTATGTAATAAAATAGAAATTATAGGGATTTAAATGAATAATTTTATCATACATAAAAATGTATTTTCCATATATGTAACATATCCAAAGTTTATATTTTTTCACAGTAATGAGAATTGAATTTAACACCTTGTGCATGCTAACACCTCATACATTATTGCTCTAGTAGTTGAGTTACAGCTTCAGCTGTTTGATTGTATTTCTTTATATGCGTGAGATAAATAAAGCCTTGCTAACTTTATCTAGGCTGGCCTCAAACGTCAATTCTCCTGCCATCACTTAACAAATTGCTGGGATTATGGGTGAGAATCACCATGCCTGGTTCAACATTTTAAAATCATTTCCTACTCATGTTCACATGTTTTTATTTTATATAAATGATTATTTGTTCTGAAATGGGGCATTCAAAGTGGGATTGTTCTTTGTATAAGATGCTTTAGAATGTCTCCTCTTTATTTTTTTAATGTCTTTTCTTTTTTGTTTTTTGAAGCCAATAAAAATGGGTATTTTCTAAATTAACAGATTCATAAGTGTAAAGTGGTTTGAACTACTGCTTTGGTGATTAAGCGTTAGTACATATTTGTGTTTTTCTGTGTGTATAAGTGATTTTATAATATATTTAGTGTAATCATCCTTTTGCCTGAAATATGAGTTTATGAACACTGATTTTTCTAGAGCAATGGAAGAGAAAGGTAGGGACATAAATGACAGAATAATGTTTGCTAAGTATTTAGAAGTGATTTCGATATAATTTTGGCTCAAGTGATGTCTTTTTAAAGCATTCTGGTTTCCATCTTAGCAGATATGCCCACCTAAATATGTCTATTTAATTTATACATATGTATGTGTTTGTTTACTTTTTGTTTTCTGTTCCATTAGAATATAAAATCTTTGTACATTTAAGAATTGTTGTTTTTGGATGTGAGGGCGATCTGGCTGCGATGTCTGTCACCCCATTGATCGCCAGGGTTGATTCGGCTGATCTGGCTGGCCAGGCGGGTGTCCCCTTCCTCCCTCACTGCTCCATGTGCGTCCCTCCCGAAGCTGCGCGCTCGGTCGAAGAGGACGACCATCCCCGATAGAGGAGGACCGGGGTCTTCGGTCAAGGGTATAGGAGTAGCTGCACTCCCCTGCTAGAACCTCCAAACAAGCTCTCAAGAATTTTTGTTTTTGTTTGTTTGTTTTTGCTAATTATCACATTCCATACTCTCAGAACAAAGCTTGGCAAAGAGTAGTCACTGGATACATAAAATGAATGAATAAATGAATACGGTTGGAACTGTAAAGGTGAATAATAGGTACCAAACCAAAAAAAAATTCTCATGATTGTGAGGGGAAAGAGCCAAGAAAACATGAGTAATTGGCAAATTTAAATACAATTTACAAAAAACAAATGAAGTTCATGTTTATGGCTAGTGGCCAGGTAAGTAAGCAGAGAGGCTGGCGAATCTGATCTGAGGTGAGTTAGAAAGCTTATAATGTCTAGTGTTATTTTCCTATTTTCACTAAAAGTACAAAATCAGTTTTTAAAAAAATATTTAGCAAAGGAGGAGGCTACAATGCTTGAAAAGAAATGTACTCATTATCTTGCCCATGTAATTTTTTTTAATTTAATTTAATTTTTTAAATTTTATTTTATTTGTGAACATGCTGTACAGAGGACTTACAATTACATGGGCAGGATAATGCCTACATTTCTTACCAAGCATTGCAGCCTCCTCCTTTGTTTACCCTTCACATCCCTTCCCCCCAATCCCAATCCTTCTCCTCCCTCCCCTTCCCCCCCCCCACCCCCCCCCCCACCGACGTTGTAAAGCTCGTTTTGGACATGACAACTTGTACTTCTCATTGTTGCAACAGGTCCACCTGTATCTTTAAACAACTGGTTTTTCCCCATCTCCTCCACAAGTTATACTGACATCAAATATAGTGAAAGCAGGGGTTATACTGTGGGAGAGGGACATACAAAGCAACAAAGAGATAATCTTATAAATGCATTAGAAACACATGCATGAAAGAAAAAAACATTAAAATACACATCTAACGGTTCATTTTCCTGACATCACATTATCTGACCTTTTCCGCTTGACTCATACATATACTAGATATTACAAATAAGGGAAACCATGGGACCCTGTGTTTCTTTGGGCCTGGCTTACTTCACTTAATATAATTTTTTCCAAGTTTTTCCATTTCCTAACAAATGGGGCAATGTCATTCTTTCTGATCGAGGCATAGAATTCCATTGTGTATATATGCCACATTTTCTTGATCCATTCATCTACTGAGGGGCATCTGGGTTGGTTCCATATCTTAGCTATGGTAAATAATGCTGCAATAAACATAGTTGTGCTGGTAGCTTTAGTGTGGTCTTGTTTGTAAACATTTGGGTAAATGCCCAAAAGTGGGATTGCTGGGTCATAGGGGAGTTCTATGTGAAGTCTTTTGAGGAACCTCCATACTGCTTTCCAAAGTGGTTGAACAAGTTTACATTCCCACCAACAATGAAGTAAGGTTCCTTTCTGTCCACATCCCCTCCAGCATCTGTTGTTGTTTGAGTTCTTGATTTTTGCCGTTCTAACTGGAGTGAGGTGATATCTCAATGTTGTTTTGATTTGCATTTCTTTTATGGCTAGGGATGTTGAACATTTCTTCATGTGTCTATTGGCCATCCTTCTTTCTTCTTCAGAGAAGTTTCTCTTTAAGTCTTTCGCCCACTTATTTATTGTTGCTCATGTAATTGTAACCCCTCTGTACAGTATTTTTACAATAAATAAATAAAAATAAAATTCATCTCTTGCACCAGCAAAAAAAAAAAAAAGATATTTAGCATAGCGTTTGGGGCCTTCTTTGGAGGTAGCAGGCTCTAGGTGGGCTGCGAAGGCTTGATTGGCAGGTGAGCCCCTGGGGAAGTGATGGACCGCATGTGTAGAGTGAAGTTCAGTGAGCGTAACAATGCTGGGGAAGTGGGAAGAACCGCTGGCTCTCACCAGCCGCCGGCCATCGTGAGCACAGACGCCTTCCATAGGAGACAAGGGTCGTTTAAGAAATGTTACTTCATCATGTAGAAAACAGACCCCAGTTTTCAGTCTATCCGTGTAGAGAGATTCGCAGGTGAGGATTCAAAGGTGGGAAAGTTCAGCCCAAGAACAAAGTCTGTCAACTCTGATATGATCCGGCTTGCTGATGTGCTGCAATTTTGAGCTGAGGAGCAAAATTGATTTATAGCCGATTTTTCAAAAGCCAGATGGAAGAGTTTTGGTCATGCTTTTTACCTTCCAACTGTCTTAGCTCCCCTATTCATCACAGTCTTAGTTTCTATTTCTGTTGGAACAAGGTTATTACAGACAAATTGGTTTAAAATAACTCACATGTATTTCCTTACACGTTAGAGGTCAAAGTAAGTCTCATTGGGCTAAAATCAAATGTCAGCGTCACGTTCCTCTCTCTGGGAGGAATAGGTTTTCTTGCCTTGTCCAACTTCTAAAGAAGCTTTCATTGCATGGATTCTGATCCTCTACCATCTCCAGAGCCAGCACTGGCTGATCAAGTCTTGCTCACATCCTATTAAGTCACTCAGACAGGTGGACCTTGCTCTTCTTCATTCACAGTTCTTATTCCTCACCCCTTATCCCAAGATGAGTTGGGATGAGGTTGGTCCATGAAGACTTATTGTGTTAAAGTCTCCTTTGCTATGTGAGATAAGTTATTTCTAGATTTGGGGGGGTTAGGAAGTGAACATTTCTGGGGGACAAAATTGTGTGCCTTGATGATTGCATATATTCTTCAGAAAAATTTGGCCTTTCCTGAAAACGAACTTATTTCTAGAACAGAATCATTTTCTTTTCCTATCTGTTGCAATTGGTCATACTGATCTGGTAATACGGTTATTTATACATTAGTTATGTAGTACACCGTATCTTAATGATACAATATGCTAATTGTTTATACAAATTACTTCTTGCTTACTGCTATTCTCTGAGAGGACAGGGTTTATGATGTTATCTGAATAGAGCCAGACTCAAAAAAGATCAAGTTCAAGACCAGGAAGGCAGGGTGTCACAGCTGGAAATCAGTTTTATTTTTCCAGTTAGGCTTTGCTCATCTGTTGTGGAATTTTTTTTTCTGCATGCAAGGAAAGCCTTACCATTCTCCTTATTCCACAGAGCTTGCTGTTGGGAGTCAGATCGCCAGTGGATTCATACGCAGTGTTCTTCTGCACATTCCTTGAACTTCATGGGAATATTTGAGCCCTGGGGAAGACCCAAAAGCAGCACTGTATGGTTGCAAAGTTCACACAAACATTTTAGAAACATTTTAGAAAAAAAAAACCCTCAAAAGCATTTTAGAAAATAAAGTTAATAATAAATTATCTGAAATCCATTAGTATCTGTCCAGGTGAAATGTAATAATGAAATGTATCAGCTTGGCCTCTGTGACAGATTCTTAAATAAGAATTAATCTCTGTAATTAACTGATAATGGAATTTCACTTTCTAATTGTGAGTGAATAAGACCAACCAGTTGCATATATATATATATATATATGTATATATATGATTTTTTTACTGTTTTTGGCAGTGACTCTTCCATCACATTGTTTTATGAGGCAATAATATAGTGTCTAAATAGAAAAACCCAGGGCACAAATAATTTATCCTGTTGAATAACAAAGAGATTTCCATGAATAAATCAGGAAATCAAATTACTTCTCGTGTTGGCCAGAACCAAATGTGACATTTATAACTGCAATAAAAATCATGATGAATGATGTTGGAATGTCAGAAGTTTGAATATGTGACATCAATTCATTAAATATCCAGGAATTTATAATATAACCTGCATCTCAAACAAGTGGCTTAGATTTCTTTGTATCACATATTTAATATCTGCTATAGTCCAGATTAAATCTGACTTCGAGTATGTCCTAAAATGTATATGAACTCATTGTATTTCTGACCAAAAACGTGAGCTTTTACTATTCACACAAATCTAAAAATGGCTTTATTTGATCATATTTTATGATTTTTTTTTTACCGAAGGACTTCTTGAAACTGTTGCTAGGAAACCAGCTTTGGAAAATAAGGGCAAACTACAATAAAAATCTACTGGTTAAAAATGGAAAAGGACTCTGAAAAGCAGCCATTTTTTGGAGGAAAGATTATATATAGTAAAAAGCTTTTCTTTTTAGGACTAGGGAATTAGTCCATCTCCTGGTTGCTAGGCCATAAAATAATAAAAAGTTATTCTACTCTCTGAGCTATATACCTTATGTTCTGATGCTTCGTGAACTGTTATCTATTGAATTCTATAAGAATTCACTTTCCAAATGCAAAAATCTTGAAAAGACCCTAGAGTTTGTAGGCCATACTGCACATAGAGCAGGCATAATCCTTGACTTCAGGAAATTAAATGTGGTGAGGAGATACACACTTACGAGACATACTTGTGTTCATTTCTTTGCCCATGTTAATTGCTCTGGATGGGCTGCAGGTAGAAAAAGCAATATTTGCTAGCATCATGTAGGATTTCCCATGAGACTTAAATGCTTTATTTCAACAAAGAATATTTTAACTAACAGTGTGGTCAGTGAACAGAATCGATTTGTTTTTGAAATTGCTTAACAATAGTCAGTTTAGAAAATAGCATCTTAAAGTGACTCATTTCATGTCTTCATGATACTGAAGCTATAGTGGGTTTAAGTAAAAGCAATATCTCTAATGACCTCTACAGACTGAAAACTTACAGGAAAGCAAACTATGAGCAGTGAAACCAGAAGAGGAATTTTTAAAATAGTAGAATGGGGTAATGATTGATGGTGTAAAGGGGTTCATGATTATCCATAATAACTTGTCTCACAGAGACTCTGAGGTAGAAGAGTCCACTTTATCTGGTTTCATTAGTGAGTCACATGTTGAGCACTGACTCATTCAGGAATCATTCAAGAACAGAGGAAAATCTAGTGAAATGGCCTCATGTCAATATTCTGTTGATAGTTACAAGGTCAGGTCTTTCCTGGTTCCTTTTAAGATATGTTAACAGATCAAAAGCCAAACACCATTTGCTTTTGTTTCTTCACATGCATGCATTGCTGCCTTACTCAGTTCCTTTTCCATCCTTGGCTGGTTACTGCAAGCCCAGTAGAAGTAATGACCGAGTCTCCCACTACTCTCCTCTGGCCTCTTTACCTGGTGTGTGGTCACACAAGGCCCTTCATTTCCCCAAATATAAAAAGGCTGTGTTTTTAGTTGCTTGTTTATTTTTTTTTTCGGGATGTGGGGCTTAGAACGCAGGGCCTGGGTGCTTCAGGGCTAGCACTCTTAACACTTGAACCACAGCACCACTTTTGTTTTTGGAGTGGTTAATTGGAGATAAGAGTCTCACAGGGACTTTCTGTTCCAGCTGGCTTCAAACCGTGATCCTCAAATCTCAGCCTCCTGAAGTAGCTGGGGTTACAGATGTGAGAAACTGGTACCTGGCAAGGATGTGTTTTTTGGTTAACCTTTTGTAAATGTTTAATGACAAATACAAAAAGAAGTACAAGGAATGAGAGCATGCAACTATGGCAGAGCTCATTACCACAGAAAACACGGGTCTTCCATTCCAGGTCTGCTTCTATGTTTCGCTCTCACCCTACCACCATATTGGCAAGTCTCCCAACTCTACAATTACTGCTAGTCTTCCAGAGCTGTGTACCCTTTCTCTCAGGGAGTGATCACAGTGCTCAGACTCAGCCTTTGCTCGCTGGTTCCTGCTTTGGTCTCAGGAGCTAACTTTCCCTGGACTCAGTCATACTTGAAACCAATTTTTTCATCTCCCCTGTAAAAAATATCTTCTTGAATTGTGCCCCTTGGTGGTTGGTGGTGGTGTGTTAGTGTGTGTGTTGGGGGTGGGATCACACCTGCAAATCATACTTTGCAAAGTATAATTTAGTCCTTTTGAATTAGCAACAAGGACATCTGTTTTCTAGTTCAAGCCCACATCATTCTGGGTTTTTTAAAATGTCATTCTCCTCTCCATCCCAATTCTTTTTGTAGTGCTCAGATTGGCACTGAGGGTACAGAGAGTTTTACCCTTGACAAGCCAGGGTTCTAACACAAGCTGTGGCTATTTTTCACATAAGATCGCTGGCTTTTTTCCCCAGATCAGACAGACACAATCCATATATATATAAATATATATCTTCTGTATAACTGGGATTAGAGGTATGGACCACTTTATCTGGCACAGTTTTTTTTTAATCCACAAATACTTTAAATTGTGTCTGAAGCCTCAGGAACCTCAACTTAAGTTGTTCCTAAGGTGATTTCTGAAAACACACACATACACACACACACACACACACAGAGAAGAAGGGAAAGGGCAAAAGAGAGGGGAAGGGAGAGCAAGGGAGAGAAGGAGAGTGAGAGAAAGAGTGAGAATAAAACATAGGAACATATCAAACTAATACAGAACTGTGGGGAAATATTGATTGATGGATGTTTAAAACCTCATTAAGAGCCGGGCGCTGGTGGCTCAAGCCTGTAATCCTAGCTACTCAGGAGGCTGAGATCTGAGGATCGCGGTTCAAAGCCAGCCCAGGCAGGAGAGACCGTGAGACTCCTATCTCCAATAAACCACCATAAAACCGGAAGTGGTGCTGTAGCTCAAGTGGTAGAGTGCTCGCCTTGAGCTGAAGAGCTGAGGGACAGTGCCCAGGCCCAGAGTTCAAGCCCCACGGCCGACCAAAAAAAAACACACACAAAAAAACCCCTCATTAAGATAAACGGACACACACACACACAACTAAATGTGTAAACAATGGGCTCATTGACAGGAAAAAAAGAAACTGCATTTTGAATTTGAACCATAAAACAAATTACACAAGCCAAAGACACTGCTATTATATATATATACTGCTCTTGAATTCAATTCAAATGTCACCGCTCTCATTATTTGCTTAAATATTATCATTTTTGTTGCTGAAATTCACTTTACATTAATTCTGCTACCATAAAAAATTTTCTCTGGCTGTGCTATAGATTCAACACAATGTTTTGCACACATTAGGCAAGTCTTTTGCCACTGAGCTACATCTGCAGCTCATTCTGACACATTTTCTAATTTTAAAAATTGTCAGGACTTCCCTGAAGATTTTTCATTCCCTAATAGACAACCTTGTAACTTACTAGACTGAAACTGTGGGATATGTCAAAAGGCGAATTAGTCTCAGTAAAATAATTATGTTAATATATTTCTGTGATATTATGATAATAGAACATGACAGATAAAACTCCGTGATAAGATACATAGTCATATCTTTCATGCAACATCAACAGAGTGATTATTTTTAATAGTACTAAGGAAAATCCTGTTACTAACCTGCTTTCAAAATATAAGTTTCACAAGTTTGAGTCTGACACTATCGATTGAGTTTATTGGGTTAATACTGGGTAATAATAGCTCTTTCAAAATATTTCAAAAGATGTGTGGCTAAAAGGTATGTACAAAAAGAAACAATTCCAATGTCTTAATTTTTAGAATTATATTTAGTAGAATAGGTCATTAATAACACATGGGTAAACTCCACTTTTGTATTTAATCATTTGTTCTATTTCCAGACCAGTGGGGAATATATTTTGCTGGTATCACTTATATACTAGAACAAAATTCTTAAAGCCAACAAAACAAACTAAATCCAAATGATAAAAAGTTTGTTAAGAACTGAGAGCAGTAGATTTATTGGCAAGAGCTTTTGAGTAAATCCATGTGAATTGAGCACAAAGTAAGAGATTTTAAAGCATTCTTATCCCTGGAGTCTAGTTCTCAAGTTTACAGTTTGTTTTCGACATAACAACTTGTACATCTCATTGTTGCAATGTACTCTTTCATTTGAATCAGAGGCTCCTAAAGATAGGGATCAAAAAGCACGTTCTGCATAAAAATATTTCAAAGGCCCTCAGGAAATGTACAGTAAATATTAAAGATATCCATTACCCTGCCCAAACTTTGAACATGCTAATAGATATAAGTTCAGTTGTCTCATATTTTGGTTGCTTGGAGAAATAAAACTTGGAAAATTCATATTTTTCTGAGTGATTCTTTGACAGAATCTATATAGTCCATTTTTCTGTTGTTGTAACAAAATATTGGTGCTGGGTACTTAATAAAAAGAAGTTTGTTCAGCTCACAGTTATGAGCTAAATAGCCAAAGACTTGAAGAGCCCATTCTTTCAACTAGTGGACATGGGGGTCAGAATGGGAGGATCACATTCCAAAGAGATCACCTGACCATTATATCAGTCTATTCTTGCAGAATCTACTAAGGTCCTATTATAACTATATTAATCCCTTCTAAGAACAGTGCCCCCAACGACAAGTTCTACTTTATAAAGGCCCAGCACCTCTTAGCATTGCCAGACAGAAGACCAAGCTCCTGGCTCTGAACTGTGGAGGGACACAGCCAAACCATCTCCAAACCAAAGAGACACAATGCTTCCTTTTGTACTTTGTGTCTCTTATCTTACTTAGTAACACATACGCATGCTAAAAGAAGTTCTTTGAGCTTCTTTTAAATATAAAAATACAAAATAAATATAAAAATAATAGAGAAAAAATGGATTCTATGTTTTCACTCCTGAACACAACTCTCTAGTTTTCTTGTTAGGAACCAATTTCTATTAGAATGTGTACTTCCAGAATATATTAAAGATGGTGGTGGTGAAGGACATCAATAAATGCAGGTGAAAGATTTAAGATGATCAGTAAAAACCTCCCCTCCCCCCAAATAAAAACACCTCACTAAAGAATGACAGTATCCCAAATATCTTAAGTAGCATAGTTATCATCAGAATGACTTAAATACCTGGGAAAAATATGACACACTCTTAAACTAAGAACATATTCTCTAAGAATAGAAAGGACTTTCATTAGTACTATTTTTAGTGGCAATTTGAAATTTGAATGAGTATGCACATTAGCATAATGAAAATTACTGGAGTTTTAAGATAACCCTTGAGAAACCATCAATTTTAAGATAACCTTGGAAACCATCAATTGTCTGGCAGAGCAAAAATCACTGAGGATTCTGTTGTAGTAATGTGTGTGGAAAGCAATTTGGAAGTAAATGGATAAATTGTTTCTTTGGGCCCATTCATGAAATCTCATTGCAACTAATAACTAAAAAGACTCCATATATATATATGTATATATATACATATATATAAAATGACCCTCAAAAGGGCAAACATCATAACTATTCATTAGATAAAAATGACTTGGATAACAGAACTTGAATACTTACTGCTAATGGGATCCCATGAGTATCAAACACCTTGAAGAATTTTTTAATATAGTGGGCAAATGACTTATATGTGGGAAGTTAGATCTTAATACTGTATCCATTTATAAAATGAGATCTAATGTGTGGAATAATGGCACATACTATATCCCAATGATATGGGAGGTGTAAATAGAAGGATTGTAGTCTGAGGCTGTTCTGGATTAAAAAAAAAAAAAACAAACATGAGATACTAGGTGAAAAATAGCCCAATAGAAAAACTGGAGGCATGAGTCAAGTGGCAGATGTTTATGTAGCAAGTTCATGGTTGTGAGCTCAGATGACAATATTTTTTTGTGGGGGGGTCCGGTCATGGGGCCTGAACTCAGGCCTGGGTGCTGTCCCTCAGCTGTTCAGCTCAAGGCTAGCGCTCTACCACTTGAGCCAGAGCACCACTTCTAGCTTTTTTCTTTTTGCTTATGTGGTGCTGAGGAATCAAACCCAGGGCCTCTGGCATGCAAGGCATGTGCTTTACCACTGAGCCACTTTCCCAGCCCTCAGATGACAATATTAAAAAAAAAAACAGAAAGACAAGAAAAGAAAAGAAAAAAAAGAAAAGAAAGGAAGCAAGAAAGCAGTCAACAAGCAAGCAAAGAAAGCACAAATGGTAGGTAAGTAGGTAGGTAGGTAGGTAGGTAGGTAGATAGATAGATAGATAGATAGATAGATAGATAGATAGATAGATAGATAGATAGATAGATGGATAGATAGACAAATAGATGATAGGAAGGAAACAATATTAAGTGGACCTTGAGTCAGATTCTTTTGATACCTATTCTAGTCTTGTAAGTGATGCTGCTCATTTAGGTCAATGAGAGGACTAATAGCAGCTATCATGGTTGGAGAAAAAGATGCTCTATTAAAATTTTAAAAAATTGTTATCTTTGTGGTTATGACTTTATCAGTAGCCTACCAAATATCTATCTATCTATCTATCTATCTATCTATCTATCTATCTATCTACCTATCTATCTATCCATCCATTTCTGTCTGTCTGTCTATATTTTTTTAGAGTTGATTATCACTATAACAAGGCAAATGGGGATACTTTCTTTTATTTATTTTTTATTGTGAAAATACAGGAGATACTTTCTTACCGTGTGTGTGTGTGTGTGTGTGTGTGTGTGTGTGAGAGAGAGAGAGAGAGAGAGAGAGA
>NW_012267220.1:2675173-2701792 GCF_000151885.1 Dipodomys ordii | reverse complement strand
GAGAGAGAGAGAGAGAGAGAGAGAGAGAAAGAAAGAGAGAGAGAGAGTTCTCAGAGCCTGGGTACTGTCCTGGGGCTTCTATTGCTCAGGGTATTTATTTCTCTACCACTTCAACTGCAACCCTAGTCTTGACTTGCTTTAGGAAATGAGTCTCACAGACATTCCTGCCCAAGCTGCCTTTGAACCATGTTCTTCAGAACTCAGCCTCCTGGGTGGCTAGGATTATAGTTGTGAGCCATTAGTGCCTGGCACTTCAGATACAATGCAATATAGTATTTTTTTGCTTACAATGTCAGATATAAATAATGTATCTATTTCTGGTTCCAGGTTATAAAAATATGGGAAATGTAAGAAAAATAAATATCCCATGATAAAAAGGACAGATTAGGCGGTTTTTTGTAAAAAAAAAAAAAAAAGCATTTTAAAGTCAGAGGGCTAGAGTCATAGTTCAAGTGGTAAGGTACGTAGCAAGTTCAAGACTAGCACTTCCCACAAATTTTACAAACTTGGGTAAATTCTTCTAAATTAAATGAATCCATAGCAAACAAATGCAAGAGCATAAATGTTAGTGAGACCCTAGTGAAAAGAAGAAGGAGGGAAGGAAGGAAGGAAGGAAGGAAGGACAGAAGCTAGGAAATTTTTCTAGTGGAGATACTGCGTACTGATACAGCGCTGCTATAAAATGCATTTGCATTTTATATACATGACATATGTCACATGTGTTCAGAACACAGATTTCATGTAAGAAATTACCTTTTTATGCAAACTAATTTGCTGAGGGCCTCTCAGGAGTGATCCTAATTAAAATGGTGGCTGGTTTATAGCATTTCCACAAGCTACTCAGAGAGGCAGGCCCAGGAAAGAAGTTCACAAGTTGGGAAACAGCAGTAGAATTTCAAAAGGGTTGTTACTACCTTTGATTCTTTTTCCAGCTTCAGGGTATAGGGCAGTCATTCTGTTTACCTACAATCACCAAAGAGAGAGGAAAAGTACAGATTCCTGTTAATGAAAGAGGATAGTAATTTGTTTTTCTCAGTCAGTTCTTAGAAATTACTTCCTTAAAGAAGTGTTACGATGCCACTGTACAAACTGCTCTCCCAAGTTTTAAAACAAATGAGGTTTATAATTATGGGATTGTATTCCCAAATACTGACTGTAATTTGCTCTACAGGAGGAATATTTTCTTCTTTAGACAAAGATACACCTCCTTCTATTGTTTATGTCAAATTAAACAGAAAACTTCTCATTGCAACTCAGCATATACTTTGCCTTCTTTCCATCTGCTTGGCAAATATTCTTATAAAACCTCTTATAAACCGGTATCCCATAGCAACCCCACTGGCATTTTAGCTCTGTGTCTCCCAGTTGAATTCATCTCTCCCAAGGAAACCACCTTAGCACTTCAAAGAAAGCAATTTTCATTCATTTGGAAGGGCTTGGCCTGGGACCCCCCCCCCCTTAATTTCCTCTATGGGGTAGAGCTGTCAAGTACACATTCCTTACACTTAAGGTTAAAATGCTTGCTATTTAAGCACCTTGTCAATTCTATTTAAATCTCAGTGTGGACCGTGAGTCAGATTATTTCACACAAAGTTCACTATCCTTCTATTGCAGACAAGTCAGGACCAGATAACCCAGTTAAAGGAAGACTTCTTTCCTACAGAGTTTGGTGAAAGAAAAGCTATATTAGAGTTAGAATTTTAGTGAGAAGAAATTCAAATACACTTTTTTTTTTTGGGTCCGGTCATGGGGCCTGAACTCTGGGCCTGGGCACTGTCCCTCAGCTTTTCAGCTCAAGGCTAGCTCTCTACCACTTGAGCCACAGCATCACTTACGGCTTTTTTCTTTTTGTTTATGTGGTGCTGAGGAATCGAACCCAGGGCCTCAGGCATACAAGGCAAGCGCTCTACCTCTGAGCCACCTTCCAAGCCCCATCAAATACACTTATTTTTAAATATGTTTTTTATCATAATGATACTGTACAGAGGGGTTACAGTTACATGAGTAAGGTGATGAGTCCATTTCCTATCGAGTGTTGTTACTTCCTCCTTTGTTTTTCCCCTACCAATCCTTCCCTCCCCAACTCCTCCCTGCCTCCCCAAGTTAAAAAGTTCATTTTCAACATAGTGTCCTGTACATTTTATTGTTACAATGAGTCAACCTGTATCCTTATTTCACCATTTTGTTATTTCCCTTCCCCTCCCCAAATTAGAAAAATGTATATACAAGATGCAGGACACTGACATCAAATACAGTTAAAAAAAAACAGGGGTTATACCATGGGGGAAGAACATACAAGAGAAACAAAATAAGTACACAGTACATTTTAAATATGTTAAAAACAATATCAAGAAAGAAAAAACCACTTGTGTCCCTATCTTGCGGTTCATTTCACTTAACATCATCTTAAATGGTCATATGTACATAGCTTTTGACCTTTTCTGCTTGTCCTCAACTTATACTAGTTATTGCAAATAAAGGAAACCATGGGACCTATGTTTCTTTGGGCCTGGCTTACTTCATTTAATATTATTTTTTCCAAGTCTTTCCATTTCCTAACAAATGGGGCAATGCCATTCTTTCTGATGGAGGCATAGAATTCCATTGTATAAATATACTACATTTTCTTGATCCATTCATTTGCTGAGGGGCATTGGGGTTGGTTCCATATCTTAGCTATGGTAAATAATGCTGCAATAAGCATAGTTGTACTGGTAGCTTTAGTATAGCCTTGTTTGTGATGGTTTGGGTAAATGCCCAAAAGTGGGATTGTTGGGTCATAGGGGAGCTCTCTGTGGAGTCTTTTGAGGAACCTCTATACTACTCTCCAAAGTGGTTGAACAAGTTTATACTGCCACCAACAATGCAGTAGGGTTCCCTTTTGGCCACATCCCCTCCAGCATCTGTTGTTATTAGATTTCTTGATTATAGCCATTCTAACTGGAGTGAGGTGAAATCCCAATGTTGTTTTGATTTATATTTCTTTTATGGCTAGAGAAGTTGAGCATTTCTTCATGTGTCTATTGGCCATCCTTCTTTCCTCTTCAGAGAAGTTTCTCTTTAAGTCTTTAGCCCACTTATCAAATACACTTATTTTTTTTAATTTGTTGACACATAACTGTATCAGTTGAATTGTTAATATGTGCTGAGGAGATGGTTATGTCCTGGAAAGAAGAGCAAGACCAAGCCATCACCCCAGAATATCACTTGTCACTCATGCCAGAAGAGCAAGACCAAGCCATCACCCCAGAATATTACTTGTCACTCATGGAGTAGGACTTCAGTAATGGTAATCCTCAGTTTCTCAGGTCAGGAATGGGTACAAGCTTCCCAGGGTGTTGTGAAGATCCTGTGAGACTTATAGAAAACCTTTTCACAAGGAGTGAAGCTCAGTGGTAGGGACTGTACCTACATGAGCAAGGCACACTGTTCCCAGTACTGCAAAACACAAACAAACACACAAACATATACCATGCAAACAAATGTCATCTGTGCAAAGAGCAAGCATTGTTTAATTCAGAATTTCCTAGTCCACTCTTTGATTTCTGATTTGCCATTTAATTATTCCAAGTGCCTTTTATATGCTATTTAAAATACAATGATATTGTAGCCTGAAGTACATTTCCGCAAAATAATGAAATAAAAAACAAAATGAAATTCTTGTTAATATTTTGCAATCTTGAGAGGTAATAATGAACTAAACTGCTGTTTCATAATCTACCCTTTAAAAATAAAAATAAATAAAAAAACAACAAAAACCCCTAAGCCAGTCTCCCTCATGCCATTCAGAATCCAAATTTAAAATGATTTTTTTTGCCCTTGAATATACACCCACATTTAATAGGCACTTTCAAGTATAATTATTTTGAAAAAGTACATTAACACTTTATTAAGAATAACTTCTGTAAATAAACAAAATTCAGATGAGCTTGTGCATGTTTATTTTAACAATCCTTTATACCATATTTTTTCTAGATGTTACCACTAGTCTTCAAATTTGAAGCATATTTACTAATGTATTAGTTTTTGTATCTCTCTGTGTCATATTCAGACATTTAAACTTATTGCATATGCTTTTACCAAATCTGTATAATAAATTACAAACTTGATCAAAATTTAACAGTATAGGATTTGCCTCTCAAAACTTAATATACAGGCTAGGAGTATAGTTCAAATGGTAGAGGACTGACTGGCATGTGTGAAGCCCTGGGTTCAATTCCCATTGTTGTGGGAGGGGGGAGATATGAATGTAAATTTATTTCTTTTTACATTTTTTCTAAATGTAAAAAATATCCAAGTAGAAATTTATTTGGAATAATAATGTTAACTAATAAAAACCTTCAACACTGGAGAGTTGGGGGATTGGTGGACTGCACTCACGTGAAAGAAACTTGAGAAGAAATATCTGTACTAACTCAGTCCTGTTGAGTTGATATGTAAAGTCATAATTCAAAGAAAAATTTATAGAAGTAGTTGAAATGCTTGTCATTAAACTTTTTAATGATTGATTCCCAGAGACTGTTGTTATCTTTTGAGAAGTCCAAATCAGAAGATATGCATAGTCCCTAATTTCTCAGCCAGCACACCCAAATATGTTACTAGAAATTTAGGGCAGCTAAGTTGACGTAGCTCCTTGTATCTAGCAAGAGAAGTATTCAGGCAAGATGTAAACATAATAAAAGTGATAGGGAAGTTTATTAAAAAAGAAATATGTCCAGGGGGGGTTGAGGGAGACAGACAGACAGACAGACAGAGCAACTAGCATAGATGTGCCACTGGAAGACACCCAGCCCTTCAGCCCATATCTACCTGGAGAGGTCTTTCCTCATAACAGAGTTTAGCTTTGGGTTAAATAGGGAGGATTGGAGTCCTTGAAGACCACTTTCTGATTGGCGGGTCTCCTTTCTGTTTCCTATAAAGTTCCAGTGCCAAAGAATGAATGTTCCGCCTTATTTCTTCATTCTTTTTGCCCCTCTTGTTTCGTCCTCACACATTTCCCTGTCAGGCAGGTTTTGGCTTATCATCTCATCCTGCCGTCTGACTCTATAGACCACAAACCCTTCTGCTTATTCATTCTTTTATACTTATTTATGGTAGTACTGGGGGTTTGATTCAGGACTTAATACTCAGGAGAAAAGTGCTCTACTACTTAATCCATGCCTCCAATTCTTTTTGCTCTGGTTATATTTTTGATATTGACTCTTACTTTTCATTCCAGTCTGGCGGGATTGCATCTTTGTTGTTGTTGTTGTTGCTTGTGATTGCATCTTTGTTGTTGTTGTTGTTGTTGCTTGTGGGGCTTGAACTCAGGACCTGGGCGCTGTCATTGAACCTCATTTGTGTTCAAGGCTCCTGCTCTATCACTTGAGCCACAGAACCACTTCAGGTCTTTTAGTAGTTAATTGGAGACAAGCGTCTCATGGGGACTTTTCTGCCCTGGCTGGCTTCAAACCATGATCCTCAGATCTCAGCCTCCGAGTAGTTAGGATGACAGGTGTGAGCCACCGGGCCCAGGATGCATTAGAATCTTATTTAAGCTTCCTGCCATAACAGGATGATAGGCACATGCCACCATGGTCAGCTATTAATTTATTTTAAAATAATTCATTCCACCTTTAATAATGGGAGGTTTTCGATAGTATCCATAGAATTATAACCACAGAAAATAAATCAGTACATTTTCTCACACTAGTACAGTATGATGTTAATTCGAGGTTCTTTATATTTTCTTAGAGAGCATATCAAGCCATTATAAAAACTCAGTAATCACGTTCTAAAATAAATTAGATTTACAAGTTTGAGATTGTATCTGCAAATGACAAATGGCATTTGAGGCGGCAAAGAGGCATCAAATTGTAATCATTTTACCACAGAAAGTAAAACTACCCACTGTCTACAATTCCAGATGGACTGATACTTTGCTAAAGTGGTACTTTGAACTCCTGAGTGCCAGCACTTTTCCCAAGGGGAGATATTAAAAACATCACTCGTACTTCTTATTTTCTTTTTCTTGACTTCAACTTTACTCTCCTCTCTCTGTCTCTCAGTCTCTCTGTCTCTGTCTCTCTCTCTCTCTTCCTCCCTCTCTCTCTCTCTCTCTCTCTCTCTGTCTCTCTGTGGTTCTGGAGTTTGAACTCAGGGCCTCAGCACTGTCCTTGGGCTTTTGTGCTCAATGTTAGTGTTCTACCACTTCCAGCTTTTTTCCAGATTTTTGGTGGTTAGAGATAAGAATCTCACAGACATTTCTACCTATTTGGCCAAATGTTGCTGCAATGTTTTATGTTATTTCAGTGCAAGATTTTAAAGAATAGTATAATGTTTTTCAGCCACTGATAGGCTGATTTCTTATTAACACATATTATTAATTAAATTTTACTTCGAATGTCTCATATCTTCTAAGATGTCATTTTAAATACTAGATTCTGAAATTTAAGAAACTATTAATTGTGTTATATCTTCTTATACAAACATTTTTTCAAGTGTTCATATAAAAGTATTGAAATGTTCAAATCATTCATGTCATATTAATTGTAATTATCTGTATCAACCTTTCATCATGAGCTGTTTCTAAAATAATTTTAATAACATGCCAAATGCTAAATGACTTGTTTCATCATTTCTGTAATAAAATGATTCAGTTTTTAAATATAATTTCTAAAATTATGTGCAATATCATTTGGTGCCAGTGTTTATTCACTAAAAATATTCGTTCACAATATTATCGTTTTATTATGATCCCTGCCAAATGTAAGAAATTTTCATTATCACTGTTATGTAAACTTTTTTGGATCATCTGTGGAGCATACTTGCTTTGCCAAAACCAGAATTATGTATATTATACGTGTTCAACAACAACATGCTATCTCTTCATTTAGGCTCTGAGTGAATAAATACAGCCATTGATTTTTCCAAATTAGATTTTAATTTTAAACAGTAGCAATATGATTGTGTCCTCAATCATCTATTCTCACCTAGTCATTGGGTGCAATCAATCCTTGGCCATTCTTTTTTTTAACCTAATTTTATTGTAAAGGTGATGTACAGAGGGGTTAAAGTAACATACATAAGGTAATGAATACATTTCTTGTTGAATATTGTTACCTCCTCCCTCAATTTTCTTCCACTTTGCCTCCCATTTACTCTCCCTCCCCAGTTGTACAGTTCATTTCCAACATAGTGTCTTGCATTGTATTGTAGAGTATTGCTGGTGTATTGGTTCTTGACCATTCTTAACTATTGTTTCAGTATTTTGATCCTCAAAGAAATTAAGACTAAATATAAAATCATGTGCATAAAGCAACCAGTGAGTATTTTTTATTTGAATTAGTCAGAATATAATAAATATTCTAAAAGTTTCTTCCTGCTCCGTCTTTCAGAAAGTCAAGCTTTTGTTTGTCAGATGAATAATTTTCAGCAAGTTTATTGCTGAGTATCTACAAATAGGTCCAAACTTGAGGATTGCAAGGATTGATTCGATGAATTCTTAAGATTTTTCTTCCATTGTTAAATTTTCTTAGAAGTCAGTATTCTTCATCATAAAGGAGCAGAGTGATTTCATGTCATGGCCAGTCAGTGGAGACCAGTTGAAAATTATGGCTCTAAAGTTTTCTTTCTTTTTCATAGTTCACAGCATTCTTTCAGGAATTATTTTAGTGTTCCAAATAGTTTATTTTTGTGTAGGAAGTTTCCTAGTTTTTTTTGTTGGTTTTCCTATCTCATTAGTACTTACTATAACCAAGTAGTTTGTTCTAATAATTGTCTTCTAATGGTTTTTCTTTTTTTTTCAATACTAAGGAAGAAAAATAAAAGATACTGCAATGTAACACATATGGTATATTTGAGAAAAAATAGCAAGTATTCACATAACTTTTTTTTCTTTCTTTTTGGTTTGTCATGGGCTTGAACTCTGGGCCTGGGCACTGTCCTTCAGCTCTTCACCTCAAGGCTAGCACCCTACCACTTGAGCTACAGTGCCGTTGCCGGCTTTTTTCTGGGTATGTGGTGCTGAGGAATCGAACGCAGGGCCTCATGCATGCGAGGCAAGCACTCTACCTCTGAGTCACCTTCTCAGCCCCACATAACTTTTTGTACTGATCATATTTCTACTTTAAAATGTATCTCCTGTGATATAATAGTGCATTTATATATACATATATATTCATATATATGATGTTGTTAATATTTGATTTAGTATTATTGGTAATCAATAATTGCACTAATATCATGATTTGTATCAGATTGAATATGAAGCAGGATCCCCTAGACCCATGAGACAGATATGTTCTTGTGCTCTTAATTTGTATCTTGCGAAAATTACAAATTAGCATCTTTACAATAAAATAAAATTTAAAATAAAGCATTATAAAAAAAGAAAACGACAAGTATAGCAGGTGCAAGGCAGTGTCTAGAGAGCAACTGGCCACTGATCTGCTTCTTACAGGAGAAAAATCTTAAAATATGAGGAAGAAAACTTAAAAAAATAAAGCCATACTCATGACTCGTAGAAATTACTATGCCCTGGATCATTCAAGCAATCTGGTATAGGGAACAGTTCCTTCCTCTGATTTGGGCGGGACTAATATCATTAACTACAATGATGCCCACAATCTCCTTCCCATATCTTCTTCACACCCTTCCCTTTACCCTTATCCCTTTCTTGAGAAAAATGTTTCAGGAAAGCTTTTGCCTGAGGGTTGTTTTCTCCATGTCTCTCTTATTACTGGGACAAATGTTCCTTTGCACCTGATATCAAGATTTACAGAAATGAATATTATATTACACCTATATCCCTGTTGTATCATACTATACCATTGATTTAGAGAAAACCATGGGGTGTACAATCTGTATGCAGTCTTTTCGTTGTACAAGTCATAATTTCTTTATAATCATCATAAGCGTAGACTTTCAAGTTTACTTATTTTGATTTTTCTTTTTCAGGACATGTTCTCGAGAAGAGTTTTGAGTGGACAGAGCCAGTTATCCTGCTGTGACTAAACAACTCTGCCACAGTTTGTAAGTTCATCTATTTTCTCTCATTTAAATAAGACCTGTTATTTCAGAAACCCTATTTATTTTCATTGGTAATTAAAGCTGAATCTTGTTTACAATGGGAGGCTTAATTGACTATTTTCCCCCAAATTTTGTTTTAACCTCAATTGTATTCAATTTCAGTAAATACTGAAAAAGCATTTCTTTGTTAGACTATGTTTCCAGGTATCTTTCAGCCAACATTTTCATGACTTGTGGTAAGAACTTATCAGTGGGTGAGACAGATCAAAGAGAAGGTGCTGCTTGAAATGCTAATTTAGCTTGGGCAAAATATGCTGGTAATTACAGTGTTCACTGTTTTCATAAGCAAATGTATTTAATTTTATTGTCGCCATTGTTCTATATGGCCTCATCAAGAGAAACACTTTCACTAGTCCAAGCTGAAAGAATGGACTCTGAGACCAAAAGTTTAGTGGAGGTGAGATTTTAATGGTAATTTTGTAGGATCAGTTGTCTGGTGGGCAGGCAATCTCTAGAATATACAACAAGCCATTTGTTAACTATGGCACAAATCCCTCCCCACTTCCTCATTGTCTAAGTGATATGGGTTGTATAATCTTTCTGAAAGTTGCCTGAGTTTCATTATTTTCTTATCCTGTTTCCTTCTCACTTTAACTGTACATTTATTTACAAGGATACTTTGTTACTCTTTGCCAATTGGCCAGTCCTCAACATCTTATTTGCCTGGAGGCTTTCCTCCAGGGCATGGATTTAGAGTTCCTCCATTAGCAGGTTATTAAATAAGTTCATAGTAATTTTCTGCTCTGGAATTGGATTCTTAGGTTTGAAAATGGGCCACCAATAACTATTTCTCATACTTGCAAATGTAACTAACTCTTACTACCTATAGAAAATTTTGCCTTTCACTAATATTTAAATTTATAGTAAATGATTATCATATTCACAACAATGTTAGTTAATTTTAAATAAATGTCACATGGACTTTCCTGCCTGGGCTGGGTTTGAACAACAATCCTCTGATCTCAGTCCCTTGAGTGGCTAGGATTACAGGCGTGAGCCAACAGTACCTGACACATCACTCCAGTGGAAGACATTTAAAACAAGACAGATCCTGTCTTGAAGGACCATTTTGTGTTTTTTTTAAATTGAAAACAAAACACAAAACCCCAAGCTCTATGCTACAATTATCAACTTATGTTGAAAACAAAGATATTTCATAGTGAGAGTTATAGGTTATGATTTTATTCACGTAAGCATGGTGTATACCTTTTTTAAAGGTTATAATTTCGTTCGCGTAAGCATGGTGTATACCTTTTTTAATATATTGCAAGCCATTTAATTTTACCACCAAAAGTGATAAATAGTTTTTGTCAGAAAGAACTTGAGTTACTTAAAAGAGTAATGAAGTAACTCTGAAAGTTTTGTGTGTCTTTCAGAGATTTTACAGATCTTGAAGAAATAATATATTTCACCAACATAATGAAAACTTGGGTTTTCATTAATGATTTTTGCTTTATAGAAACTATTGTAATGAGTCTATTCAGTGCAGATAATTTAGTTTCTAGTAGATTCATGAGTTATTTGGAGTAAAGCTCTTAACATTTCTACATGGAGAGAACAAAACTGCCTAAGTACAAAAGAGTAAGTTTAACAAATAGGAGTCTCTTAAAGGAAGACTCAGTTTGTCTTCAGCTAAAAATTTATGTATAGAATAAAGATCACCAGGACAGTAAGCCTCAGAAGGCAGCATGGTATTCTACGTATTATTCTGTCTCATTATTTAGGGCATTGTTCGTTACTGATCAAAAGAAAGATGCTAATTTTTCCTTTTATTCATAATTACTAACAATTACATCATGGACATCTGTGATAGAATATATACCCAAATGGAAGTGGAACATATAACAAAAGTCTCCTTTTTCACAGTTCTTCACGTATCTATATGTATAATTTTGAAACTTAAAAGAACAATATGAATATTCTTTTGAATCATTTATTTAAAAAGATTTTCTTTTGGTATGATCTCTAATTTGTTTTTCCAGCATAATTAACAACCATGTCTTTTCATTTCATTTGTCTTAACACTCATATTAATGAATTTGCCTTTTGTCTTGCTCTGAACTTGATACTGAAAAAGGTTTTCTGCACCATTGCTTCTTAATGTGCCACAGGTAATTAGCTCTGTTACAGTAGCCTCTAAAATACTTCTCTAAAACGAATAGAGACTTTCACAGGAAACAGATCTATCTCAAAATGATTTTGTTTCTTTGAGGTCAGTATCAAGATGAAAGACATTTTGAGTAAGAAACTTAGGAAATTACAGAAAATGTCTAACATATCATAGATAGATGGACAGAAAGTATTTTCCATATTCTATCAAATACCATTAATAATGAAATTTTTAACATTCCAACATGTTCTTATTAAAGAAATGAAAAAGAGGGGTGAGGTCTTCCCATGGCGTAGGAGGGGAACATGTGTTCCAATCTGCTAAATATATTCTGTCTTTTCTGTAACTGACATCCCTTGTGTTACTTGTGGATTGAGCACCCTGTAAAAGTCAGACCTTTTATTTATGTAGCTGGGAATACTGATTTCAACTTGGTGTTCTGTGTGGTGGAGACCATGAATCAAAGCATTGCCAAAGGTGAAAATGTAGGCATTTGGCAGTGCTTTGATGGCTCTTCATACAAATTCTAACATGGGCCATATTTCAAATGCTAAATTTCAAAGGGGATAATGTTTTGTACTTTGCAAAGTAGGAAAAATGTCTGCTCTTAAAGCCCAAAAGGAAGAAATTGGATTATTTACATGGCTTTTGGAAATGCTAGTTCCATGTTTATTTCATCAGTATTTTAAATATATATATATATATATATATATACATATATGTAAAATGATTTATTGCTCTAAATGCATTTCTAGACATGTTTTTGGCCCAACAGTGGCTAGGAACAAAGTGGTGTCTGCTTTAGCATGAAGTCTGCCTGAAATTTCATGTCATACTAAAGGGTCCTTCTTTTAATTTTGTCTCTCTCTCTTGTTACCAAATCAATTATCGCAATTAACTCTCTTCTTTCTTCAAACGACTGAGAACCCAGCCCTATTTACTGGGGATGTGCTGCCCCTCATTCTGTGACACAAGAAACCACTGAGAGATATTTGAAGCCCAGTCCTGCAGCAAGAATGAAGTGTTTAAGTCACCACAGAGCAAGGCTAGGTTGTTCAATGAATTCAGCTACACACAGGAGTTCAACTCTGTCTTTGGATCGAATTATGGCACTCCAGGACTAGTCTTCAACAATTCCCTCTCACTGAAGTATTAAAGTTAAGTGTCTGTCTCAGTTTCTTAAAGGTCGTGATTGGTAGCTAGTAACTAGTGACAGACCCTGGAATATAATCTCAGCCAACTAATCTTGGAGTTTGAAATTTTAATTTCTATTCTAAGACATTGTATTTTTTCATTTTCTCATTTCATTTATCAAATGACAGATATTATTTCTGGTTGAGATTTGGCCACTTAGAGGTTAGTGGTGATGATTGTAATGGGTAACTTTTTTGTGTGTGTGTGCTGACCCTGGGGCTTGAACTCAGAGCCTGGGTGTTGTCTCTTAGATTCTTTGGTTCAAGGTTAATGCTATACCATTTGAGCTACAATGCCACTTCTGGCCTTTTCTAAGTAGTTCATTGGAGATAAGAGACTTACGGACTTTTCTGCGCAGGGTGGCTTTGACCTGTTGTTCTCGGATCTCAGCATCCTGAGTAGCTAGGATTACAGGAGTGAGCCACTAGAGGTAGATTTTAATGGTATGCTTAAAATAGATTTTAATGGTATGTTTTTGGTTTGTTTACTGAAATTTTTGATGGTGTTATTGTTATAATTCAAGTATCATTCATAATGCAAAGCTGTATTCTGATATTTCCATTACACCAAGTATTTCTCAGAATTGTTCTTGAATATTAAGTGACTTTCAATAAGATAATCAGATGCTCTTTCCTTTGCATTGGAAATATATTTCATTAGTAAGATTCGAATATTTTAATAATTGTTTATCCTTTAAACTTAGTGGGAAATAGCACTTAATGACTTTGAACTTGATTTTCTCAATGTTTGCTTTGAATCCACATATTTCATTTGTATTCTTGAGGTAGTTTTATATGTCTGCTATCTTTGTGAAATCAAGATCATATAAAATAATTTCCACTCCTTGGGGATTCTTACCCATGCTGTTTTATGCTGCATTTTTGCAGTCTTAGCTATGAATCACATTTTTTTAAAACAAAACAGGGCTGATAGTCAGGATTGGTGAGGTATTGTTATAATCCCAGCACTTGGAAGGGCTGAATCAGGAAGGCTGAGAGACCAGTATGGGCTATACAGAAAGACTCTCTCTGCAACATACAAAGGAAGGAGGGAAGGAAAGAAAGAAGGAAAGAGCAAAATAAGGAAGAAAGGAAGAGAAAAAGATAAAAAGCATACTTTTTTATTCTGTAGCTTTAATGACTACGAATATATGATTACTGACGTCCACTTCTCAAGTTTTATTCTGTGCCTCTGAACCTTGTGAAAGCCCAGAGGCTGTATATTGACGAAGTTTTCTGCACCTTGGTCTGTGGCATTATATATTCCTCTTTTTGTCTCTCCATGGAAGTCTTCATTCAGCGGGTCCATAGTGCAGCCTTATCCTCCCTCACTAACATGGTCTCGTTGGAAGCCAAAACCTGTGTATGCATCTCAGCAAGCGAGAGGCTTAGAAGTGCAAATGATGTCCTTTTCTTTGCCTGCCCGCAGAGGTCAGCCCTTTTGAACAAGCTGGACCACCTATGCTGGTCATGTAATCATGTTCTGCACAGCAGAAAGACCTGAATAGTGTTGTGAAAGAAATCTCTGAACCTTCAGGTTGCCTCTTATCCCAGCTAGACATCTCTCTTGTTTGCACTAAAAACCTGGAGAGGTGAAACCAGAACATGTATCATTCAGATGACCAAAACCACCCTAGGTTTTTCAAAGAGAAAAGTGCATAAATACTAGGCTAACTGTAACAGAGGTAGAGAAAGGTGGAGTTGGTGGATTGAACAAGAGACAAGATAAGGCAAGTGAAGAATTAGTAATTAGCCTGGAGGTGCAAAACCATTACTCTTACCCTAAGATTTCCATGGCTAGAAGCCAGATGTCCAGGAACATAATCCTGCATCATTTAGGAACTCCATCGGCCTCCCTGTCGCTGTCCACCCCTCCAGTGCTGAAATGGCTGCGCACAGCCCTGCTGGAAATGCCACAGGAAACTTGAAGTGAAGGGAGTTCTTCTTCCATTCCCTGTCTTCCAGTGTCCAACGTATGTCTCCAAGTAAGATGTTTAGCCAAGGGAATGTAGGAAGGATAGTTTTCTGGGAGCCAAGGGACAAAAGTCCACACCAGTCTTGACCTTTAGTTTCTTAACATCTATTTGTGTCCTTTGCTTACATGGCAATAACATCATGCATCTGTTATCTTAAGGCCCATTATCACATAAGTGAAGAGGCTTTTTCCCTCTTTCCTGAAAAAGAGTGTTTTGATAGTCCCCATCTCTGGGTCTTTCTTATGGTCTAGTTATATTCCCATTGTATATTCTAAAACCTAAAAGCTATATTTTAAGTATTCTATGTCCAATCTTCCTTATATAAAATAGTAGGAAAAAAGAAGAAAAGGATCAACTGTAACTAATCTCCTACTATGTGGCTGAGTGGTCCCTCCAGCTGCTACTTATTCATGGATATGGAAGCTCCTGGCTCTTCAGCCTTTGGGCTATAGGGTTAACAACAGTAGCCCCTGTGCTCTCAGACCTCTGGTGTTGAACAGGGAATTTTATATTGTTGTTTTCCCTGGTCCTGAAACCTTTTGACTTTGATGTTCATGCAGTGGGCTTCCCTGGTTTATCCTGCAGAGAACCTAGTGAAATTTCTTGAATACTATAATTGCACAAGTCAATTTATGTTTAATAATCTCTATCTATCTATCCATCCATCCAACTATCTATCTATCTATCTATCTATCTATCTATCTATCTATCTATCTATCTATCTATCTATCTATCTATCTATCTATCTATCTATCTATCTGTCTGTCTGTCTGTCTGTCTCTGTGTGTGTGTGTCTGTGTGTCTATCTATCTATCTATCTATCTATCTACCTGTCTGTCTGTCTGTCTGTCTGTCTGTCTGTCTGTCTGTCTGTCTCTGTGTGTGTGTGTGTCTGTCTGTCTGTGTGTCTGTCTGTGTGTCTGTCTGTGTGTCTGTCTGTGTGTCTGTCTGTCTGTCTGTCTATCTATCTATCTATCTATTTATATCTATCTATCTATCTATCTATCTATCTATCTATCTATCTATCTATCTATCTATCTACCTACCTACCTATCTTACAGGCTCCATTATTTGTTATTTATATATGGGTCTGGGTTTGTGGAGAACCCTAATACAAATGGTATTGCAGGGATTCACAGATATCAAAACTTAATGAAATTTTACATGCACAACAGATGCTGCTTTTTACCTCAAAACAAAGCAAAACTAGATATGATCATCTGGCCCTATGAAGCTTCTTTTCCCCAAATTTATGTATTTGTTATCTTCCCTCACAATGGTTTGAATGACCCCCAAATTGTTAATTCTATTAACTCAACATTAGTAAAACGAATGCATATTGGTCATAGATATCATTCTATACGCTGTCGATTTCATTTCTTGTACTTTTATCTGGAAGTATCAATGACAGACAGTGAGACAAGTTAAAATTTCTCATTCTGTGGAGACTGTGTATTTACCAGCGGATGGATGTACCGTGCAATCCCTCCTCCTCCTCCACAGTGTGTTTAGGTAATAGTTACACCGTCTTCTAAATTTGACAGGAAAGTAGATTGGGGCAGAGTCCCTCAGCTCTTGGTACTCTGTGGTCAGATTTTCAAAGTCAGTGCTATTGTTCCAAAGTAAGGTGCTTTTCTTGGCTTACAGTCTAAGTTTTCTTTAGCACTTCAATTAAGTCAGGTTCCTGAAGAAAATATAATTTGCTTTATCTTTAGGATCTCTCTTTGCCCTTAGAGCTTCAGTGCTTTATTCCCCATGTTTGAATGACAGCCATGACTTCCCAGCAGTTAGCCCTGAGCCTCGAAAAAACTTCCTCACTGATTTTCTTCCTTCATGGATGCCTTGGTGCCTTCCCTGTATTTCCTTTCCCAGTTAAGCTAGGGTCACTGAAGGTGTCTCTCTATCTCGTGTGGTCAATGTTATGTTTACATCAGTTTCATTTTGGCCACTACCTTAAATGTTATCATGTATTTTCTGTACTATAATATTTTATTATTTAATTAATTAATTCATTAAGCTGGTCTGAAGCTTGAACTCATCACCTAGGTACTATCTCTGAACTGTTGTGCTCAAGACCAGTGTTCTACTACTTGTGTCATAGCTCCAATACTGGCTTTTTGTTGGCTAGTCAGAGATAAGAATCTCTTAGACTTTCCTGCCCAGAATGACTCTGAACCCTGATCTTCAGACATTAGACTACAAGCATGAGCCACTGTCCCCTGGAGAGTTTTTAAATTTTTTATACGTTCATCAAGTGTTTTTATTATAAAGCTGGATAATGTGATTTAGAAGACAATAAAAGATGATATTTCCAACCACAGATATGAAGCACCAAATGTAATGGATATATACCCCTTCTTTGTTGTTGAAATTATGTGTTTTCAAAATCAAATTATGATTATTATTATTATTATGAGATAATTTCACAGATGTGGAATGACTAAGGAAGTGAGTAGGAACATTTTCAGCCCCTTCATGTAAAGTGATAATTTTCTGGCCAAATTGTCTTAATCTATCTCATTTCTCAGTTCTTGTTTCAACAATTCTCAGTATTTTAATCCCATATCACAGGATAAAGCTGAATTCTCATAAAATATTTTAGTATATTTATGTGAAAGTACATATGTTAGTGGTCAAAAAGCATGAGTAATTACATTTGAGAAACCTCTTAGAGACAATTTATGTGGCAAAACGCATAAACATTTTTCTTACAATATTAGTTACCTATATTTTAATCTTTTGACATGTGTATTAGCCCAATTTCTTTTTTCTGATTTATAGGAAAAAATTATCTTGTCTTTAATGCCCCTTCATATGTTTGAAGACCATTTTTAGACTATATATTCAGTTTAATGTATGTATTTAATTTTTGGCAGCATTTCCATGTCAATCATCTTATCCTTCAAAGTAATCCCACATGTGGAATTATTCAAGTAATGAAAGTAAATACGACTCACCTTTCCCTGAGATCCGTTAGGCATCCATTATGTCTTCTAGCTTAGAAAGCCTGAAAAAACTCACTAGGCTATGGTATGAAGTTAGAGTCTATTCAGCTCCTTGATGAGAGGGTGGTTTTGTGTGAAACTTCTTGGATTATGAGTAGCTTTGGCCACTAAATTGTTCTAGGAAGCCATGCATTACGCCAAGACCCTCAGGTAGAAATAGAATTGGCAAAAGAGTAGAGGGTGGCCAGAGCATATTGCTCTGACAAATTTTTAATTGTTTTCTGTTTTTATCCAACTTATTAATAATCATGGATAAGACCTGATGGTCTTGAGAGGTTTCTTGAATGCCTTTCTCTCATTAGGTAGTTTATATTTTGCATGTTTCTGTTTCTCAATCTCCATTTTCTTACTCGAAACAATTACAAGTGCTTTGTAAAAATTAGAAACCATATTATTGAAAGTGTGGTTGCTAATTGATTTATACAATAAACTTTGAAATAGTTATGAAATATATTTTAAATTTATTATAGAAGAGCAGTAAGAAAAACAAATATTTCCTCTAATCAGAGCAATCTATTGCTTGTGTTTGGCAAGATAGAAAAAAAAGTTCTACATATTATCCATATCAATAAATCTAGTTGGCTGAGTTGATATTGCATCATTCATGAGTGGGTCATGTGGTAGGTCCCCCATAACAGGAGTCTAGCTGATTACCCAAGTTTATTTCAGATCATTCCTGCGTTCATTGAGTCGTAACTAGTTGTTCATTTAAAACATATTTATTTTCCAGGTATTTTGCTAAAGACTAGATTCAAATAAAACTTACTAGTGGTGTTCTTGAGTTTTATTTCATTGTAATACTTTATTATTGTAAGCTTTCATTTTATTTACTTTCTAGATACTCTTTTTCCCTTACCAACCACCATCCATCTGTTTAAAATCATTTATGTTTGCATCCATAATGAGAAATCATAAAAAGAGACTACTTGTAGGTTTTGGGTGATAATTAACATCTCTGATTAGTATTTTCATTTAGTTCCTGTTAATTCTTTAAAATTAAGTGGAGTGGTTTATTGCTTAAGCCCACAAAAAGAAATGAGTTTTTCTGGGCTTGAATATAAACTTTGTCTCTACTGGATATGTGGTTGCTAATTTGAAATTTTGAGCCCTTAAAATGTAAAAATGGATTGGTGAAAAATTTCAGTGAGATGATACACATTAATAAATAATATCTGGTAAATATAACTATCAATGGCTAGTATTTATATCATGAAATGCTGAACTTTTCCTGACAAAATGTTAAATTTATCATGTTGATAGGTGATCTGTGGTTACTCCTGGTCATATGAATACTCATTAAAGAAATAACTCCATATGTGAGATAATATTATTTCAGAAACATCCTAATAGTGTTTTGTTTTTTAATTATATTCAATTGATAAGATCATAATATTTTTATCACCATTGATGAAGTGTGTATAATGGGTTTTAGAAACAGAAAATAAAACTATTCCTGTTGTTTTGAACTAACTAGCCCTTGAAAAGCCATATTTGGTATGTAAATAAAAGTCAGCATTCTGTTAAGGCTTTAAAAAGGTTATGGATTGGGCTGGGAAGGTGGCTCAGTGGTAGGGTGCTTGCCTCGCATGCATGAGGCCCTGGATTCGATTCCTCAACACCACACACACACAGAAAAAGCCAGAAGTGGCTCTATGCCTCAAGTGGTAGACTTGAGGGGGATATTGTTACTAAGAAAACCAATCAATTCCTATAGAATAATTAAATATCCTGTTCCTAAACCAAAATTTCCTTTGACTCATAGAAATGGGAAATAATCATGTTACATTTTTTCATGATTTATTTTTTCTTGCTTCAACAGTATCTTCATCTATCTAATTCCTATCCAGAATGTAATGAGGAATGCACAATCATAAGCTGAATGATTTCTGTGTACCAAGAGTGTTTTGAATTGCACTGCAGAATTTTCACACATATAATGAAAACAATCCCAATTGGCATTTTCGTTGGAAAAATCCATAATAATTATACATACTATACATCCCTTTTAGTACCCAAGGGTTTAATTCTTGATTACTATCTATTTTTTCCATGCACAAAACTCTTACATTATAATAGTCCTTCTTCAATCTGAGCTGAATGTCAAAGAGAATTTGGCAAATAAAATGATAAGGAAATGTCCTGTTGAGCATATTGTGAGTAGTTATGATGATTTTTCACTCTCTCTACCATTTTGGGGTTTGCTTATTCTTATTTTTTTCCGATAGCTTGAGGTAAATCTGGGTTATTTATTTGAAATTACTCTTCTTAAAAAATTACCTTTAAGTAGTTGCACTCAACAAATCCATTATGAGTACAGTGCATCTTGATTGATATCTTCCCTCTCATTGTTCTCTACCGTCGCTCCCAACCCCACCCCTACTCTCAGTCCTCAGGTGTCCATTGAATATTATGAGTGCATTATTCCCCCATCCTCTCTTCATTCCAGATTACTCTTTTTTAATGTAGGTAATTACAACTTTATATTTTTCTTCTAGCACTGCCTTTCTTATATCCAAAATATTCTGGTAAATTGCATTCTCATTAAATGCTAGGATCTTTTTTATTTCCTTTCTTTCTATGATGACCCACTGGTGAGTCACCAATATATTGTTCAGTCTCCCATGTGTTTGAACATTTTCTATTGTGTTTGTTATGTTGTTTATTTCTAGCTTCATTCCATTGCAGTCAGATAGAATGCAAGTTATTTTAAGACTTGCTTTATGTCTTCACCAGGCTTCCTTTGGCTATAAAATGCAATGTATATTTTGTCTCTCAACCAAATAGGAAGCCCAGTACCTTCATGTCTTTTGTAGAGTGGTCTTAAAATAATTGCTAGCTAGACACAGAATGTTAGTATCTATGCTTTCTAAGAAATGTGTGCAATATCTTTAATGACCAACATTTTCCCTATGTCTTTTAAGTTTTTCTTTCTTTGTGAAGTTGTTGTCTTCTAGATGAAGTCATGTTAGAGACTTGGTGAAGATTCACTGTGTTCAGATACTACTTGGTTGAATGGCAAACTCCTCTGTCAACTACTTAAAGATTAAAAATTAAAACAAAAAGAGGTGAATGCATAAGAATTACTGCAAAGGTCTTTTATGAATTGCTTTATTTTCTGTTGCCCTCACTTGTCAGTAAATGAAACATACAGATATAGGTATAAGTTGATATGTGTAAGCTGATGACACTAAGAAATGGAGCAGCAATACCTCATGTCCTGAGGCTCATTTACTTCACAAATTCACAATTTCATGCTTTGTTAAGAAAGAGAGAAACTGTTGATGACTGAAGGTGAAAGGAGAAGATAGGCTTCACTGGAGAGAAGCAGACACCTCTACATTTCACAGGGAGAGTGGTTTTGCAGGAAATATATGCATGCATGTATTGGGAGGAGAAGGCTCGGGGAAAGCTGCCTCCCAGGGCTGTTTTCACAATTTAGAAAACACTAATTTATGAATCAGTTGCCTGGCTCTGCTGGCAAGGTAGATAAGATGACATGCACCGAGCATAGAGAGCAGGTCTGGGCACATTTGTCAGCCAGATGGTGTGAGACAGTTTATTAGCACACTGTCCTTAAGTGATGTCTCTATTAGTCCTAGTCAAGTTGACTATTAAGGGTAGTGTGACTCTGTTGGAGCTAGAGATAAAATACACTGTATTCAAAGAAGCAAAGGCAAAACCTTTAGATGAAAATTTAGGAGCCAATTTTTCTTTCTATCTATCTGTCTATTTTTTTTCTGCTGACACTGGGGCTTGAACTCAGGACCTTGTATTCTCACTTGGAAGGATCTGATTTTCCAGTAGATCATGAGGACAGGCGGTGTCATTTTTGCCTTAATGTGTATATGCATGTGTCTCTGTGTTTTCCCCTGAGTCCCAAACCAAGCTAAGAAACATGGCTACATGAAAAATATTTTTTCTCTTTGTTGTCACAAAACTGAGACCAGTGGTGTGCTGTTATGTTTGCATATAGCTGCACTCACAGTGTGAGTGTGGGGGAGGGGATATTCCCCCCAAGTCCCTAGCTTCCCCTCCTTGCTGGGTGTCAAAACTTGTGAAATAAGCAATGTGAGTATTCTGAAAGTGACTCCATTCTGTGCCTTCATTCTGACTTGCAATCCACAAGAAAAACAGGATTTTCATGAAGCTGCATCTTCACAAATCACTGCTATACAGTGTAATTTTCCAGGTTATGGCTAAACAAGGAAGAATGCTAGGAATCATAATAATTTTTTTATTTATGTCTTTGGCAGGAGGGAGGTCTCATTTTACAAATATCTTTCTTCCCGATGACTTTAAAACGTACTAAAATTGTGTTAAACAAAATCAGTGGACATGGGCTGGGAAGGTGGCTCAGTGGTAGAGCACTTGTCTTGCATGCCTGAGGCCCTGGGTTCGATTCCTCAGTACCACAGAAGCAAAAAGAAAAAAGCTGGAAGTGGCGCTGTGGCTCAAGTGGTAGAGCGCTAGTCTTGAGCTAAAGAGCTGAGAGACAGTGCCCAGGCCCAGAGTTCAGGCCCCACGACCGGACCCCCCCAAAAAAAATCAGTGGACAATATCTGCTGTCATAATTATATTTATCTTTCCTTCTTAATCTGAAACATGTCCAGTGTTGGTGATTTACTATTTGTCCACATCAAGATATTTGTATAGTTGAACATTCTCCAGTTGTTCCCTATAGTTTGCCATCAACAGCAAATTTGATCTTTGCCCAGAAAATTTTAAAGCTTTGTTTCCTCTGAAAGAAATTTCATACAATAATCTCTAGGGATTTCAAGGATGCTCTGCTTTTCATAGGTTTAAAACATCTGCTTTTCTTTTTACTTTTGACTATTTGACCAACTTGCTAAAAATTTATAAAAGATAGAGTGGTATTAAATGTACTTTTAAATTTACAAGTGAAAAGAAATCTTTGGAGGATTGCAGACTAGAGGCTTTCTTCTTTAGAGTAGTTTCTTCTAGAGAGTAGTTTGAGAAGCAAAAGAAAGGCCCCCAAGGGAAGAAGAGGATAGCTGAAGTTTGTGGCTAAACAGAAAGGTGACAGAGAAAATGAGCAAAAGGTTGGTGGCTCCAGTCCTGTCTCCTTTAAAGAAGGTGCAGAGAAAGAACTCTATAGCAAGGTAATCTGGCGACCTCCTTGACTGCTCTGTAGACCTAGTCATGGGACAGACCCATGCCTCATTGCAAGCATCAAACCCTGGCGTGGGATTTGATGGGTTAGGGACTTCCCCAGTGAAGTCAGATTCAGATGAAACAGGCTTGTGTTGCCCATATTTCAGACAATGGAAGGGAGATGATTTCTTGTGGGGTGGTCTCCTGCTTGAGACTGAGCTACTCAAAAAATCAGATTTCCTTAGCAGCCTGGAAGCTGCTCATGATAAATTACCTCAGTTAGAATGAATCAGTAGAAATCTATACCCTGTTTCAAAAACATGATAATCTCTCTTTTTCTTTCTTTCCTTCCTTCTTTCCTTCTTCCCTCCTTCTTTCCTTCTTCCCTCCTTCTTTCCTTCTTTCCTTCCCTTCCTCCCATCTTCCTTCTCTCCCTCCCCCCGCCCCCTCTCTCTTTCATTCTTTCTTTTTCTTTCCTCTCCACAAAGCTTATTTATCTGCTGTACATTTTGGAAATAGTTGAAGACCACTTGCATACAAACAAGTAGTGAATACTGATTTAGAGCTTTTCCTAAAAGAAAGTCAGCCCCCATTGTGAAAAACACACTCATCCAAGCTCAATAAAAAAGAGGAAAGTTTCATTGTGGTTTTATTTATTCCAAAATGATACCTTGGGTATAAGATATTAATGAAAAGATCTTAGCATGGTAACTTGTTTATAGCAAGATATCAGAAAATTATATATGGTTGTTGTTTAATTAAGTTGGCCATTCTAAAATATGATATTCAGTGTTGATTTATTTCCTGCATTTTAATATGAAAATTGTTAGCTGATAGTCAAAGACCTTTCTAACTTGTCCTTAATGTACATTTCTATGAGTTATTTGTCTGTTCATCAACTCAACCCATATTTAGGAAATAATCATGAAGTTTATATAAGTTCCTGTTCTTCAGAAAAAACCAACAACTTTGTTCCTGAATTTGCATATAGTTCCTCTCCTGGTATTCCTTCTCCCTTTTCTGTGTGAATTCTATCATTCTTCAAAACTTAGTACAACTTTCTATGTCTGACTTTCTTGTCTTGACTTTTATCACTGATGACATGTTTACTAATTATTTCCCATTTCTCTTATTTGACCAATACTTATGTAGACTTTTTCACACATTTTAATATCTTTTTATGTGTATTATAGCTATAAATGCAAATTTCTCAATCATTATTTCCTTATAGATCCAAGTATCTGGGACATTAACAAAGGTATTTTCAATAGAATCATTGCTTGAGTTCCAAGATTTAGTGCTGTCAGTTTTCTTTGAGAAAGTTGAGACGATAAGGATGTTTAAAGTTGATCTATTTTGAGAGAATGCCATTATACAGTGAGTAATGTTGGAAAAACCTGAACATACATTGGGAAATTACAAGGCTTTTCCATTTTTTAAATGTTTTTATTGTGAAAATACTATACAAAGGGATTACAATTACATGAGCAAGGTAATGAGTACATTTCTTATCAAGCATTATTGCCTCCTCCTTTGTTTTTCCCCTACCATTCCTTCCCTCCCACCTCCACAACTACACTCCCCTCCCCCCACCTAAACTGTAAAGTTCGTTTTCGACATAGCATCTTATACATCTCATTGTTACAATGGGTCAACCTGTCTTCCTGTTTAAACAATTTGCTTTTTTCCTTCCCCTCCCCAAATTATACCAACATCAAATACAGTGAAAACAGGGGTTATACCGTGGGGGAGGGACATTAAAGCAAGAGTATACTTGCTCTTATCAGTTCCTAGTTTTCTCCCACTGCACACTTCAGAGATGAATCAAATAGGGAAGAAATGACAGCAATGGCTTCCTTTTCTAGGTCTTTGACCATCTCAGAGTATAGGGCTCCAGTGCTTTCATACTTCTCTCTAGGGCTTCAGTATCTTTAAAAGTCTACAGATTGCTGGTTATATTTTTGCTACTGGCATAATCTAGTTAATCTGAATTCCACTTTCTTGCCCCCAAAAATATTCATAAAAGATACAATGGCATATTTGTCTTTCTGCTCAGAGTGCAGCAGTCTGGGGGAAGGAGATGTAAATTTCTGTTTCCTATCGTGTGTACTTGCAGTAGGAGCCAGAGACACACAGCAGGGTGAGACATTTTAAAAGTTTGCCACTAAGAAGTGGTGTGTTGTCGGCAAGGACCACAGAGATGTCGTATAGAGACAGAGAAGAGCAGCACAGAATCTCAAACAAAGGAACAAAACAAAACTTAAATATTCATTATAACAAGTTGAGTTGTTTGAGGAAACTGTCATTGTTTTCTTTATGAATATTAATCTAAGCTAAGTAAAATGTCTGTAGTTAAAGGTAAATGTACTCGTCTTTGTTTCTGGATGCGTTGTAATATTTCTGAGTATTTAGAACTATTATTTTAGTCATTGTTAACTTTTATTTTGAATCAGAAAAGATAAGCATTTTTGACTTATGATTTTTCTGTGAAAAGTAATACAGTTTTTAAAAAGTATTTTATGGTCTTTAAGTACTTGAGCAAAGGGGATACCATTGAACATGCCAGTTTATAAGTAAAGTGACATAATTGATATCACCCCATTTAAAATTGTCCCCTTCTCTCCCTCCCCCCAAAATATTCTTTATCAAAAAAATCTCAACTAGTAAAGAAGAATTGTGTTTTTTCTTTTCCCACATCTTTAAAAATTACAAGATACTCTTTAACACTTTCTAGAGCACTATTTGAATGCCACACTAATTAGTTATCATGTTTATAACCAATACTTTCATGTACAAAGGAAAATATGTTTCACTTGAAAGGGAACTAAAGCGTGGTTTATTTATTATTACTTCTTAAATTGGAAAAACAACGTTTATTTTACAGCTCAAAGATCAATGTCAAATCAGATTCAAATATTACATGTTTGAATAGTTTGAAAGAAGGCACGGAGGCATTGAGGATGGTGTGGATTGGGAGACCCGGCCTCTCTTTCAAGTATTTAATTGCATGTTAATATGTAGAAGTAGAGTTCACAGTGCAGCCTTTACAAGTCCCTCCAGATCAATAATCTCATGCAATTCAGTTGGGATGAATTTGTGCCAGTTGTCATCTCAGGCAGAACTGCTTTGAGGAATGCAGGAGCACAAGCCAGACGTGTTGGTAGTGAGAACTGAATCATCTGAGTCTAGTGAGACTATGCAGTCATGTTACTGATGTGATGACGTGTTGGTGATGAGAACTGAATCATCTGAGTCTAGTGAGACTATGCAGTCATGTTACTGATGTGATGACGTGTTGGTGATGAGAACTGAATCATCTGAGTCTAGCGAGACTATGCAGTCATGTTAATGAGACTGCATATGGAATTGAGGTGTTAACGCCTCTTTTGTGAGTGAGGCAGAAAATGAGAAGATTGCAGTTTGAGGGAAGTCCCGAAAGAAAGTTCATAAAACCCAATTACAACCAGTAAAAAGTTGGGCATGACTCACACCTGTAATCCTAGCTACTCAGGAGGCTGAGATCTGAGGATCACAGTTCAAAGCCATCCCAGGTAGGGAGGTCTGTGAGACTTTTTTTAGTTAATAAGTTTTGTTTTATTGGGAAAATACTATACAGAGGGGTTACAATTACATGGACAAGGTAATGAGTACATTTCTTATCCAGCATTGTTGCCTCCTCCTTTGTTTGTCCCCTACTATTCCTTCCCTCCCACTTCCACTATTGCATTCCCCCACACACACCTAAATTGTAAAGTTCTCTGTTCAACTATCTCAATTAACCACCAGAAAAACAGACAAGGTGCTGTAGCTCGAGTGGTAGAGTGCTAGCTTTAAGCTGAAAATCTGAGGGACAGTTCCCAGGCCCAGAGTCCAATCCCCATGGCCTACCAAAAAAAATTGGCATGGTGGTACATTCCTGTTATCCTAGCCATACTGGAACATAAGTAGGAGGATCATAGTCAACTTGGGCATTTTTCTGAGAACTTATCTGAAAAATAGGAGAAGCAAAAAGGTCTGGAGGCGTGGCTCAGGAGTAGTAGAGTGCCATCCTAGAAGTTCAAACTCAGAAGAAGAAGAAGAAGAAGAAGAAGAAGAAGAAGAAGAAGAAGAAGAAGAAGAAGAAGAAGAAGAAGAAGAAGAAGAAGAAGAAGAAG
>NW_012267220.1:2317269-2674777 GCF_000151885.1 Dipodomys ordii | reverse complement strand
AGCAAGTTTTTCAAATGATTCCCATCATGGTTGCAAAAACATACATTTTAGTAAAAATTCTAGATAAGGTCCCTTTGAAGTTCACGACTACAATCTCAAATCTAGTGGTAAATTTCCTGCATCTCTTGCATGGAATACAATTAATTTTAAGGCTAGATCATATCACTTATGTATCATATATAGCAGTAAATGTCATGTCACAAAATTCTTACAAAAAGCAGATTTTTGAGTGTTTTGAAATAATGTTTGCTACAAGATTGTTTTTCTGGCTACCCTGCTTATACAGTGTGTAAAAATGCAGTTTGGAAATTGAAGAATATTGACTGTAAAATGAGGGCTTAAAAGTCTAAAAAATTAAGTACAATGAAAATGGCATTCAGTATTGTTAAAATTGAGAGAACTAAAAGTCCTAGCCACTATAATAAGGCTAGATGATTTAATTTTTACAGATGATGAATTCAGCCTCTTGAGTCCAAATTTACATTCGTATTTTCCCATTAGAATATTTCAATAGAAACATGTCAAAAGGAATTCAAATTCTAAACGAACAATAATTTCACACTAAGATATTGAAAGATCATTCATTTACAGTTTGAAAAACATGATAAGATTCAAAGATGATGTGTCCAAGACTCCTCAAATCCATTGGGAGTAATACATGACATGATCAAGATTTAAGAATATAATAATACGGAACACTCCATTGCATTTTGATATCCTAATAGGTTGTATTCAGAAGCAAATCCACACAAATTATAGGATAGCTTATGAAGGAAAGTACTTTAAAATGTAGTAAATGACATGGTGAGCAGGAATAAGTCAAAGATTCTGATGTGAATGATTTTTGATTAGTCTTTTTGGTTTTTATTGTTGTACGTAACTCAAAATGTACTTGGCCTGCAGGAAGATTGCAATATTTTTTAATGTGACATTGCAAATCAACTTGATGAAGGAGTAAAATGATAGGTTATTTGAATGAATTTCCATGTGATCAAACAATCATTGTCAAAGAGAATTGGTTAATAAGCTGATACCATTTTGAGGATCACTTTCTAACTATAAATAACCTGTTTCTCCAACATTTTTGCCAGTGATGGCATAGGTTATTTATGTACTTATAAAATTATAATGCAATGCAGAATGCAGAGGATGAAAATATATAGGAAAATATGGAGTGGAATGTCTTTAGGGTATTATAAAAATTCATTTCAACTTTAATTATGACCAGTAGAAAGTTCTTATTTCTATTGACTGGAAATATGTTTCTGTGTAACTTTTACTTGATTTTATTTACTGGTTGTATTTCTTAGGAGAGATAAGGAGTGTTGGAGCTTTTTTTTCCTAGGAAGAAGCTGTTCTATTACTGAAAAACTCTCATGATTGTTTTATTTTGCTCTGAAAACAAATTCTTATTTTTTCAAACTACTTATGAAGTTACATGCTCTTACATTTTATGCACTATTTCTTAATTTTCTTAATTGGTCCTAAGAGTTTTTACATACTTCACCACAACTTAATCTAAAGATAAAATGAGGAGTACTTTATAACATAAAAATAGTGTTCCATAAGTTTATTTTTAAGGCATTATTTTCTATCACTACGGCTTGAGCACACATTAGAAAGTTGTTTCTAAGTTAACTCAATTTCTACAAAATTTTCCAACATGTCTTGTAACAATTTTTGTCTAAATTTCTGTTTCTGTAGCTTATACTCCAAGAACTAATTCTGAACTAAATTCTTAAATTTTATAGTCCACTTGTAAATATAGTATAATAGTTTGAAAAATATAAATATTTTGAAAAAATGGGCAACTTTGATTTTTCCAATCCCTTATTTTGTTCATACAAAAACTACAGTCTTAACAGAACATGATACAGAAGCATAGCGAAGATAATTTGGGTTGGTAAATGTATTTTACCACATATGAAGCATCTGATTTAAAGTTGACAAAGCATTCTACAAATAGGAAAATGGATACCCACCTTATCCATGTTCATAGCAATGCTAAATAATGGGCCCAAAATGTATTACTCACCTATTTGAAATCTGTGATCTCATCAAAAGGTAGATATTTTGTTTTTGTAATTTTATTCTTCTTTATGAAGAATTCTAAAGCCAATTTCAGTATTTCCTTTTCATTATTTTAAGTACATTAAATATTATTTTAAATATTTCATTATTTAAAGTAGTGCCCAAATGACACAGAATATTGTGATTCATAAAAGAGTACAACATTGAGAATTTCATATGTATGACATTCGGGACAGATTCTGTTGATAAGAACTGCCATAAGTGGAGACACCAGCCTGATTATGGATATCTGTATTTATTTACATCACTTTAAATTTGACTTAGAACACATAAAAAATAGTCCAATGAAGCTTACATGTCATATAATTTTATTTTCCATGCCGAGCCTGTTGGCACATAAAAGCCAAAATGTCTTTCATATGGCTAGGCACTCTTTGCCAGGAAAGCTAAAGAAGCATGTTTTGTTTACCCATTGTGAAAATGCATTAATTATGTAGAGGTTGTTTTTTTTTTAATGAGGAATCTCAACTTGAAAAGGCTAGGGATTTATCACAATTTATCTCAATCAAAAAGCTTGGTCTTGAAGCATTCCACAGAAGTTGCTTATCACCTCACTAAGAGCAAGAGCAAGGATCCCAACACGTCAGAAAGCACTTGGAGAAGCCATATGCCCTGGGAATGCCCTGGTGCATGAGCTGCTATAGAGCCTCTGTAACAATACACCATCTATTCCAGAATTACTGATATTCCGTTTTAATATTTTGAGGCAGATCATGGAGGAATTGGCAGCTTTTTATTTCCCTTCATCATGCTCGATGAATCTCCTCTTGTTCTTTCAGAACAACCAGCTTTTATGTGCATGCATCAAACATGAATGAAGAATTCCTATTCTATGAGCCCTTTTGCAAGCTGTTCAGGCCATTGGTATCTTCACATGGAAAAAAAAATTCTGTGCCAACCCAGTCTTCAACTGGAAAGAAAATCTTGTTACCCTGCTTAGAAGGAACACCTGCAGGTTTTGGCAAAGTCTCTGAATTTGCAATTTTAGGGAACAAAGAGGTTCAACAGGCATCAGTGTGACTCACTGGTTTCTATGTCTGTGCAGATTTGCTTCAGAGACAGTGCCATCCCTCCCTAAAATGCTTTTTCCCACTGCCTTGGAAGTGGTGAATTTTATCAGAAATGGGGGAGACTAAGTACATATTAAAATTAAGAAATGAAACACAATTTGAAGGTACTGTTTCAGTGTAACAATGGATTTTGGCTTTCAGAGAATAGGATTTTTAAACCTTTCTTTAAGAAAAAGGAGTGCCTTTGTTAGACAAAGTTAGTCTTCTCTGCACATTTATGAGAAAAAATAGCACCATGACTTACTCAGATGGAAGTTTATGTTATGTTATTGAGGTTTGTAGCCAATCAGAGAAAGCATGCATCTGCACTTAGGACTTCAGTCTTTCTGATTGGCTGTTGAGCCCATTTCTATCCTCAAAATGATCTTGTGAGCTAAGATGGTTGCTTCTGGGCTAACAGGTTGCATAAAATAAAGGAACAATTTGTGTGTGTGTGTGTGTGTGTGAGAGAGAGACAGACAGACAGACAGACAGAAAGAGAGAGAGAGAGAGTGCACAAACGGAGAATTTTTAGTAATATTCCATTGATGTTCCAAAACTCCCCATGTAACTTTAAATGTTCTTGTACCATATCCAGATAGGATGAATTCTGAAAAAAATCTCTCCAGAATTATATAAGAGACTGTGGTTAAAAGAATAATTAGGCATCTTGTACAAAGAGAAAGAGGATGAAATAAAAGTTGGGTTAAACAGATCAGCAGTATCTGCCATATTGGCTCTATTGAGTATACTTTCCCCGCCTTTGGCTCAATTAATAGAGCTTTTGTGACTTGGGTATGGTAATGCTTTTCATTGAATGTGCTGCTATCCTTGCTGTCATGATTAGGATAAAAAAGAAATGACTGAGGCCACATACAGTATTTGTGGGTCCCTCTGAAATTTGAAAATGCAGTGGGTGGGGGGAGGCTCCTATTCCAAAAGCTGACACAAAGCTTGTTTCCTTTCATCAGAGTTTCTCTTCAGTTGTCAAACTGTTTTACATGTGCAATTTAGAGTTGTATTCCCCCAGGGTGAGTGTAGAAACTCACAGATGCTTATGTGTCTTCCCTGAGCACCACATAATCCTCCAGGATTCACACTCAAGCCCCTTCTGACAGAAGAGCGGCCACAGTTGCGGGGTCAGAGAGGAAGTAAGACATGAGAGCCAGCCTGTGCTCAGGCGATGTGAGAAGAAGATGACAGAATTTGGGAGCATGTATGAGCTACGGCTCCACATTCTCACGTTGTCCCTTAAGATTTCACGAATAAAGTACACATTCAAAAATCCTAAGAGAATTCAGCTTTCTTTTTTGTCAGTCCTGGAGCTTGAACTTGGGGTCTGGGCACTCACTGTCCCTGAGATTTTTCACTCAAGGCTAGCACTCTACCACTTTGGGCCACAAAATGACTTTTGGTTTTCGGAGGGATTTTTGGAGATCAGAGTCTCACAGACTTTCCTGCCTGGGCTGGCTTTGAACCATGATCCTCAGATCTCAGCCTCCTGAGTAGCTAGGATTATGGGCATGAGCCACCGGCACCCAGCTAAGAGAGTTCATCTTGAAATGTCATGTGTGAGACCACCTTCTGATCAGGAAATCTTGTGTGATGAATTGGTCACAATCAGGAATGTCAGAGCTGGGAATGAATTCCTCTACCCAATTTCTTCCTGTAAAGGAGCAAGTTAACATGTAACATGACTGACAGTTCTAGGTTGGATTTCTGAGAGATAGACCCAGATAGGAATTTTCCTATGAAAAAGTGATTTGTTAAGAAATCTTCCCAGAGAAGCATTGAGACAAAACGGGGAAAAGAAGTGAGGTGAATATTTAAAAGTTCCCATTAGAACTTTGCCTTGGAATACACCTTGAACTAGTGCAGGTTGTAGTTCTCAGGCAGTCAAGGCATTTGTAACTCCACACCTGTCAGTATTCATTGAAGGTTCCTCCACTCAAGACGTACTTTCCCAGACACTTTCTATTCTCCCAGTAGCCCAAGGGCCAGTGTTGACTTGGGCAGCTCAGAAAGAGCTGTGCACAAAGAGAGAGGCTGATACTTAGGGGAGGCAAAGGTCAGGGAGCTTTGGCATCATGACGATGGAGAAGAATACAAGGAACTGATTGGAGAGGAGCCTAGCACCAAATCTAATGGGAAAACACTTCTGTAGACTGCAGTTCAACTTCTTTTTTTCCTGCAGCAAATATTTAGGTATTTGGAAAACATCACAAAGTTATTTAAAACTTATTCCTGCAGGGCAAATATTTGCAGCTTTCCTTAAGGGATGAAAATGATCAGCACCTAGTAGGGTGACTTGAACAAAAGTCAGGGGTCAACACTCAACCTTTCTTCAAGAAATCAGGCATCTCTTGTTTCTAAGAAAACTAGTAGAAATTTCATAATGGGAGAATGGACAGTGGTGTATGCATATGGATGTGGACATGTTTGTACAGACTGACTATAAATTCAATACAGAAATGGCTCCCAGAGGCCCATTATTCTAAAGACTGTATTTAGCTTCCTATAATCCATGCTGCTAAATATATTTTAAAGCAAAATGAGAAATGTTTCAATTGACTAAAAGTTCCAAGTGAGTCTCCTATTCATTGATAACTTCTATGCTTTTAGGTCATTTATTTTTCCACAGAAAGTCTATTTGGCATTGAATGTACCTGGCAAGGACTCAGAGGACACTCCTGACCACAAAATCAAATCTGATCGTATAATTCAGGGTAATTTCCCTCTTTGTCATTTTCATTAACTCACTGTACCTTTTTATATGTGCTGGCTTATTTATGTTTTTCATTCCTTCCACTTATGTAGTCCTGAACACATTGAATAGAGGAATTCAATTAAATAACATTCAAAGTCACTTGTAACTTTTATATCCCAGGATATGAAAAGGGATAATTTTCTAACAATTAAAGCTATTCCAAGTCAAGATGCCCTTCTCCATGACCTAGTGAGCCACTCTGTACTTTTTCAAGCAGAGCTTGGTAAGCTGCATAACAGTTTGTTTAAAATGTGAAAGAGAGGATTCCATCATTAGGAAAAGGAGTGGAATGAACTATCGTTAAACATTATTTTCCTCTTTGAAATGTAAGTCTAAACAGGAAAGTGAGGAGAATGGTGAGTTATTTGAACTTTATGGGCTGAAACAAAACTCTTCAGCTTAATGGAAGAGGCATATGGAAAATACAGTGAAGCAGTACTGTAAAGTGGTCTGGGTCTAAAAACGGGAAAATCAGTGTGATTCAAATATTCTTAACTCAAGTCCACAGCACAAATTTCTTGTGCATAATTTAGAAAATGAAGAGTCTATTGTATATTTTCAATCACACACCCATGGTCCATTGGTGGACCAGTGGACTCCAGGATCCTTAAGATGCAAGCAAGTTGACTCCATGCAGTCATCACATCACTGAATGAGCAGTCCTAAACTTGTAGCTTTCCTTACTAAATCCTGTGTAAAATAATGTCAAGAATTTTCAAACACAGATCATTTCATGGAGTTTAATCTGTAAGCACTAGAAAATCTCATGGATTGCTTCTAAGGAAGTGTGAAAGCCTATCTCATCTCTCTTGTGCATTCAAATAGATTTTTTCCAGCCAAGAATTCTTTTAAAAAAGCTTTTAAAAATGATCGCATTTTATAAAATGTATTTCTAAGTAAACATACTTTTGAAAGAAATCAGAGTGAAAATGAGAGGGCAGGGGAGGGGGTAGACTCTGGAAATTGAACCCAAAACTGTTCTCATGCAAGGCAAATGTTCAAATGTTCTACTAATATAGTCATCTCTGGACAAATTATAAAACAAAAAGGATAACAACAAATTACAAGAGATGGTCATTGGTTAAAATATTTGCAGAAACATTGAGATGAAAAAATCTCTGATATAGGAGATTTTATACAGTGAGCTGATCTTTCTTGTCATTCTCTCTTAACATAATCACAAATCCTCCCAATTGTCAACCCACAACTAGTAGCCACTATGGTTTCTAATTCTTCTACCAAGAACTGGTGTGAAACAGGACTTTCACTTAGCCTGACGGATAGTAAGGAATCTGCTGGTTCACCAGAGTCCCAAATGTTTACTATTTGTGGTAAAGCAGGAGATGAGGTTCAGGAGTGTTTTAGTAGATACGATACATAGCAGCCCTGCTCTGTCCATAGCAGATCTCTTTCACAGCCAAGGAACTCCTAGGTTAGAAAACTCATAGTCCTTCAGCAAACAGATAGCAAAGTGAATTTTTCTGTTTGTTTTTTTTTTTACCCAGGAGGAAGGCATTATCTTCATTATCCTGATTTGAGAGAAATATAATCTCTAATTTTCAGGACTGACTATGTAATTATCCTTGAAAAGATAACACAAAACAAAAAGCTGTCACGGGATTTGTGGGGATACCTCTGAGAATTTGTAGAATACCTAGGAATATTGCTATTAGATTTTCTATATCAGAAGTGAGATAGCAAATATTATCATTTGAATTGTGTTTATCATCTGGGGACCAGATAGACAGATAACATAGATAGATGTTTTTAAGATCTGTAATCTCATTGTAGTATTATAACAATATTCATTTTTCCATGGAGACACATAAAATTACTTTGCATTTTGGGAAAGAGTTGTAGGAGAAAGCAGAAATGTTTTCTATATGATAAACCTGAAAGTGTCCCCATTATTTTGAGAGATCAGGGTTATTCTTTATAAACTGTATCTTAGCACTAATAGCGGTAATGGATTGCTTTCTTTCTTTTCCTGTGCCCCCTCACTGAATAGTTTGGTAAGTATCTGGACTCTGAAATCTGTCCTACACAATACTGACTCTGGCACTTCCTTATTGCATCTTCCCAGTCATGGTGGCAACTCTTGGTATGAGATAGGGACTTCTGATCAGGAGGGAAATATTGAATTTTTTCTTGTATTTTGCAACTTGGAGTGTTTGACACATTCTTAACATGCAAAATGTTACCTATTATTATAAGAGTTTGAATTCAGGAAATACAGAAGAGCATGGGCAAGATCATTCAGCAATCTTCCTCCAGGTATAAGCACATGTAGCATTTCAGTTTCTTTGCTAAGAAAACATAATAGTACTCTTACAAGCATAGATTGTGGAGCATATACTACATACATACTATATAAATACTATATATACTATGTATATACACATATATACTATATAAAATATATACTATATATATATATATATATATATATATATATACTGTATTCTAAACTCTTCTTCCATCTTAAAAATGGATAAGAGGGAGAGAATGCAGTCAAGAATCCAATCAATGAGAAAAGTAGAGGGCAGGGAGGATGGGTGGGAACATTGAAAGGGGTGACAATGATCAGCATATATTCATAATCTGCTGTGTTAAATGGCAACAAATATTTAGAAAGTGTATCAAGTGCATTTCTAAACTCCAGTAAATAATGTATGAAGCACATGCCTATCCTTAGCTACATCATGTAGGTGTGTTATATTTCAGCAGTGAGTAATCTGTTTCCATCCATAAGTTTCTATAGTCTTCTATATGCCTTTGAGCAGAACTTCATTATATACAAGATAAACATTCTTTGAGTTGGAAGGTTAAAGAAAATGAGTATGAGGTATGGAGGTAACAAGTTAGACAAGGAATGCAATCACTACCTTACTTATGTAACTGTAACCTCTCTGTACATCACCTTGACAATAATTAAAAAAAAAAGAAAATGAGTATTTTAACCTCTTTTGAAATGTTGTGCCCAATCGTCCTTCAGTAAGAGGGAGTCCATCACTCATCCAAAAAGAATTACAGAAGTTGCTACGTAGAAACAGAAGAGAAAGGGAGGAAGCGAGTACACAAGTTAATAAGATACTTAACACTTCATGCGCTCATGGTCACTGGGCATCGTTACAGTTCAATTTCAAATGTAGCAGGACTGCAGTGAGCCCGATTCACTGCACGTCCATCAATCCTGACATATTGCTGACTGTCTGTGAGGGCCTCATGCTTTGAGCAGCAGAAGCCAGAGGGGCTTTCTAGCAATATGAGTGGCCACGGTGACTTCAGTGGGAATCTGCAAGAGAAGGGTGGCTGCCTGGTATACTGTGGGAAAAAATCTTCTCAAGGTTGGTGAAAGACAGAGAAAGGAGTGAATGGCGATCCAGGACTTTGATGATCATCTCCTGGACTGTGAAAAAGCTGTGAGTGGAGAAGGAGAGCATGTAAGAACAAAGAGCTAGGGTATAGTATGCAGGGCTTAAGTTTCCCTGCATGCATAGAGTCTGGGTTGCCTGCTATTAGGTAACCATATAGTAAAAATGTTGGGTGTTTTTTGAAAATACAAATTCAGAATTCAGGGAAATAGGCCAGGTCAAATAGGTACAAGCCTCTGTATATAAGCATTATTGTAGTATAAATCTGGGCCTGTTTAAAAACTACAAGGAGAAAAAAGGGAAAGTTCGAGTATAATTCATCCAGCTCCTCCAATACAGATGTTTGGTGTAGAAACATGCGCAAAGTGTACATAGCAAGAATTGACTTGAAAGTTTTTAATTCCTGTTTGCTTTTTTTTAAAGCAAGAACAATTTAAAAAGCAACAATATTCTAGCAGTATTTTCCATCAAAAATCTCTGAAACAGAATATCATGTAGTTCAGGCTGGCCTTGAACTTGTGACCCTCCTGCCACAGTGAGCCAAGTTTAGTGATTACAGGCATGCACCACCATGGACAGCCTTCTGTCGACTTGTTTGTGGAAAGGAATGAACATCCACTAATTGTACTTTTTCAGTGTGTCTTAAGACATGACTGCTAGATGTTAGAAGATGATGTTTTGCACCAGATATTATGTGATTAGGACCGGTTCTAATCCTTAATGACTATGTATATTAAGTAATTAATTGACTTCTCTGATCCCTTCTATAATAATATTTGAAAAATGGATTATAACACCTGGTCCCCAAGAGGGTAGAGAGAAATAAAGTAGTTAGTACTTTTAAACTAATTGCTAATATTTTATGCATTATGCTTTTGCTATCTGTTAATTCATGTTAAATAAACATTGGCTTTTAATGAATATCGTAATTATTTTCTAGACCAGAAGTTTCTGTGTAAGAGAATTAGACAATGGTGATGCTTTTTGCTCCTCACTTCTAGATAAGAATAAATTAGATAAGAAGTCCAAGTAAATGAAATCTTTTATAAAGACAGCTAAAAGGTAATGAATTTTAATATGTTTAAGAAAGAGATGGAAAAACTTGATGCTGACAATTAATTCTGGAAAGAATTTCTCAAGAGTGTTTCCATATTGATTGAAATGTTCAATGGGGAAACATAACAGAGCACCAAACTCTCAAGGAAATTAGAAGTTTCAAAAGGCATTTTGTGACATGATAAGGATGAGACAATAGGTAAGTAAACTGAAGTCTTCAAATTAAATTAGAAATCAAAAGACAAAGCATACATTAGTTGTACGAGGAAAGGAGGCATTTCATTGTAACACTTCCACAAAAGCATACACCCAGATGAGTTTCTTCTTCTCCATCATTCTCCCTCATCCCCCATGCCCTCAAGACAACTTCCCTATTCTCAACATATGTAATTTTGCATATGCAACATACAAAGTACATCAATCATATTAACTATAGTTTCCTCCTTCTGGCATCTGGATCCCAACAAAATCAGTTTTACTGTCTTTTATTACATTTGGGTATATATTAATTATACCAAAGGATTTCTCCTTAGTATCTCATATCTGCATAGACTGTCCTCCCATTTTCAACTGTTTTCTGTCAGGGAGATTACTTACATATTCTTCATACATAACAAATTTACTGTGATTTTATTTATCCTCCATCATTCTCTTTCCCTCTCCTTACTTCCTCTCATCCTCCAAACAGTCCACTAGTTATAAGCATATTTTCTATATCTAGATGTGCATATATCCGTATATATCTATAGAAATATAGATGATAGTAATAGATAGATGATAGATGAGTGATAGTTGAGAGATACTAGATAGATCCATAGATACATGGTAGATATGATAGATAGATAGATAGATAGATAGATAGATAGATAGATAGATGATAGATAGATAGATAGATGATAGGTAGATGATTGATAGATAGATGCCTTTTAGATCTGGATTCCACAAATGACCAAAACTCTGCAATATTAACCTTTCAAACTTGAGTTATCTCACTCAACCTGATTATCTTCTTTTCTATTCATTTTCCTGAAGTGACATTGTTCCATTTTTCTTTTTAATTTCATCCCTACCCAGTCACAACATTTAAAATTATTTTTTTTTCATTTGATTGGGAACATGCCATCTAGTATAGTATCAGGAGCCATTTTATTTAATTGCATCATTATGTTTCCATCTCTTTGAAGTTTTCTCTTATTTGGTTCATTGCCCTGGATTTTATGAATAGACCAAACCAAAATATACTACCATTTTGGATGTGTTAGGTACTATTTGGGGAAAATAGTGGCCACACAGGAGAGCAAAATGGTATGCTTGTTAAGGTACTTCAAACCTAAGATAGATGGGAAGATGTCATGACAAATAGAAGGTATTAATCATTTGCCCACAAGTGAACATTGTAGGTAACCATATTAGAAGTGTCTTTGCCCTAGATTGTTAAGAAGGACATCATTTTATCTGGGAATGAAGCTGAGCCTAAAGGGTGAACATGGTCTTTCCTGGCAGAAATGATCCACACAGATCTTCTTAGAAGAGTCAAGAACACAATTGACAATGACTGGCTAAAAAACATATTTAAGTACAGAAAACATTAACAAAGAGAATATATTAAATATTTACATGATTGAGTATGTATGGGAGGTTTTTCTAAAAAAAAAAACAACTGCAAAAATGAGCTGGCATGAGGAGCCAATGGCTCTCACCTGTAAATCCTAGCTAATCAGGAGGCTGAGATCTGAGGGTTATGGTTCAAAGCCAGCCTGGGCAAGAAAGTCCATAGACTTAATCTCCAATAAAAAAACAACCCTGAAAAAAACAACCCAGAAAGAGAGCTGTAGCTCAAAGTGGTAGGGTTCTAGCCTCAAGCAAAGAAAGCTCAGGAATAGCACCTAGGCCCTGAGTTCAAGCCCCCTGGACTGGTACATGCACACAGAATGAGCTGGGATGGATCATTGCTGCCTTTATAAATTACCACAGATCCAGGGGTTGAGGACAGCACTAATCTATTATCTCACAGATCAGTATGTCAGAAATCTATGTGACCTGCTGAATTCCCTGTGCCTGGTCTCACAGGACCTGCAGGAAAGTCTTGGCTGAACTGGGCTCTTTTGTAGAGGTGTGATAGATCATCAAGGCCCCAAAACCACTCAAGTGTCTGTAGGAGTTCATACTTGCATGTACTTGATGTACTTGTGGCACTGAGGTCCCTGTGTCCTTGCTTCTGGAAGCTGAAAGTCATTCCCAGCTTTCAGAGCTATACTCTGCGCTGAAGATACATTTATATGGACATAGCTAGGGTTAGGAGCAAAACCACCACACTTGTGGCTTAGAAGTACTAATGGAATTGTTTTTAGGCATTTTTTTTCAAATGAATATATTCATATTTAGCAACATTTATGTAAACTTACATTTCCTTGAGGAAGATTCATTTATTTCTTATAATTAACTTTGTTTGTACAAAGTGGCTCCAACATTAGCATTCTAAGTTTTTTCCATAAAAACATTATCTGCAGTAGTGTTTGCCTCTTTTCTACTGAGTGGTTCTTCTCCATGAAACTTTTTATGTATAATCTCCTAAAATATCCTTCTCTCTTTCCTTCACTTTGTTCCGGATTTCTACACTGGTTTTTCACCAAGCTATGCTCAATTTATATAATTCAACTCTCATTCACAAAATGCAATTGTTTCCTAGAAATAACTTTATTTGGGTTTACTCACCTATTGCAGGTCTAATGCATTTACATTTTTACTAACATTTCTTAACTTGATTTATAAACTTTTCACAGAACAATGATGGCAAAGTATAATTGAGTGCAACCCGAAGATTCATTAAGCAGTTATTGCATGATTTTAATAGGAAGGATGTTGGTTATTAAATTCCCGTTGGTCATTTAAAAATATCCTAATTCTTAGTATCAAGTAATGCTATGAAATTGTGTTTCCACATAGAATTATTTCTATTCCTTAACTAATGAGACCTGGAAGAAAGTGCCAACTATAGGTTGGGAGGTAATTCTCCAAGAGGCTTTTGGTTTTCTGTGTATCTTGTGAAAGGAGACACCAAGAGCTTTCCATCTGGCCAATTTGTTTGGGAATATTCTTAGAAAGAACAGCCTTGGGCTGAAAATGGAGTTTCCCTCTGTGATATAAGGCAGAGTGGGTTTTCTTTGGCTGTCCAGTATAATAAAGCTTATGTTTCCCTCTACACCGAAAGCTTATTCTAAAACCTTGGGATTAAGCTTGAGCTTCTTTTCTACCACAGCCCTTGCCAATGCAGATGTCACATGTTGCTGTAACGTTCCATTATCTCTGACTCTTCAGCCAGCAGCCATATAGCTGCGGCAACCTGGCCTACTGCACGCTAGAGGGAGGAACGTCTGCACTTTTTGTAACTCTTGCCATTATGTTTCCGGTATCCTGCTGAATACATAAAGCACATTCAATTACATTGTTGCCCTCACTTTTGTTTGAGGCAAGAATGTTAGAAAATATTAACCTCAAATTGATCAAACTTGTACTAACATAGGTAGCTTATTTTGACAGGTCCTTGTTATTGTTGTTGTTGTTTTGGCTTGGTTGGGTTGATTTTGAGGTTCTGCAAATACTCAGTCTATTTTTGGCCTGCAGTATTATTGGTTGTTTGCCTCTTTGCTGTTAAGTTCTATGGTTTTGATACCTTTCTCCATATCACAGCCACATCAGTTCTATTATCTTCTAAAATTCCTAGAAGGTATTTTATGTTTTATTTTTATGTTTTTAATTTAATTTTATTGTAAAGGTGACGAGCAGAGGGGTTACAGTTAAATCCATAAGGTAAGGAGAACATTTCCTGTGGAACATTGCTGCCCCTCCCTCATTTTTCTCCCACATTCCCTCCCCCCTCCAACTCCCTCCCACCCCAAGTTGTAAACTTTATTTCCAACATAGTGTTTTGTGAGTATCGCTGTTGCATTGGTTCACCCCTTGTCTTTTGTCTCACTATTTTGCTATCCCCCATCCTTTCCTCAAATCAGATAACATATATACAACATACAGGGTACCGAAATGAGAAACAAGGACAACAGGAGATAAACCAAAGGAAAAAATGAAAGAAAAAAAGATAAAACTTCCCACAGTACATTAAAACAACGGAGTCCATTTTGATTAGCATCATTTTATACGGTCATATGTACATAATCATTGAGCTATTGTGATCCTGTGCTAGGACTATTCCTAGACAGATACTAATTATTACAACTGAGGGAAACCATGGAGCCTATGTTTCTTTGGGTCTGGCTTACTTCACTTAATATGATTGTTTCCAAGTCCCTAGAAGGTATTTTAAATTCTCATTTTCTGGAGTTAACAGGAAGGGTATCCTTTATTCTAGTTACTAGATGTTACAACTTCTTGATTTTCAGATGATTTCATAGGAATTATTTGAGGACAGGAGGAGAAAAAGATCATGTAAAAATGTGATTATCCAATTTGAGGGAAGAAGGGATAGAAAACTATTAGAGGTCCCAGGCTCGATTCCAGTCACCTGCCATCTGTTCCCCTAGAATTTAACTTCTCTCATGGAGTGATTTAGTTTAATTAGGACATGAATCTACTTGTTCAGCCCAAACAGACTGAAGCTAGAAGAACAGAATCATCTCATTCTTGGTTCCTGGCCAGGTCGAAGAATCTCTGAGGACAAAGGATAGAAGACAATCATAAACATATTTACTCTCTTAGGAAGTAATACTAATTAAGAGAAATAAGTTGAATATTGTTGGTGATGACACTTTTCAGCAATACTTCTACCTCTCAGGAGGAAGATGGTTATGAAACTGTGAATTACAGTATTAGGGAAGAGAGAAAATATCTCTTCTTTTAAACCCAGGTGGATCATTTCTTTTTTCTCCAAAATATCCATCTTAATTTTACAAAGTACATTTACTTAGTGATCCATGAGAGCTACACAGTGAAAAGCTAAGGAAAGGTGATCAACGTGCCATGAGTTTTAAACCAGTGGTTCCAAGCCTTTGCCTATCATCAGAATCACCAGGAAAGCTTTGTAGAAGCGTATTTCTGGGCCCTATCTCCACATCGCAATGATCATTTATAAGGAACTATAAAGTGATGTTTGTGCCATTGATATTGATCTCACATTGAGAACCACAGTTCTTAGTGGGAAAATGGAAAGGAAAACCACTTCCATATTCTAGTTAAGATACCATGCTCTATGCTATAAAGTACTTACTAACTTGATTCTGTAGTCACAGACTTCATCCATGCCATAAATAATTAAGAAGGCCTAAGGAGTCACATGGTAGTAATTGTAACAGAGAAATGCAGGAAGGAAGCATGAATCCTGTCTTTGGCTAAGAGATAAGCCATATGAAGCAATGATATCTGAGAGAAAAGTTAAATGCCAAGATTTTAAAAAATGTGTGGATTTGTTACTACGGTAGACACAGAAAGGAGATATTTCTGAAAGCACCCACAGGGTAGTGGTTCTGGAAAGATAGACCTTTTACCTCCGGGCCTAAGCCCTCTTTCAGGCTCATAAAACATTCTTGTTTGTATATGCAGATGCTGCTGCAACATTTACAGTTTGCTCAAAGGACAAATATACAGCAAAGTCTGGGGCACACTGAAAGCTAGTGGTTGGCTTGGCTAGTTTTAGAATACCATGTATGGTAATGATTTTATATATTATAAGCCTATTAAAATTGTCACTACCATTGCCTATGAGATTTCAAATTGAATTTATTTTCTGGAAGCTAATAAATTTGCACACTGTCAAGAATGTAGTAGTGGACACATATTTTTTGAAAATGTGCCACAATTCCTATTGCATCACGCCATTTAAAGGTTCAGATACTTTCTAATTTATAGGTCAGTGCTGCATCCTAAACTTGTTTTCTAGATTTGAAGCCCTCAAAGCACAAAGCAAAATCATTTTGTAGCAATAAAGATATGGTCTGGTGTTCAAGAAAGTCATGTTTGGTGTAGTAAGGAGGGAAAACATTGGACACAAGTGTTGCTTGAGCTGAATTCAAGTTAGAATGTTCTGATCTCAGCCTCCTGAGTAGATAGAATTACAGGTGTGAGCCACTGGTGCCTGGTCAGAAATCTACTTTTTTTTTTTTTTTTGGTCATCAACACACATCTATCTCAATTCAGATGAAAAGAATTTAAAAATGGCTTTACCATATTCAATTCTACAAATAAATGTTCTAATATTTACTTAGCTATAATGTTTATAAATACACACACATATGTGCATAAAACTTCATGAAGTGCCACTTATTTTTCGACATTGAGCTCGTATTCCTAATTACTTTTACTTGGCTGTTTCTGAAAATATCAAGTGTCATAAAGAAAAACGTGCCCATCTTACTAAAAATCCACTCAAGTGGTAAAGACCACTTCTATTTTCTTGATCCAGATGTGAAGAATTTTTGAGCTGCTCATTTAATATTTCCTTAAACTTTTGAGTGTCATTGCACTACTGCGGGCAGCCTACATGTCTGTGCTTTCAGTGTTTTGTGTCTGAGGAGTGTGGATGTGAAGAGAACAGCGTCTTAGGTAGAGTAACGAGCTGTGGTGAATAATAGATGAAAATTCATACTTCAGAGAGCAAGCGCTTCCTTTTCACAGAGCTCTCTGTCATGCAACTCCAGTGAGCAAGTGTTATCGAGGTGTGGGAACTGGGAAGTATGCGATATGCTATTTTTATAACGTGATTACGTGAGCCTTCTGTCTTGGCTGGTAATTGTACATAGAAAGAACTTCTTATTTGAAGGACTTCTGTACTCTTCACCTAATTTTGTTGCTTGGGTTTTTATTGGTACATGGCAAATGCAATTTCAACCCAATCTCTTTCCCTGTATCATTATTGGCATGTCAAAGTCAATATATGTGAAAAGGGCCCCAAAGACATTCAAGTTCTATGCCAGGCTGGTGGTTCCTATAACTATTTTTTGAAATATCTTCCAACATGGGACTTATAAGCAATATTGTGTGTTGCCATCTAAGGAGTAAAAGAAATATACAGAAATTTTCTATTCTTTTAAAGTAATAGAGATGGATACATTATTGTATATTTTAACCTATTAAAGATGTCTGTAAGTATTTTTCTACTTATGTATTAAACTATTTAAGTTTTGACAGCTTTTCATATAATGTAGATACTAGGTCTTCTCAGATATGTAATTTGCACCTATTTTCTCCCTGCATGACACTAGTCTTTTTTAGCAGAGTCTATGAGAAAGGAGACTGTGTTTATAATATATTCATAAAATATATTTTATGGAAATATAAAATATATTATACAATATATGATATAGAAATATAGAAGTGTATATATAGACTTCTATATTTATAATATATCAATATATATCTATAAATATAAGGATATACCATGTTAAAATATTTATAAAACATATTAAAACATATCAAAATGAATACTTATATATTATATATGTCTATAAATACAGTAGTTATTGGATTTTTAATATTAAGAATTATGTTTTTGATGGCAAACGATTGTTTTTCCTACCCCTTGATGCTGAAGACTTGCTCTTTTCTTACTTTCTTTCTTGAAGTGTTATAGTTTTAGGATTTACATTTAAGTCTATGATCCATTCTGAGCAAATTTTTGAAACAATTAAGGTTTAGTAAAGTTACCAGATCAGGAGATATTTGCCATTAAAAGGAAGTCTGTAGCCGGGAGCTGGTGGCTCACGCCTGTAATCCTAGCTACTCAGGGGGCTGAGATCTGAGGATCGCGGTTCAAAGCCAGCCCTGGCAGGAGAGACTGTGAGACTCTTATCTCCAATAAACCACCAGAAAACTGGAAGTGGCGCTGTAGCTCAAGTGGTAGAGCGCTAGCCTTGAGCTGAAGAGCTGAGGGACAGCGCCCAGGCCCAGAGTTCAAGCCCCACGACCGACCAAAAAAAAAAAAAAAAAGGAAGTCTGTGGCTCACAGGTCCTGCAATCAGGGGCCTTGTGACACCAAGAAACCTGCAGGATTGATTGCAATACAGGGGCTGGGGGATCTGAGAACTCTTCATTGAATTGTCCACAGGAAGGAACAGAGAGGGTAGGTGTGTCCAGCATGCACACACAGGACAGCTATTGAAGAATCAAACCCCAGAACCTAGAAATGTGGTTATAAACTGGAAAGACTTATACCATGTAAGCAACTTTGCTTTCTAGACCCATTGTCTGCTTTCTCTGCTCTAATTTGGGCCCTGAGAGACAAATCTTAATGTACTGTCTTGCTTTATCTACTGTCACTGTGGCTTCTTGTAGTAATTAGAACCAAAACAAAACAAAACTATACTGTCATAAGTTGTAGGATGAGAAGCAGGCTCTGGGTATTTATATTATTCCTGCTCTTCTTTGCATTTTCCCCACTTATGTAGAACCCTTATGAGACAGCTTTTCTGCTGCAAATACAAGTTTTACAGAGACCTGGTAACTTTCTTTATTTCCTTTATGCTTAGTGGTTGATATGCATTCCTATTGTTTCTAGTCCATGGATGCTTCATCGTCTCTTACAGATTTTCTTTTCTGCATGCTCTTGATATGATCCTCCAGTAAACTGTCAATTAAACTGAGATCTTAACTGCTATACACATTTCTAGATCTCCACAGCCTTGTCAGCCCCAGTGTGGTTGAAAGAGCATCAGTCCTTCGTGCTCACAAACAGCTCTTTCTTTTCTAGCCCCATTCTTGAATTGAGTTTTGGTGAAAAAACACACAGACTACTTGTTTCCCTCCCACTAGCTTCTTTGTCCCATGCTTCTCCAACTACATAATATACAAACTGTCCATAACATGAAAGAAGAGAAAATCAAAGAAGTATCTTCTTTTTTTTTTTTAAGAAGTATCTTCTTTTAAGAGTGGCTGTCTCTCAACAAAGTCTTTATGTTTATGGCTCTTCTTCCAATACAATGACACATTAAGAAAAGGATTCTATTTGTCATTCACATTTCATATGACTGTATTCATTGAGGCAAAATAAGTTAGTGATTCTTAAGCATTATAATTTCATGGGAAGCCATGAATCTTGGGTCTGGCTTTTACTAAACAAAGTATTATGGTGCATTTTGTATTAGTTCATTTATTTTTCATTATGTAATTGTAGAATTATGTATGAAAATGTACAGCTCGCACAGATATTTCATCCCCAGTGGCAGTTTAGACCTGGTGAGGTTGCAATCAACCACGTTGAGCTAATGGCTCTTAAAAACTAGAGATTTTTATGAGGGGTTGAAAGTAATTTGGATTAAAAAAAAACCTGAGTGTTTCTGGGAAGGCAAGAAGACTGATGAATGAGGAATGGAAAGGAGGAACTTAGTTTGCCAAAGAGCACTGGATGGTACCAATCAAATGCAAGATGGCAGAGAGAGTTCTAAGGGTGCTGCAAGGGCTCCAAACTAGTTGGAAAGACTCTTTGATGTATTGCTTGTCAGTTTTTCTTTTCACTTATATAACACACTCACACTTTTAACATTAGCTGTGATTGTAATTAGGTACTGGTTTTCATTAGCCTTTGTCTCTAATTATCTTTACTTCCTTAATGACCTAAGATGATGATATGACTTTAAATATCATCTCTAGGACAGAAACTACAAGTTTTCATCTCTAGCTCAGTTCTCTGGAACTCAGACTTGCATGCCCAATAGCTCAGGGAATCTTCTGCATGGGTTTCTAATTTGCATCTCAAAATCTACGCCAATTCCCAGTCACCCTGGCTATCCCATTGATGGCATCATACAGACAATTACTCAGACCTCAGACCCCTTATAATAACGGTTTGTTTGTTTGTTTTTTGTGGATTCTAGGGTTTGACCTCAGGCCTGGGTGCTGTTCTTGAGCCTCTTTCTGTTCAAGCCTAGTGCTCTAACACTTGAGCCACAATACCACTATCTGTTATTGAATGGTTAGTTGAAGATTAGAGTCTCATTGGGACTTTTCTGCCTGGCCTGGCTTTGATCCATGATCCTCAGATCTCAGGCTCCTGATTACCTAGGATAACAGGTGTGAGCCACCAACACTCTGTGCAGTTATGCTTTATACTGCTTCTTCTCAGACTAATCTAGTCATAGAATCTTATTGAGTCTACTTTTAACTGTATTTCCAAATCTAGTTGCATGCAACAAATGCCATTGCTAATACTGGTCTAAGACACTATCTTTAACTTAGAGGTGATATTACTGATTGTTTAGAGTGCAATAGACAATATTAGATGATAACTATATAATGAATAAATATCTCCTTTGCTCAGTTTCTCACCACTAGATTTGTAAATAAATACATCCTTTGCTAAATTTTTTCACCACTAGCATTTTTCATTTTTTTTCTTTCTTGCAGTACTGAGAATTAGTTTTAGTTTGTCAGAAAGAGTCTCCCACAAACTTTTGCCAACCATGGCCTGAAAGTACAGTCTTCCTAACTCTGCTTCCAGAATAACAGGAGTGATCCAGCTCACCAAGTTTGTTTATGAAATGGGGTCTTAATCATTTTTTTCCATTTATGTCCTTTAAAAACGATCATTCTAAGCTAGGAGCCTATGGTTTATGACTATAATCCTACCTACTCAGAATGCTGAGATCTGAGGATTGTGGTTTGAAGCCATCCCAGGCAGGAAAGTCCATGAGACTCTTATCTCCAAATAATAACAGAAAAATCTGGAAGTGGTGCTGTGGTTCAAGTGGTAGAGTGCTAGCCTTGCAAAAAAGAGCTCAGGGACAGTGCCCAGGCCCAGAGTTCAAGCCCCAGGACTGGCAAAAACAAAACAAAAAGACCAACAATCCTTCTAGTCTACCTTCTGATTAGCTAGTAGTACAGCCGTGAGCCACCTTACCCCATTTATCAATAGTCTTTTAAACTCCAGCCTTTTAACACAAGTATTTAATGATTTCACCCAGTAGTTTCAATTCTTAGTTTCTGGTCACAAAACAAAGCATTTTTCTTGCCAGTGTACTTACCATTGGTCTAGTGAGTTTCATGAATTGTTTGGAAGGCTATTATTTATTGAAAATGAGGGCATAATAATAAGTATTTTGGATGTTCTTTTATTTTTTAAAATAATATCTGAAAATATAGCAAGAACAGATGATGTACACTTCTATCCTTGTACCTTTGATTTATGTAAATTAAATATCAATTAAGCATTCCGGTCCCCCACATTCCATATGTTTTCAGGCAGCATTCTAATCATTTGAGAGCAATTTTATGGGTCAATTTTGCCATTTCCCTATGCACTTGCAATGGGAGTTTATTTGTTTAGAGAAGACAGATCCTTTTAGAAGCTTGCTTCAGTCTTCCAATAATGAAGTAAATTTTATACAGTATAGTTTATACTCTCCAACTAGAGAATAGAAAATAATGTCAACAAGCCAACAGTGTCTGTCACATTATTTAAAAATCATAATTAAAAGGGATTATCTGTGAGTGAGGTAAACCACTAAATTATTAGGACTTTAAATGAAAACATCTAGCAAATAACTAATCCAGTCTTAGCAACTCTTATTTGTTAATAATTAAAAGCAATCCTTACTAATTAGATCTGGTTTCACTAAGGCTTTAGGCTGGCCTTGACTCACGATCCTTGTGACTCTGTATTACAGGCAGGGACCACCACACCCAACTTGTTTGAGGTTTTTATTCGCTTTTATTGAACTTGGAACTAGGAAATATGTTGCATTTTACTGTCTACCTTAAAGACATTTTGAGCACATTGTTAATGTCCATACTTTATGTATTTGTGTGTTCCTCCTTAGTTGCTATTTACCTAAAAGCCTTCTTTATAAACATACTTTGCTCCCCTAAATTGCCCATTCCTCAATCCCGATGTCAAGAATTGGCATAGATCTGAGCTTTAACTTTCATAGCTAGAAGGGTCAGCAAGTCACGACAGCTTTCAGAAGACACCAGGTCCTGGACTCAGAGAGATAATATGAATGAAATTCACAGGCATCAAATGCTGAGCTTCCCAGCACAGAGTAGGACTGTGCCACAGCCAATGAACACACAACTCAGGAAACACAGAACTTTCAAGGGACTCCTAACAAAGCTGATTCATTTTTATCAAGGAGAAAGACACTGTCTTTCTTTTGTTACCCTGATTTGAGGGATATCCAACCTAACTTCCTGGATTGTGGACTATACAATCATACTGGAAAAGAACACAAAACAGAAGGTCACCAAAAGAATTTGCTTTTCCCAGTTATGGTTGCAATAGTGAGTTTTCTTCTAACCCTATAGGGAATTTATATTGCTTAAATATTATTCATACACAGAGAAGCTGTGGATTTAAATTGTCAGGTTGCTTCAGAACTTTGCGCGTGCAGAGGGTAATTAAAGAGGGTAACCACCCCCTCTGGGTTTTCTACTTATATCCATTATGAGATTCTGCAGACATTAGACCCTGGGTAAGCTGTTAAACTTGCCTGATTATTTTCAAAAGCTTGGATCAAACATAGAAATGTTATGCCTTCAAGTACTACTTCATGTAAAAACTATATGAAGTGTTTTATTAGGTAAAACGTTAAGGAAAATATCAAAATATTGATATGTATAAGATTAATGGAGATTAGTGGTATTTCTCTCTTATATCTCCTTGATAATGGGGTGTTGTATGTGTTTCGGTGTATATAGTGAAAGTGAGTTGATAATACTTTTATAAAGTTGCACAGATGTAGAGAGATCTGAAAGTGGTCTGCAGTTCTGATGTCTGTCATCAAAGTGACTTCATAAAGTTTATTTAATTTCTCTGAATTTTAGAGTCTTTGGAAAACTGCGATAACAATGACAATCATTCTGAAATATAAGGAAATACTTATATACACAGAAAACACAGCATAAAATAGAAGTATGAAGTACAGTATTGGAAGGCAGGATCTGAGCATAGTGCTTGGAAGACGCACCCAGGAGTCCCGTGAAGGGTTCCACACAAGTGTACTGTTGATATCCTTTCATGTTGTTTTTGTAGTGATTTTGTGACATCCTTAGTATCCTCAGCGCCTGCCAAATGTTATAATGTGGACCCGTGAAATGATTTCATTATTTTATATCAATGTGAAGTATTTTTAATTCCAAAACGTATTTATTCCCCTGAGACTCTGCACTTGGAGGATTTTCCAGTCATTTTCAAAGCCAATGAATATAAGTCACACTTTGATGTGACAGTGGGGTGCAGAATGAACATTGTGGTGGGAATAGTAATTGTCCCTAGATTCTTCCTATAGGATATTAGAACAGCCTACTAGCCTCATGTCATCAAACTCCCTTTTCTTACTGATGCCTCTTCTGCTTTCCACTTCTACCATGTGATGTGTGTGCACGTGCACGTGCACCTGTGTGTGCCTGTACTGGTGCCTGAACTCAGGGTTTGGGCAGAATCCCTTGGCTTTTTCACTCAAGGCTAGACTTGTACTACTTGAGCCACAACTCCACTTCTTGCTTTTTGTTTGTTCACTGGAGATCAGACTCTTGGGAACGTTCCTGCCCAGGCTGGCTTTAAACTTCAATGCTCAGCTCTCAGCCTCCTACCTAGGCAGAATTACAAGATAGGCGTGAGCCACCAGCATTTAGCTGTCTACCCTAGTCTGATCTTCTCCATCCAGCACCTTCACACCGAAAACATCCCTCACAAAAATATACTGAATCATTCATGCTGAAAATTTCATTGTGGTTGCTATCTGCACCACACAGGCTTATGCATGACAGTGTATTATCCCAAAACCAAATCAAGCCTGTTTTATAAATCTTAACTCCTCCACAAAGCCGGCTCCTCCCGCATCTCTGCTCCCCATACGGGGCCTAATAACATTCTGGATGCTCATCAGACAAAGTTGTTTTACTGTAATTAAAGACTGGTGCACTCATACATGTCTGTTACAATTAGGTGGGTCTTTCATATTAAGGCAAGTCTTTCGGAGAAAATGTTGGAATGAAAAAGTGAGTTTGATCTCGAAGCAAGAGGAAAGAGGGGATGGCAAATTACTCTACACGATTATTACAGAGCAGCTCTTCATCTTCCCTGACAGCTCATGACCAGAACAAAGTGCACTTAGGAGAGGAATATAAAAATGCTTTTGCTTCTGTTTGGAAGAATAAAAAAGTAACAGAAAAGGTAAATAAGTTCTTGGTTTCATTTTTTTAAAAGCCTCTCTCTTTCCCTCTCTCCCTCTTCTTCTCCCTCTTCCTTTCTCTCTCTCTCCCTCTCTCCCTCCTCCTTTCTTTTCCCATCTCTCCTATCCTCCCTTCTTTCCCCTCCCCCTTGTTTTTCCTTTGCTTCCAGGGCTAGAACCCAGAGCACCATACATGGTAAATATATTCTCTCGCAGTGAACTGTGTCATCAGCCCTTGTTGGCTTGTTTGTGTGTATGTGTGTGTGTGTGTGTGTGTGCATTTTACCTATAATATTTTATTAACTATATTTAAAGTCTGACTAAACAATATCCCTTCTGTAATATGACAACTTCAAATAATGAAGGATGTTAAAGAATGTGAATATTATAGAGAAACCATGATACCTTTATATCAGTTGTATGTTGCTTCTCAGGAAACACAGCTTTTTCCTAATTCCTTTCCTTTCACAGCTACTCCTGTTATTGACTGCTGTCAGGTTTTTACCTCTAAGGCCTGTATGAAAGGTAGAAGCTCCACAGGTAGAAAAGGAGCTCTGCTGTTTTTCTCTCTGGTTAGCACGGAAAGAGGAGTCAGTGAAGGATGCTGAAGAAAATCAGCATATTATTTTTGAGATATCAGCTCACGGGGAGATCATTGGCGCATTTCTTTTCAAGGAAGACTCCTTCCCAAAGACAAAAGAAATGGTTTCCATTGGTGGTGACATTTTAGGAAGACTCTTAGCCTTCAGATGTTTTTTTAAATTCATTATCTTTAAGTAGTTGTGCAGAGGAGGTTGCCTATCACAAAGCAGTGTTTGGAGACAGTGCATCTGGATCAGTGTCACCCCCTTCATTATTCTCACCCCCTTTCGACCCACCTCTTCCCTTATTTTTCTTCATTTTGTGGTAAATAAACTGAATTTTCGACAGTATTCTCCTCCCCCCTCCCCAACTCCGCTTTTTATTCATCTACCTCTCTCCCCTTGGTCCTACTCTTCTCTTGATGTATCTGTTTCCTGATGTTTTGTTGGGCTTTATCCTAGTCTTTCTAGAAGATTAAATGACTTGAGCTCTCCATAGTCTATTATACTTCAGCCAACACATTTGGAACCACTTTCATTCTGCCTAAACATGTCTGTCCTGCTCTTTTGCCTTCACCTTATGGTTCTTCTCCCTTTCTCCATGTAGCTGATAAGCTATTTGGTGGATAACCCAAGCGGTTAATATGACCAGCCCCCTACAGTGTGGTCTCAGGATTCATCGTCAGCTACATCTGTCCTATGATATCCTATATAAGAGATCATTTTGAATTTCTTTAAGATTTTATAGCTTTCCACCTGGGCTTTGCGTTGACCGTTTCGGGCATGTGTTTCTCTTTGTGGAGACTTTCCATACTAATCTAGATGAATACTAGCCTTGTCCCCTTGTGGATAACCCTTTCCTGTCTGGGTTTTTCACAGCCACAGAGGCCAGTGACCAGCACTCCATGCTTTGTGTTCCTTTAGCACAGTTCATTTCACATTCCTTTAGGGACAAATATAAAATGGTGATTCCTGTTCCTCAAAGATCATACTCTTTTCCCCATCCACGGGATTCTCCATCTGCTCTCAGATAGAGAGAAAAGCCATCCAAGCATCCTACTCATGATAGCAGTTATTGTTTTAGGACTGTGACAGAAAAAAGATGGCACAGTGAAAAATGGCTTCACCAAAAGGAATTTAAAGAAAGGAGAGTTGCAAAAGATCAAAGGAGGGACGGTGAGTCACCCAGGCAGTAACCATCCTAGGAAACCTGTGGGGAGCAGTAGAGAAATTGAACAGTACCAGCAGCTTCCATTTTGTTGCTATTTTCGCTCTCTCTTTTTACTTTTTATTTTAGGTGGTGTCTTATTTTAGCATCGTAATGTAGAAAATCAGACCACTGAAGGCTTTTCGCCATGAGCACTTACATAAGTACATCTCAAACACTCTGATATGCTGGTTTCCATTTTCATTCATTTCCCAATTTGTTTTCTATTAGCCTGTGAGATTTCTTCTCTGGCTTGTTGGGTGTATTGAAATATATGAATGGACTTCTAACTATTGGGGGAAATTTTCTAGATTTTCTTGATATTGATTGCTAAGTCCACGGAAATTAGGAAACACATGCTTGATTAGCTCAGTTCTCTTAAATGAGCAAAGGCATTTTATCGCCCAGTTTAGGAGATATTTTATATGCATTTGATAAGAATGCAGCCGATGGGGTTAGTTGGCAGACTGTTTTAGTAACTATTTCCATTTTCCTTTCAATTACAGAAGTAGTAGTTTTGAAATGGAAACTCAATTGGGCCACTTTTATTTTGGTTAATTTCCACCTTATTTATTTGAATATCTGTTATGATGTGCTTACATATTCATAGAACTGTTATTTTTCAATTTGAATATACCAATTATGCAGTGAGGTTTGTTTCATTGAGCTTATAGTTCCATATATGCACATACTGTATTTTCAATAATTTACCCTCTCTGTTACTTGGCTGTTATATTAAACATATAAATATGACTATATAAAATACATTTTGATAAATATATATATATATATATATAAAGAGAATACCAGAACCTGATTGCTATAGAGAACCAAAAGATCAACAATAATTTTTAGTACTGCTCAAATAAAGAATATATCCAAATGATTATTATAGTGTTCTAATTCATTAAGTTTGGGGGACCAGATCATAAATGCAGAGCATCTTATAAAATTATATAATTATGTAATGGAACCGGCATGGGGTGCACACCTATAATCTAGGCAGAAGGATTGTCATTAGAAGCCAGACTGGGTGATAAAATGAAACCTTATCTGAAAAATAAAATAGTTTATTTCTCTCATAAAACATTTGCAATGCTGCTTTAAAATATTCACTAGCCAATTTTTAAATATTTTATACAATTGATTTTACATTTTTTTAAATATCTTTTTACTATGAAATTTTTTCATGGTAATAAAAATAGCTTTGGTTCTTGAAAGTTAACCTATTAAATTATTGTGTGTTAATTATGCCTCTTTATAGACATTTTAAATAAGAGAATTTCTGTACATTTGTGCTTTATTTAAATTATAGATAAGGTATGTGTCACTGACAAAGAATAGCTGATAATTAGGTAAGTATATTCTTTTCTTTTTTTTGTCACAAGTCAATGATTTAACTCGTCTTCTGTGATAAGGTCACATACTCCTGTGATTGCCTCTTTATTTTTTCTATTCTTCTTTATAATAAATAACACAGTCTGTCTATTCATATCAAATCCTGCTTCACTACAAAATATCACTTTCACATTAGCATCTCTATGCAAAATCACCTTTATATACAAAAATAAACACAAACCTTTATGTTGCAGAATTTTCCAAATTAAAGGGTATTCAGAAGTTAGCAAATCCAATATTTTAAAAAATATTCATCATTCACTTGGGGTTATATTTGTTTTTCGTTTTCTCGCTCAGATTCTATTAAAGCAAGTAATTAGGTTATAAAAAACTAGTCAGTTATTGGTCACTGGTAAATGAATGTAAGTCATTTCCCACTTTGTAAAAACTTCGTTTAGTGTCGAGGGCCATTAACTGAAATTAGTAATGATTTCTATTTTCAAAAGTTGGAAAATTAACAATGGACTGTTCTTGTCCAAGGATGTCAACTCTCAGTTCTGTATTCTAATTTCAAAAGAGAAACATTCCAGTTGTTTTCTATTTGGTATTTTGTTTGGCTGAGAAAAATTTTAGGTGAAATGCAATAGGCATGCCCTTGTAGCTGTGGGGCACTTTGAATTGGTGACAATTTGGGAATAAACATTGATGGCATTATTAGGTTTTAGCAATTTGGCTAAACATACATCATTTGGTATCTATAAAAAACTTACAGAAACCAGTAATATTATAATGAATTACATCTTCATTGCCTCAGTGATATTGGAAATTATATTTTGCCCATGCCCAGATATGGCTCTTTGAATAATAGTTATTTTTATTTTTGGCGGTCGTGGGGCTGGACTCTGGGCCTGAGCACTATCCCTCAGCTCTTCATCTCAAGCTAGCGCTCTACCATGGCACCAATTCCAGTTTTATATGCTTATGTGGTGCTGAGGAATCGAACCCAGGGCCCATGCATGTGAGGCAAGCACTCTACCACTGAGCAAACTTTCCAGCCCCAGATAACAGTTTTAATGAAATTTTCTAAGTCCGCTGACTGTTTTGATTCTTAAATATATAGCATATTAATCAGTAGAAAATACAAATTATGCTCTGTAGTAACCATTTGGAAAATCTGCCATAGTGAAAGAAGAGTATGTAGATTATCTTTCTAAATATTGATCTGTCATTTCTTTTTTTGTTTTGGTTATGGGAATTGAACTCGGGGCCTGGGCAGTATTCCTCAGCTCTTCAGCTCAAGGCAAGTGCTCTACCACTAGAACCACAGTGCCACTTCCTGTTTTCTGGTGGTTTATTGGAGATAAGAGTCTCATGGACATTCCTGTCTGGGCTGGCTTTGAACCGCGATACTCAGATCTCAGCCCCCTGAGTAGCTAGGATTACAAGTGTGAGCCACCAGCGCCTGGCTTGACTTGTCATTTCTTAAAGTGCTTCCCAAAGTTTTGCTTAGTTTGAAAAGAATCAGTGTCATAAAAATTACCATTCTAAATTAATAGTTGTATAAGTGTTAACACCTGACATTTTTCATAATCAGAGGACCATGTGAGCGAAAGCTAAGGTTGCAGATCTTGGTTCACAACTACAATCCCTATTCAGAGATTGAGATGAGGCAGTTTAAAGCCAGAATAACAAAAACTTAGCAAGATCTATCTTAAAAAACATGGTAGATGTAATGACTTATGTCTGTATTTCTGTAATTTCAGATTCACGAAACATACATAGGAAGATTGTGATCTGAGACTACACTAGGTAAAAGGCATGAACTCTATCTGAAAAATGAAGTAAAAGGTTCTGGGGGTATGGTTTAAGTAGTAGAGTACTTGCCTAGCAAGTGCAAAGAGAAAGAAAGAGAAAGAGAGAAAGAAAGAAAGAAAGAGGAAGGAAGGAAGGAATAAAGGAAGGAAGGAAGGAAGAAAATACTGGAACTAGCTGTCCCTTACTCAATAATTTTTCCTCAAATTATGAAACATTCAAATATTTAAAAAAACAGCAAAGTGCAGTTTCCAAAGAGTAGATGCATGATTAGTAATCATAAAAAATTTTCCTTCTTGAAAACCTATTAGTAATAAATAAATAAATAGAAAATTAATGGCTTATGTAATTGTGTTTATCATGTAGATATTATTTCAAACAAATCGAAGCATACACTCGTACTCATCAGCTGGGCCAGTCATTGGAGAAAGAGATGAAGAATCCAAGCAGGCAGATGGTTCACCTTCTCTACCATCTACTGGTCTTCAATTCTGTGAGAGTACCTTGTCTCTGAGGATTTAGTCTAGCCAGTCATCTACAAAACAGTATAGTGCTTTCTATTCCCCTTCCAAAATATAAAAATCCTGTGATTCTATTTTCCACCAAAGCTAATAAAGATTAGTAAGAGAAATCCCTCTAGGGGAATAAAAATAAGAGATATTGAACCTGTCCTTATTTCTCTACATCTAGGCTTAAATTTTAGTTAAGAATCCAAGATAATGTCATATGCTTTTTGTTATGTCCATGCTCTTGGTTAGGAGTGTCAGGGCCAATTCTTAGCTTAAACCTTAAATACAGGAAGCATATTAGTAAATGTACTCTAATTTTCTGATGCAAACGAACGATCACGTCTACGTGATGGGAAACTACTGATTCTTTCCTTAAGCCACTGAAGGTCTCAGGTAGATTGTATTGTTAAACTCCAAGAGTACTGGGGTTTATATGCTTCTGGGGATACCGATAATGAAATCAGAACACGACTGTGGACCTCTGCTAGCACATGCACACACCACACTTTCAGGCCGTGGTGACAAGGCCAATTCTGAAACACGAGGGACTCAAGATTTTGTGTGATGATGCTGATTCTTCCATCTTTGCCAAGCCATGTTCCTCACTTTCTGAAGAGCAGAAATAAATGTAGGAGTTCCCATTCAACAGAACAGTTAATAAATACAACGCATCTTGATCATTCTTTTTTTAATTAGCTAAATAATATTTTGAAAGTCACAGAGAAGGTTAGGATGGACTTATGCCTTTATGTGCTTACAAAGCTAACTTAACTTTATTTTCCAAAACACATCTTGCTTTTACATTCTTATTTTGTGTGTGTGTGTGTGTGTGTGTGTGTGTGTGTGTGTGTGTGTGTGTGTTGGTATTGGGGCTTGAACTCAAAGCCTTGCAGTTGCTAAGTAGGCATTCTATCCCTTGACCCATGCTCCTCACCCTTATACCGCTTTAAATAAGATATTAATTCCATTAATTTGTCAATTCCATTAATTGCCAAGAAGATAACATAGAAATTTGAATTTAATTCTGTATTTATTTTATTTTTTTATTGTGAAAATACTGTACAGAGGGGTTACAATTACATGGGCAAGATAATGAGTACATTTCTTATCAAGCATTGTAGCCTCCTCCTTTGTTTCCCCTTTCCATCCCTTCCCATCCTCCCCCCCCACACACCCACCCAATCCTCCCCGCTCTGCCCCCTCTCCCCCAACAAAGTTGTAAAGTTCGTTTTGGACATAACGACTTTTACATCTCATTGTTGCAATGGGTCCACCTGTATCCCTATTTAAACGATTTGTTTTTCCCCTTCCCCTCCACAAATTATACCGACATTAAATACAGTGTTTATTTTTTATTGTGAGAATACCTACAGAGGAGTTACAATTACATGGGCAAAATAATGAAAACATTTCTTATCAAGCATTGTTGCCTCCTCTTTGTTTTCCCTTCCCATCCCTTCCCATACTCCCCCCGCCTCCCACCTGATCCTCCCTGCCCCCCCAACCAAAGTTGTAAAGTTCATTTTTCGACATAACGACTTGTACATCTCATTGCTGCAATGGGTCCATGATTTGTTTTTTTCCCTTCCCCTCCACAAATTGTACCAACATCAAATACAGTGAAAGCACGGGTTATACTGTGGGGGAGGGACATACAAAGCAACATAGAAATCATCTTATAAATATGTTAGAAACAATCACATGAAAGAAAAAAACATTTGAATACTTATCTTGGGGTTCATTCCTCTAACATGACCTTATCTGACCTTTTCTGCTTGACTCAGACATTTACTAGTTATTGCAAATAAGGGAAACCATGGGACCTATGTTTCTTTGGGCCTGGCTTACTTCACTTAATAAAATTTTTTCCAAGTCTTTCCATTTCCTAACAAATGGGGCAATGTCATTCTTTCTGATGGAGGCATAGAATTCCATTGTGTATATATACTACATTTTCTTGATCCATTCATCTACTGAGAGACATCTGGGTTGGTTCCATATCTTAGCTATTGTAAATTTTTTTTTATCTCTACTGACCTTTTGATTCTTTTTTTCTTTCTTTCTTTTCTCATTCTTTTCACTTCTTCTCTTTCGTTCTTTTCTGCATGACTTAATTGCTGTTCTGCTCATCCTCAGATATACCCGTCATTGATGATTAGATCTTACCCCCATTGTGAATTTAATTCTAAAGTATTTCTGCCAGCTAATTAATCCTTAATATCTGCTAATCCTATTTAAAATTTCAGAGCTTTTAAGAGTATTAATTTTTTAATATTTCATAATAAATTAGAAAGGAGAAACAATCTCATGATGCTAATAGAAATATTGTGTTTGTGATGATATTCTTTCGTAATGTGCATAATATAAAGAATTCAAAATTGTGCATAATATAAAGAATTCAAAATCGTACAACTGAATTTTCATGCCTGCTGTAATTATCACCCATTTCAGTGGCTGTAATGTTTACTACTGAGTCCTCAAAAGATTGAAATCATTTGCATGACTCGGTTGCAATATGCTCCAATCTTCAGAAATAGACCTGGACAAAACTGGGATGAATACTTTCCAGAGAATACGTGCAAGGATTTTGAACATTCTTCCAAAACATCATCTTTAGTGCTAAAACTTTATCTTCCAATTGTTTTTATTTCTTCTGAAAAGTTTCAAAAGGTCTTCCACATTAAAAGGATGTTCTTGTAGTTAAAATAGACACAGCACATACCAAACACACATCACCAAAATTGGATTCTAAGAATCTGAAAAACAAAAATGAAAACAGAAACCACAACATTTTATAAATACTATATTACATTGCAGACATCCTAATAAATTCAGAACAAGTTATATTAATCAATATTTTTCCTCTTTCCTTGTTTGGCTTGTTGGAGTTGTTCCCTTACTCTTCAATGTAAGTACATGCTTCTGTATTTCCCTAAGAAATGCAGCTATGGCTCCCAGACCCTTTTTTCTTGTCCCTTACTGGGTACCAGGACTTTGTGCAGTGATGGCTTGCCTTGTACTTATTCTAGATAACCATCTTTGACAGAGCCATCCAACACCTATAATGGAAACGCATTGAAAACCCATTCCATCCATTTTTTCTCTTTTTTTATTTCCCAGGGAATTTTTGTTAAAATATTTTTTCTTGGTGCAGAGTACCCTTTTTTATTTTTCTTATCATTTGAAATTTTTAACTATACTATGGATCTCTGTATCTATAATGTTGACGTTGTGTGACATAGCTGGTTTCCCTTTCTTCCTTTTCTGGGTTTTTCCTTCTGTGTCTATCAGTATCATATTCTAGGGACCATATATGGCCTAATGCAAGTGACAAGCTGAAATACATTTTTCTGTGTTATTTTAAATAGTGTCTAGAATCCCTAATGTCAATCTCACACATCTTTATGCTTTAAGATAACTTAGTCATTTCTATTCAATTTAACCCAGGGCCCAAGTTCTTCCCTAAAACTTTCATAACTTATTTAGAATTGTTGTACTTTCTCATTGCTCAGACCTTCTTGCACTGATATTCCATTTGATCTTTCAAATATTAATGATACGTTGTGATATTTTTAAACAAATTGTCTTGTGTAGGTCACATCTCTCTAATGATGTGAAGTAACCCCTTAGAATGTGCAGATTGTGACACAGAATTGTAAAAATTACCTCTTGCCCTTTCATTCCCAGAATATATCAGAAAACTCAGAAGATGCTCAGTAAATGTCTATTGCATTGCTTTATCAGTATCCCCATTTAATGCATTACGATTCTTACTTCCTATCTTGTCCTTGCCTAATATTATTTCCTTTTTGCTTAATTACATGCAATATAAACTTCTTAGGAGCCAATTAGTTTTAAATTTAACTGGCCAAGATTGTGACAAACTTTATGAGCGTGACCTAGAACATATTTTGTTTTATTTCCTTTTATCGACTAGGCTACCAAGGACAAGAAGCAGCAACAAATCAGACTATCTCAAGGAAAGCTGAGTTCTGAGTAGCAGAGTTATCTGCAGTTTCCAAATTCAGGAAGGTGCGAGGTGCTGTTTCCAGAAACAGAAAGTTCTAACCAGGATGTTGAAGCTGAATAAATACACTTAAGCTGCATATTGGGAATAGTATCTGTAAGGGTGCTGAAAGGAGAATGACACATGGATCAGACAGAAGAGTTTATTTGGGACAGCCAAACTGCTGGGCCGCTCTAAAGATAGGGTCCTGAACTAATGGCTGAGAGAGATTATATAGGGAAGGGCAAGAAGGAGGTGTGGCCATAGCCTATGAGGAAGTGACCTCAGAGGATGAGGGAGTGACCTGAGAGCCTGGGAGACCTCCCACTCTCAGGTGGGCCAGTTACCTGCATTACAGGTGCCGGGCAGGGACTTCTCGGGAGGACCACATGCAGTTTTGCATGCAGAGAGAACACAGGGGACAGAGTCTACATGCAGTTTTGCATGAAGAGAAAACAAAGAGAAAAGGACATTTTTTCCCTGGAGGACCTAACAGTATTCATGTAGAGAGTCAACACTATAGAATAACAATAATGGTAGTTCATAGTTTACACACACATACACACACACAGAAAGAAAAGCTTAGAATTCTGGATCATGGATCACGATTGTGCATGCACACAAGTGAGTTGAATGGCTTTCCTCTATAGCTAATACTTTTTAGGGCTCCGTTGCTGAGTGCATCCATCCTTCTTTACTTTCTTAGGGATTGATGATTGTGCAAGATGGCCTGTGCTCCCACAGAAGAAATGCAACTTCAAGAGTTTTCTGAGCTTTTGGCTTGTTTCCTAAGCAATCACCCCCAGAACCTGCATGTTCCTACATACCACAACACTTTGGAGCTGTTTGAAGAACAGCTGTGAATGCTTATAACTCATTGCCATTAGAGGTATACATGCCACTGTACCAAAGCAGCCCTGACTTAGACCCAATGTCAAAAACATGATTTTCCCACTGATGCACCTTGAAAATTTTAGGAGCTTAATTCCTAATACAATACTTCACAAATGTGTATTGGTTTTCCTATTTCTAAAATGCTTTAAAAAGATACAGCACATTTCCTCTTGCTTACTATGTAAAATACTCTAAAAAATACTCTTTTCCTGAAATTCAATTTATATTCTAAGTTTTAGGATACAAGAAAGCTAATTGAAACAACTCAACCATATAAATCAAATTAACTTAAAATTTAAATCTTATTTTTTAAAAAAAATCTCATAGTAAACAAATGATAACTTCACATGCATAATGAAGTACAGGATTAAGACAGCCACTGAGTTAATTCAAGCTAAAAATCTCCTTTCCGGTAACTTTAATGAATATTTTCAGCAAGAGTATGGAAGTCTCATTTTATCTAAAAAACTGTCTTGGCTTTTAATGGAACTTTTCATGGGTGTAAACACTGACATTACTTTTCTAAGGAGGTTTATAATTTACATTTTAGTGTTTGTCACAGACTATTAGATTTACAGACTTCTATTTCCAACTTTCTCTTAATTAAGACAGTCCTGGAAAGGATTAACACTCATTTTTAAATTTAATTTTATTGTCAAGCTGATGTTAGAGGTGTTACATTTACATACATAAGGTAGTGAATACATTTTTTTATAGAACTTGTTACCCCTCTCATTTTTCTCCCACTATCCCTTTCTCAATCCACCCCTCAAGTTGTATAGATCATTACCAACATATTGTCTTGTGAGTATCACTGTTGGATTGCTTCGCCTTTTATCCTTTGTCTCACCATTTTGTTGTTCCTCTTCCCTTCCCTAATTCAGATAAATGTATATACAATACCCAGGGTACCAAAATCAAGTACAGTGACAACAGGGGATAAACCATATGAAAAAAACACAAAAGAAAAAAGAGATCACATAGTACATTAAAAACAACAGTATCAAAGTAAAACCTCTTGCCATAAGAGAAATGCAAATCAAAACAACATTGGGATTCCACCTCACCCACTATTGGTGGGAGTGTAGTCTTGTTCAACCACTCTGGAAAGCAGTGTAGAGGTTCCTCAAAAGACTAAATATAGAGCTCCCCTATGACCCAGTAATACCATTTCTGGGCAAATGATCACAAACAAGGCCATATCAAAGCTACCAGCACAACCATGTTTATTGCAGCATGATTTGCCATAGCTAAGATATGGAACCAACCCAGATTCCTCTCAGTAGATGAATGGATCAAGAAACTGTGGTATATATACACAATGGAATTCTATGCTTCCATCAGAAAGAATGATATCACCCAATTTGTAAGGAAATGGAAAGACTTGGGGAAAAAATCATATTAAGTGAAGTAAGCCAGACCCAAAGAAACATAGATCCCACGTTTTTCCCTCATTTGTAATAATTAGTATATGTCTAGGGTAGCCCTCGCAGATGAGCAGAAGGGCTCAGTGGCTATGTACATATGAAATTAGGCTAAACAATCATTCTCAAAGTCAGGAAATGTCCCCTGCACACTTTCAGATCACAGATGGGATCTGTAAACTATAGCAATGTGTTTAGACATTGTCATCTTAAGTTTGGAGGTGGCATTTCTGGAAGAGGCTGGCCTTTCTTCCTTTTATTCAAGCTTCTGTACTTCACATATAAGCTTTGTAAGCTAAGTCTGATGATGAAGAAATATTGAGTGTGGCATGACCTTTTTCTTTCCCCTAAAGCAAGAAGTTTGTGACTGTACAATCTATGCTTATTGAGCTAAGGCTGTTTTACTGATATATTATAGTGGTTCTCAAAATTAATTTAAGAATCAACTGTGATTGTTTTAAAAACTATCCATTTCAGATTACCACCACAGCTTTGTGAAACTGGAATCCACATTACTGGGTCTTGGGTCAACTAACTTTGCGTTTTTAAAATCTCTGTGGCTGAGTCTGATAAATGGTAGAGGTTAGAACCTGGAAAGGTGACTAATTGAGTTTAAAAGAATTGGATAGTTGGGAACGACTTGATAAAACATGAAAATACGTATTTTGATGCAAATATTTAAAGATGGATTTGTTAAATGGCAGATATTTTATGCAACTCCTAAAATGTAGTTACAATAAATAGATAGATAAATAAATGCTTGGTTTGGGGCTATCTTACATTGTTTACATTTGGTTTTGTTACAAATGAGAGTATCTATCTTTGCCAAATTTTTTCTAGGTGGAGCTAAAACATTACATTATTATATTGGAACAGGCATTGCCATTGTGAAATGGAAAGATCTATGTGTCTAGAGATAAATTGTAATGTATAAAACAGCACCCTGTGACAGAAATCTCTATCTCTATTTCTCTAATTTTTTGGGCTGCATAAACACAAAAGAACTTAGGATACCTGGTCTATTCATAATGACCAGAAAAATGTATCAAATGAAAGAAGAGAACTTGGCTTTGTAAAGACAGAATGCCCTAAAAGAAGAGGAAATCACAAGGGAACGTGGTTTTTACAGTTAGTTCATTTTTTAGGATTTCATTCATCTGAAATATTATTTTTATTTTTGTTGTTCATGGGGTCTGAACTCTGGGCCTGGGAACTGTCCCTCGGCTCTAGTGCTCTACCACTTGGGCCACAGCACCACTTCCCACTTTTTCTGCTTATGTGGTGCTGAGGAATCGAACTCAGGGCCTCACGCATGTGAGGCAAGCACTCTACCACTGAGCCACCTTCCCAGCCCTGAACTATTTTAAAAGGTCACTTGGCTTTGTTTTTATATAAAATAAAGAACAGAAAATCTTACTCATTATTTGTTTTTTTTCCAAATCATTTATTCCTGAAGAAGAATAGAAAAGTTCTTAGCAGACTCTGTTTCCTTCATGGAAGAGCAAAGCAGCATTACTACTGATCCTAACATGTACATTTAGGGAGCAGTACAGAGACCTAGGGTTCAGTACTGATGGCGCTTTCTGATTTTGTTGTCAGCTCTCCATAGGCTATGCAGTCACCTTCAGTCGCTTTCCTCTGTCATTTACTCTTCCAGTCTCCTCTCTCTTCCCTCCCCTTTCTCTCCCTTCCTCCTCTCTCCCTTCCTTCTCTTTCTCCCACCTTAGTGGGTGCTGTTCACTTGCAGGCAGGTCCTTTAACCTAAGCAGATTACTGTAGACATAGAAGCATGAAGGACAGAGCCAGCTACTGGAGCTTTCCAAGGAAGAGATTTGGCTCTAACTAGGACACTAAGCTTTTCAGCCTTCTGCTTATTTACCTAAGTCAGCAGGATGCAGTGTCTCTGGGTGCTTAGTGGACTCCTGGGGGAAGCGGGGGGAAGGGGGGCCAAACAAAAGCAGAAGTGGCAGCCTCTGCACATGTGGGAGTGTGTGCCATTAAAGGAAGCAGTTGCTAATAAGGGCCTGTGAGACCTGGGTTTCCTTGGTTTCCATGACAGTTATTAGATACCATAGAAATTGAATTGTCTCCCACAATGCTCTGAGGGGAGAGGGGGTGCTCCTGTGACAAAGCAGTGCAGTTATGACTTGCAGTAAACCATCCTTTGGAGAATGCAATCCTCCCTGGATTATTTTGCTCTTATTCCTTTTCAACCCTCCTTTCAGTGGACTTGGCATTTTAGCCAGAAGACCCTGGCACCTGCTGCACCATGTCTCAAACACTATTTTTCCCCCTTTTTATCTAGACCTGAGCTTGGCAAAGCAAGGATATGAACAATTGTGCAGGTGGGCTGCTGAGGGCGAGTGAAGAGATCAGGCGTCCAATCAGGGATTGGCAACCTGCAGCCCTGCCAATATGCCCCTGCACCAGATTTCTGTAATCCCTGCCCGGGAGACTGCCAGCAATGGGAGAAGTTCAATGGGCAGAAACAAAGAGAAGAACAAGGAAGTCGAGGTAAGAGGAGGTTTGCCTTGACAAAAATAGAGAACTATGGATTGTAGCCAACACAGCTTGCGCTCTCTCTGTCTCTGTCTCTCTCCTCTTCTCTCTCCTCTCTCTCCTCTCCCCCTTGATCTCTCTTTTTCTTGCTGTGAGCAACAAGATGTGGCTCAGGAGTAAGAATAGTCGAATTCCAGCTGTCAGCTTCTAATAGTAGAGTGGGAGAGAATCATTTGCAACTAACAGGGACATAGGAAACAAGTTGTTTTCTGAATAAAGAAAGGAAGCAGATGGATTAGGACATTTGGCATTTGACAGATCAGCACTTCTGCCTTTTTCTGACCAATCCACAGAATCACTTTTCGCATCTTTGACTCATGGGATAGAACCCAGATGTCCTGAATTGGTCATGGATGCTGCCCTTGTCCATTTTCAGACACTAGGATGGTTGATGTGCACCAAATCTGCTCACAGCTCATGAAACTTACATGTGCAAAAGTAACTTTCTTCACCTAGTAGTAGAGATGTCAGGGTGAGAAAGCTGTGACACTGAATACATAGCACGTAACGGGTAACTTTGTTGTCATTTCTTGATACATTTCGTGATACATTTCTTGCACATGGCTTTTACTTGCTGTTTGTTCAATTGTATTTTATTCTTTATGATAAAAAGCATTGTTTGAAACAACATAGTAAATAATGACTAGCTTATTATATTTAGGTTTTGTTTTAGAGTGAACCTAATGAGCTATCGATGTAACTTACAATGTATGAAAGTTTGGTTATGGATACCTGTTTCAAAGGGTTTTAAGAAAGGGATTGAGTAGAGTCAAGCAGACTGGGTGAAAAGTAAGTACTGCTAAGATCACCTCAAAGGAATGTAGAAATTAGAAATCAAGCAGGCATTCTTAAAAGACCAATGCACGCTTTGAATCCTCACATGAAGTTAACCTACACTGCCAGTGAGACCCTGTCTCAAAAAACAGAACTAGATGTGTAATCCTCTTATTCTTTTTAAACAATTATAGTTAGTTATTTGTTTATCTTTGTAGAATATGAGCTGTTCCTACTTTAGGTCTTTGGGTTAATCTTTTTTGCCCAAGGATGTGTGCTCAAGACACACAAAAAATAAACAAGAAACAAAAATAAGGGAAATAGCAAGTGAAGTATCAAATAGGCTTGATAGGAAGCAATTAATAAACTTGTATATTTACAGTCCCCCTCCTGCTTTCTTTTACCTGGTTTGTAAAATGTCATTTAAGTGTAATGAGTTCTTGATGTGGCTCAAGTGTACAGAAAACTTTAGGAGCATTTTCTGCCTAAGTTAGTGTGTGACAGACTTTTACTTTAGCAATTGCTCTAACATATGGACAACAATGGTCTCTAAGAATGAAATATAGTTGGTAATGTAACTTTGAAGATCAATATTAGCTGGAAAATCTTGATGTAATTACAGAAAACTCTGTCTTAAATGTATCAGTGTGGATTAAGGGAAACAGGAGTCACAGATCGATTCTGTGAAAACAGATATGGAATACCATGAGCAATATATGCAAACGTTATGGATTACTTATTCACAACTTAAATCTTTGAGCAAATTTATAATATATTCAAGACAACTTCAGAGGATTTTTGAATCTTTTTTATTATTAGGTATCAATTTGTTTGGTATCTGGAATGATGAGAAATGAAAATACTACTTCATTTGCATGTCCAAATCAGACCTCTTCTGCTACTGATTTCTACTTAGCGTGAATCAGATAAAGTGGAATGGCTTAAATGACTTGACTATCAATCTCTTCCTTCCTTCCTTCTTTCTTTCTTTCTTTCCTTCTTTCTTTCTTTCTTTCTTTCTTTCTTTCTTTCTTCCTTCCTTCCTTCCTTCCTTCCTTCCTTCCTTCCTTCCTTTCCAGTACTGGTACTTGAATTCATGGACCCATATTCTTGCTTAGCTTTTTAAAAAAATCTTTTGTAGAATATTTCTTCTATCCTGTACTCATTTTTCTAGTGTTTTCAAATGATATAGTACTTGAACTTGCTTAGTTTTTACAGTAGTACATTGATACTAGGACATATTCTCACCAAACTTTGCAAGTATTTATATGGAAACAAGTATTAATTTTTTCAGGGCAAACACACTTTGATACAATGGTGACCAAATGTAATAAATTTCTTCTTGCTGAATGGAAAGCTAATAAGCACAACGTGGAGACAAGGGGCTAGATAAAGGTTTCTTACTTGCAGGAAATAAGGAATCAATGGAGATAATTTGTGAAACAAGCTCTTCTCTAACAAGGAAAATCAATGTATTTTATTGAGGAAAATAATCCATATTCATATGAAGAAGCCACCTCCTCATGTAGAAATGAGCACCTTTTAAGGTCTACATCACATGTCCAAAAATAATGGTGGACACAAATGTCTTTAGGAAGAGAATTTTGTATTCAAATGAGACGAGTTTACTCTAGGTCAGCTACAAAAACAGGAGCCACAATGACTTCTTGACTTTTTTTTATTGTCATTGTAAAGGTGAGGTACAGAGGGGTTATAGTTACATAATTCAGGGAATGAGTGCATTTCTCTTTGAACAGTGTCACCTATCTCTTGTTCTCTCCTAGTTTTTCCTCTTGTCTAGCCCACAAATTGTATAGTTAATTTTCTGTATAGCGTCTAGTGAGTATCATTGCTGCATGTGTTCACCCTTTGTCCCACCATTTCTGAGCTCCTCCTTAGTCTCTCAAAGACAGATAAACTTATATACAAGACAAAAGGTACAGGAAACAAAAAACAGTGACAAAGGAGAACAAAAAAAACAATAAACCAGTAGCAGACCCTCTTGTTTCCATTTCCTGGAGTTCATGTAAATAAGCATCATTTTATATGATCATATGCGTATAGCTATTGAGCCTTTGTGATCCTCTCCTAAGTATATCCTCCTTTGGTCTCATTGTGTGAATGTCTAGAGTCCTGTATAACTTATCATGTCCAAGTGTACGACCCCTTGACTCTCTGAGCTCAAACACAAACAATGTTTAAGGTATATTAAAACTTTTAAATGGGACATTCCACCTCTATAGTATAAGAAGGGATTCCTTCTAGAAAATGAAACAGTATTTTCCATAAGGGATGTCAGTGGGAGTTCTAACAGGAGGAAAACTAGGTTAGCTGTGAGAAATGAATAGAAAGTTTGAGCTTATATATTCTTTTAAAAGGAGATATAGTTTTGAGTATGAGAAGGAAAAGAAATATTTTAAGGTTTCAAATCCATCTTACTTTCTATGTATGATGTTAAACATTTCTCTTTAAAAATATGGTGGACGAATGTTTAAACCTTATACACAATTAATGACTTCTCCCTATATATTTTATTATATTTTTAATTTTCTTTAAGTTCTACAAAGGAGTTCCCATTCAACAAATCAGTTTGCAAGTACAATGCATCTTTATCAATGTTACTTCTTTTCATCATTCTTCTCTGTCTCTCTCATTTGATTAGCTGATCTTAAAAATCAACAATTGCCTTTTAAGATAGGTAGACAATAAAATTTGTCTTGTGTTTTAGAAGTCAGGACTATGTAGTATAGAGCAATAGTTTCTATAAATTAAGTGATTTCTGCTACAAGAAGGTTAAGAATCTGTTGAAAATCGTATTTACAATTTCCTATTGTTTTTGCTTGTTTTAACCAAAGAACCCACATGAACATTTGAGCAAATGATCCACATTCTAATGATCCACATGTTTCTAATTTAAACATAAGCCAATTTAATTTCTACTTCATTAGAAACTTAGAGACTCTTGGATAAACGAATCTACTAACAACATGAGTTGCTTTTTTATTTTGCTATATATGGAAGAATGGAAAAATAGAAATATATTTGTTAACTACCATTGTAATCCTAGGCTGTAAAAGACAATTTCAAATTTAATACTGAATATATATTTTGAAATTTTTGCATGGCATACGGTTCTAAAGATTTACATATTTGGTTAATAACTCTAGATGTAAATAAATAGAAAAAGAACAACAATAACACATACCAAGTTTGGATTGGGTTAGTATTAAAGGTAAGAGGAGGGATATAATTTTTCTTTTAGAAACATCAGCTCCAGAGTTTGCTCAGCCAGTTAAAAAATCAGTGCCATACTCTGTGACCTGTACAAGGTTTTATTACGCACTTACTTGTGGCACACACGTACAAGGCTTTATTAGCACAGTCTAGATTTTAATAGCAGAGCTAGAGTGATTATCATAGCCACTCTAATTTGTTATGAAATAGATAGACATCATTCTATCACAAAGCTATGGATTTAGTATAATTCTATGGATTGACATTTTTATTTATATCTGGAGATAAAAATATATAAATTACTGATAGAATGCATGAGTACAAGCCCCAGCAAGTTCTGGGGGTGAAAATACCAATTAGTCTCTTAGTAGCATAGAATTAATGTGAACAATGAGCTGATTTGGCTAGGATAATTTACCTACACTTATACGATCAGGATGTTAGGGTAAGATATTTCTCTAAAGATGCACATGGTACCACATTTGGTTTGCTCTAATTGAGTGTTAAGAGACCAATAGATGGGCTGGGAAGGTGGCTCAGTGGTAGAGTTTTTGCCTTGTATGCATGAGGCCCTGGGTTTAATGCTCAGCACCATATAAGCAGAAAAAGCTGAAGTGATGCTGTGGCTCAAGTGGTAGAGTGCTAGCCTTGAGCTGAAGAGCTGTGGGACAGCGCCCAGGCCCAGAGTTCAGGCCCCATGACCAAATTAAAAAAAAAGAGAGAGAGAGAGACTGACAAATTAGCTTCTACAAATCGCTTTTAGCAATTTTGCTAAATGTGTGGCTTTGCTTCTATTAATCTTTTCTTTCTTTCTTTCTTTTTTCTTTCTTCCTTCCTTTCTTTCTTTCTTTCATACTAAACCACTTATTAGGTTGTAATTAATTCACATTAGAGCATTGAGCCCATAAGACATCTGTCTCTTACAAAGGTAGTAAATTTCATTCTTCAAATTCTTAGCCCTTTGAGGGTGACTTAATTTTCTACTGTAAATCTGGAAATTATAATTATACCAATCTTAGTATTCAGTCAGAGTCTAAGACATATTTCATAACTCTCTGGGGCTTCGTAGGCAAATGTCTCTTAGACTCACAGTATTTCAGGCATTTCAGTCACCTTTGTGATGGTTCTATTGTTGCTGTGGCCACTTGCAACTATATCTTCCATCAGAACCCAGTAGCCATTCTTGAGATGATGGTGTTATGGAAGAGGAGAGAACAGACCATGAGCCTTCCTTTCCTGTGACAAATACGCTTTACAAAGATTTGAGAGGAAAGAAGAAAAAATTTCTTTATATATGCATTTGTCTTGACCACTGTCCTGATTGTGTTATATTTCTCTACTTTAAATTTCCTTTCTATTCCCCAAAGTATACTTCTTTTTCTTTTTCCTAGGATGTCACTCTCAAGTATAAACTGTGGGTCATCTTTCTTTCTTTCTTCCTTCCCTTCTTTCTTTCTTTCTTTCTTTCTTTCTTTCTTTCTTTCTTTCTTTCTTTCTTTCTTTCTTTCTTTCTTTGTTGTTGTTGTTTCCTCAAGGGGTAGCTGTAGATTTGTTATTTAAAAATCCTGAACTTCAGTGAATTTAACAAAACAAAATATTTGTCTTCATTTTTAAATGAAACAAATAAATGATAGATGTATGGAGTCTTGTTTTATACTGAATAGCAGAAAAAAGTTACAAAAGCCATACTGAATATCAGAGCTAGAGTGGAGATTAGTATTCAGGTTATTATAATTTTAAATCCTATAAACTTTCTTTATAATTAAAATACCTTCATTTTCTGAACAAAATTTGTAGAAACAAAGGGTACATTAGTCTACCAGAATCAACCAAACACCAGACTTTAATGAGATTTTGGGTAAATCATTTTGTTCCTAAAATCTTGTGGTCTCGTGGAATGAATGGTTCTCCTCTTAGAGTTGGTTTTCATTGAAGACCTCAGATCTGGATATAAAGAAAGAACTGGACCTTCAAGGAGAATACTAATGTTCCTGATGCCAAAGGTGGTTTATAAATAAGCAGGGGGATGGGAAGAGGAGAGAGAGAGAAGAAACAAAGAGATCAATTTCCCTATGGACTAATTCAATATATGCCCTTCAATGCTTATGCCTTTTTTTTGTTTCACATTACAACAAAAAGGACCCTAAATGTTAACTTGCCAAAATACAGTTGCAATTATTCCTGCATTGTTACCTGTGCTGTGACTGATTTCTGAAATTAGAAATAGCTTGGATCTGGGTAAAGTTGTCACAAACACGCATTTATGAACAGCCTCTGCTTGAGAGCACACTTAAGTAGAGCATACAGGTTAATGCTCTGTACGTACCAAATGAAATGCATCGTTAGTAGGTGTGAATCTGACGCTGGAGGGAGAATGCCAAGGTGTAGAAGGCTAATTCTCCTTTGCATTTCTCTAGAGGAGCACTTCCCAACTTCTCCCCTGAGTCTAAATTGAGTATTAAGAGTCCCGTGTGCTTGGAATGAATTCCACTGAGCATGCTAATAATGTTAAAATACTTTCTTATATAATGGAAACCAGGAAATTTCCATAGAATTATTTGCTTTTGGCAATGAAATTAGCATAATTCACATTATTTTTTTAAAAGCAGATGGTGTGGGAGAGTGCATTAAAAATAAGACTGAATAGCATATTTTATTGATTATCAAATGAAAGCAATTACTGGCATACCTTTGTGAGTATATGTAAAATTGTGGCATGACTTAGTAGGTAGATACTAGAGCGCCTCCCTGAAATTAATCTTTAAAAAGTGATAATGAATTCATGGCTAAGTTAATGAAAGCCCAGGTAGTCATTGTGTTTGCGAGATGATTGAACAAAGCTCTTTCTTAGAATTGTAGTTTTATTATCTTTAAATAGTTATGCATTTTGATCACTGCCACTGCTTGAACTGAGATCTCCAAATGGAAGAGTCTTGGGGCAAGAGGAGCAGACATAATGACGTGTTTTAGTAAACAGGGTTAGTAGAACTTGCCCATTGGCCAACATTTACCTCAGTTCTTTGCAGCACAAAAGGAATGCTACTGACCCAGATTTATAATCCTTCAACCTGAGGCCCCTGTGAAGGGGAAGATCATGGTCTGGGTATTGCTTTTCCCCCAGCTCCTTCCCAGGAATCTCACCAGAGCCCCTAGCAGTCGCCTTCATAAACTGCTGATGAGGATGAGAAATGACATCTGTTCGATACTCATTCTCTTTCCTGTCTCTGTAACCCTGCTAAGTAATGGAAAGAAGCTTGACAGTCAGATAGGAATGGTGATGAGACTTTGCTCTTAAAAGAGTTGAAAGGGGACTGAAGAAAAAAACCAGAGTGCTCATGAGAACCAAGTGTCACTCTTGTATTTTTCACCTTGATTGTTCATTCATCAAATTGTGCAAATCTGGATGACAAAAGACAAGGGGAAAACTTTAGCAAAGATCTCTTCACCCTCCTATCCAATGAGGGCACATTTTCAAATACAAAGCCTCCAACATGTACATTACATTCTTTTTTTAAAATATATTTTTATTGTAAACATATTGTACAGAGGGGTTACAGTTACATGAGTAAGATAATGAGTCCATTTCCTATGGACATTGTTACCCCCTCATTTGCTTTTCCCCTACCATCCCTTCCCTCCTCACCTTCCCAACTCCTCCCCCCCTCCCTCCCCAAGCTGTAAAGTTCGTTTTCAACATAGTGTCTTGTACATCTCATTGTTACAATGGGTCAACCTGTATCCTTATTTCAGCATTATGTTATTTCCCTTCCCCTCTCCAAATTAGAAAAATGTATATACAAGATGTAGGGCACCGACATCAAATACAGTGACAACAGGGGTTATACCATGGGGAAGAACATGCAAAAGAAACAAAAAAATCACAAGTACACTAGAAGTACATTAAAAACAACAGCAAGAAAGATAAAACCTTTTATATCCCTATCTTGGGGTTCATTTTGCTTAGAATCATCTTAAATGGTCATATATACATATCTTTTGACCTTTTCTGCTTGTCCTAGACATAGATTAGTTCTTGCAAATAAGGGAAACCATGGGACCTGTGTTTCTTTGGGCCTGCCTTATTTCACTTAATATAATTCTTTTCCAAGTCTTTCCATTTCCTAACAAATGGGCGGTGTCATTTTTTCTGTTGTACATTGCATTCTTAAGAGTTGATGCTTTTAATGTCACCAGGAGTAAAAAGGAATTTCTTAGGGGAAAAAGTAGCATCAGGAAAGCATTGGACGTGCAATGCTTTCAACTAAGAAAATGAAGCTCATATGGGATACAGAAAGCAAACATTTGGTCACCAGCTATGTGGCTTCACATGCAGTCACATTCTCTAAAGAAAGTAATTATTCCTCCCTATAAACCTAAACAGGTTTATGCTAAGAAAGTTCCCTACAGCGGTGGATGTCCCAGAGTTTGCAGTGACTGAAATTTGCACAGATGGAATTCTGAAACAGTTCTACTTTTCAGTTTTACTCAAACTAATTAGGAAGTACTTTAGAGATTTATTCTTGTGCTATTACAAAGATTTGACCATCTAACTTATAACAATAGCTTTTATTGTGAATCCCAAACTACTTTTCATATAAGCATATGCAGCTACTGTGGCCGTTCATTCAGGTTTCAGTAAGAGCCATTTCTGTGTGGTCAGGTTCTTAACAGAGTGAGGGCTTGCTTGTGACGGCCATTGTTGACATCCCACCTGGACACTATATTTGAGGCCCAAGGGAAGTAGAAGAGAGTTTTAGGTTTCAGAATTAGAAGAAATGCTCTAGCTGCTACATGGTTGCCTGAGGTAAATGGCAACAATGTGGTGGTTAAGAGCATATATCTGGAGAAAGGGAGAAAGGAGGGTGTTCAAATTTGGAAGCCATTGTTATTCTAGCCAACAGTGATTGATCACATACTTTGTGTTTAGTTGGAACTCCTGGGCATGCATGCGTGTGTGTGTGTGTGTGTGTGTGTGTGTTTTGTTACCACTCACAACCACTCTCTGCAGTGGTTTTCTAGTTGGCATGGTCATGATTTGCCCCCAAATTTAATACATTAAAATAACTAATCTATCATGCCTTTAAATTCTGTGGGTCAGAAATCTGAGCAATTCAGAGTAGGATACTGCACTGTGGATGACTGTGGCTTTAAGTCTGTGCTTCTGGGAGGGACTTAAACATTGGGAATGTCATTACATGAAATCTCATTGTCTCAGACATTGGACACATGGATGGAGGTAATTAGAGGCACAAAACTGCCAACCAGGAAACTGGTGCGACCTCCCTCTGTGTCTTCACATCCTCACAGTATGATGCATGTACTCCTATGGGACTCGGGTTTCAAATGTAAATTTACAACAAGCAAATCAGAATCCCACTGCTTTTATATAACAGCCTCAACAATAATCCAGCATCAATTAAGCAACAGCACATTGGTCAAAGTAACCATGTATATACCTGCCCAGAAACAAAGAGGATATATGTAGACATCGACTTTTGATGGAAACTGTCAATAATTTTTGGATTCTAGTTTCATAGCTACTACACTACATGCTATGTTTCCCTTTGCCTTCCAGGGTAAAACTTGTAACCTTTCTCTTCCCCCAGATCTTGGAAATCTCATTTATTTTTCCAACAACTGTAACTCCAAGAGCTATCATCTAAATTTCAGCTGAAGCTGAGGCTTCTTGAGTATGTTCTATTATAGTCCTTTTCAATCTGAAGACCCAACTAGAGAGATGAATTATCCATTGACTACACTTTTAAATATATTGAGTAACATCTATACAGAATCTTATGAAACTGACAACTGACAGTTAATGGTTCATAGTGATTCTGAAACCCATAATTTCTTAGCCTAGACTACTTCTCCCAAACATTGTTCTGCCCTCTGACTTGTAGCTCCTTCCTTAATTTAGTGTTTTCTGTGTCCTGTATTCAAATGAGAAGGCCAACTGAGACATTCTTCCTGCTCAAAATGCTGGCAAGCTCAATGGTATCTTTTCGCTTTGGACTGACTTTGTCTCTTGAGATCCAACTTGAACAGTTTCTTTCAATGTATTATGCAATTTTGCATCTCAATTCATAATCTAGTCCATCAGAAAAAAAATCATACCCAGAAATCTCTTTGTGATAAACTCTTATGTACTTTGAGTTCCTGTGAAGATGCTGAACATAAAGCCCTTAAAATTCTGAGAATACAAATTAACTGAAGATGCCCGCCAGGGATATTTTTAAGATCCTTGGAAGGCTCCTGTCTCTTTGCAAGGATTGATGGGACACTACTTCTAATCTTTATAAGCCTTACTGAAGGCTTTGTATAATCATGCCCTTGATTTTCAATCTGAATTAATATTTCTTCTTAATCATTTCACCAATTTCAGGTTCTGCTGGGGAAGAAAATAGGGAAGAGAAACTAGTTTTGTTTTTCAAACCCAGCAAGTCCAGGCTTTTAAAAATATTTCTTCTACATTTTGTTTGAAACATTTTTCCCCCTTAGTTTTAATCTACATGCACCACCCTTGGATATTTTAACCATCATAATCAAGTGTTGCCAACCTTTTTATCATTAAGAATGATAAAATTCTTTCTCATCTTTGATCAGCAGTCTCTTTTATGTCTATCTCTCGTTCTCTCCTCAAGATATGTCAGTCATGATTCTCCAGAATCACAGGAATGATAGGATATACAATATACATATATATAGTTATTATTATAAAAAAAACAAGAAGTCTCAAGGTGTTGGCAAGGGAGACTTGGGAGGGGCAATGACACCAGTTCAATGAAAAGCTGGGATGCTGGAGGTTAAGGAGAGCCACTTTTCCAGTTTTAGTACAAGATAGAAGACTGGTGTTCAAGCTCATATTGTAAGGCCAGAAGAGTTTCTTCTGACTCAGCCTTTCTGTTATATTCAGACCTTTAACTGACCGAATGAGGTCTTCCCATGTGAGGAAGGGCCAACTGCGCTATTCCATTTACCAATTCAGTTATCCAAACACTCTCACAGCCACTCCCACAGTCATATACCACCAAATGTGCAGGAATCCAGTGATCCAATCAAGTAGATGAATAAAGTTCATCACAAGACCTCCTTGCTTTGGCTGCCACCTGTCCCCAAGCCCAAAGTATATGCTTTGTCTTTTTTTTTTAATGGCAGCATCTTTTTATTCCAAGGTACCATATTTCTCATGCAATCACAATTACCATGTAATAAACTCAAAATCTTAGTGGTTTAAAACACACAGCCCTATTATGAATGCTATCCATTAGAAATTTAGGTAGGGCTTAGTAGTGTTGGGTTTTCACCACCTCTAAGTGTCCGGAGTCTTAGTTGTGAAGTATCAAAGGTTGGAGAGTATCTCAGCCATTGAAATCATCTTATTGTTTGTTCACTCACCTTTCTGGTATAGGTTAGGAAGAGCCCAAGAATAGGCTTGTCAGCTGACCATCTGTTTGTAGCCATTGACGATCTTCATGTTGTCAGAGGTCTTAGATAGAGGTTAAGGGTTTCAAGAATAGGTATTTTAAAAATTGAGGTTATGTTGAGCCACATTTTTTTGTGACCAGTTCTTACAAGTCATATGGCATTATAATGACCAAACTTATTGGTTAACATAGTTACCAGGTCACGCTATTCAGAAGAAGAGTCATAGACCGAGAGACCCTACCTCTGAAAGCAAGTAATGCCAAGTAATTTGGCAGCCATGTTTAAAAACAATAACAGATGAGTGGGGGGGATGTCTTTCGTGATCTCCATTTTCTAGGCCACAAATTTGGGCCCAGTAATTTATGATACTCTCTCTAATGACATGTGTTCAATAAGAAGTAAACTGAGGTAATCTTTCAGGAGTAGGCATATTCAAAGCTACTGTATTATCCTGTTTCCCCCCCTTCCTCCCCCCGCACTGGGCTATATAGAATGTGTCTTAGTATCCTAGATCTTCTGGTGGAAAAGTTACTTCTATTTAAAATTGTTCATATTCTCAAAAGACATTTGTTTGTGATAAGAAACTCTACTAAGGATATCAGAAAGCAAAAAAGATATGTTCTCTGTCTTTTCCCCAGAAAACTTAGTTTCTTGTCATCTTTCTTCGAATACTTGTTACTTCTGACCATTGGTTCATGTCATTTTTATTAATGGGAAAATACATTTTTATCATGTTACTGTATTTAACCACAGTGATTACATGACAGTGATGACTCCTTGCTTGATATTTTCTCCTACATTTACAGCCTTTGCTAGTCACCTCCTCCTAATACGATGACCTCCTACACCCAGTGGGAGAGGAGGAGCAATGGTGAGAGCTGAGCCTTGCAATTTGCCCTTCTTGCTCATCTTAAAGAGGAGATAAACCAGACTAGCAAGTTAATAGTGAATCATGTAACACACTCATTCCTATTACCTTCGGGCTACAGGTGTCCAGTCACTAGACAATGTGAGTGAGGCTTAGACCAGCAGGTCCCAACTGATGGCAGATGTATGAATAAGCCTCTCAGAGATTATTTGAGCTGATCCAGGGCTTAATATCTACCCCTCAGAATTAGGAGCTAAGTAGATGCTGTTTAAAGTCACTCATTTTGAGGGTGATTAGCTATGCAACAATAGAAAACTGATACTGTGGTCTTCTTTAAACCATAAATAGATGCTTTTTGTTCTAGAGCCTGAATCTACACTTGATACATTTGTACAGCTGGTCTGGATCAGTCTCCAAAGAAGTTAAATGCAGATTTTATGCTTGCTATACTATTTTTTGAGAGGATATGACAATCTATTTTAATTCCACATTTACATATAGAAATCATCTTTGCCATTGCTAGATTGGTTAATTTCAGCTGCTAAATGAACTTTACAACCATTACAATTACACTGATAGTGACTAATTTTGATTCTTCTAAATTGAGTGCCTTAAAATTCCTATACCTAACAGAGCTCCTAAACCATACACATTAGACATATTAGTACAAGTATACCTTGTCATATAAATGAATATGGCATATAAAAGTCCAGCGTGCTTCAGATTTTAAAACTAAATGATTTCAAATGCAAGCAATGCTCTTTCCTTCGGTTAATTCTTATTTTGCTATTTTCATCAAGTTTTGGAATTTCTACAGAAAAGGCATTATATATTTAATTCTTTTATATGTAAGATTGTATTCTGAAAAAGATAGTATCTTAAGGCATTGATTATTCTCATCTTGCTCTTAAAAGTCTATAGTTAGCAGCTCTGTAAATATCTTGTATAGAGACATAATTGCTTATAATATGTGGGCCAAAAAACTGGTTTGGGTTTAGCCTAATCTTTAGTTCCCTGGCTTTCGAATTACTTTTTGTTTGTTTTAGTTTCCACCCTTTTACTCTGGTCCACTCTCCACATTTGAAAACACTCTTGACCTTTTCCTTGGGGTGTCAACTTCAAGTGCTTGCTGCACTCACACCTCTGACCTCTCCTCTACTTCCAGTCTTTATAGAGAGCTTTCCTTTAGCTTTGGCTTAGTGGAACCTTTACTAACCAGACTAGCAAGCCTCATATGATAAACTTGAACTAGCAAACTTTGAAACACAACAACTTAGTTACAGATCATACGGGTATTTCCCTGCCCATGAGTGGATTCTTTATGGTCCATGAGTGGATTCTTTACAGCCCACGAGCTTTTCTTTAGTTCAGGAAGCTCATGTATGCCTTAGAGATTCAAACTTAGTGTTTTCACTCACTTACCATGCCTTTCTCCAGATTTCCTACTTGTATTATTCTGCTGAGTTGTCTGAAATGATACTGTAGCATCTTATCTCACTCTCCTGCTACTTGGGAGTCTGTTCAATGCATAGGGATCACTCTCTGGGATTACTTTATGTACTCTTGCTTGAAGACAGAATACCTGAAAGAGAAGGGCTCTGTCTCTCTTCTTGTCGGGGCCATTGTGCTCACAGCGGCATTGACACATGGCAAGGCTGTAGTCAATATTCCTGGAGAGAAGAAATTTTCTTAGACCTGGTGAGATGGATGGTGTTGCTACCCTAGTCTGAACTGTGTAGGACTTACTCGGATCTTGTGTTTAGCTGTTCTGCATCACTGAGTACCATTATCAAACCAAAGCATCCCCACAAATTGACAACTAAAGTCAGTGAAGGGACTTTAAACCTTTTTTCTTTAAAGATCTGTTTCAGGAGCATATATGGATCTATTATAGGAAATTGAGATCATATTTTTACCCATAAATTTTAAAAGCATCTAGAGACTTGAATTGGGAGAGAGATTAAATATATTTGCTATAGCACTGAATACACAACCTAGTATTAAAAGCCTGCTACATGTCACAGTCTAATGATAAGTTAGATTAAATGCACCCATGCTTCTTTTTCAGATCACGGAAAAACAAATCTCGATGCTCCCAAATGTTATAGCTAGCTCTTGAGAAAATGGCAAAGCTAGAATCAAGATTCCTGATTCCTGCTACATTGTTCTTTATGCTGCAGTTGTCTTTCTACTTAGTGCCATATTTTCAAACCCTGGAAATGTTTGTCTATCCATCCATCATCTATCCGTCCATCCATCTAATCATCAACCTAGCATTTATTGAGTAGTTACCATTTGTATGCATGGATGCCCTGTTATGAAGGAATCGTTGTATTCCCTATGTGTACTGATTAGCTCCAGGAGTCTTTGAGATTCAGGAGAGAGCCTGGTAGCTACAAATTTGTTTGCTCAGAGTGATCAGTCCCCGTTATCGGTTAAATTATTTTCAAAATAGTATAAAAGCAGAGGTTTACAATACATTACAACTTTCAACCTAATAATCTACCCCCAAACAAGTACATTTAAGGTCCTTACAAGTACCTAACACTCTGTGAAGAGTTTATAAACATGACCTTTAAAATGTCATGCCATGAGAACAGTCGAAGTCATTATGTCTTGCATTAGAAACTGTCCTTTCCCAGGGACTGTCATCAGCTATCTGCAGCCACATCTATGCCTGTAGCTCTGTTCTACTGATCATTCTCGTGTCTTCTTTTTGGGCAAGTGTCACTTTGGTTAAGTTATTTAACGCAAATGTGTTTGTTTGAATCTGAATTGTGCATATAATGGTTTTCTTTCACGTGTTAGGTGATTTTGGGACTTTGTTTCCCGTAGTCTTCCTTCAAAGGGACATGTGTCGTATAGACTGATCTTTACTAGTTTGAGTGGAATTATTTGCCAGGGCATTCCATATTTCTACTCTAATCTATGTATTTTTGTTAAATGATAATGTGTTTGTTAAGGCTAAATTGGATCAAGTTTTTAAAAATTGGATCACAGGAACACGTTGTGTGTAGCATATATTTTTGTTTCGTGTCATTCGTTTTGATCTGTTGCCCATCCAGATGGACTACAACATATGCTACATTTATCACTGAAGATAAATAACAAAAGAGCAAACTTACAGTCTAAAGCACATCATTTTTATCTTACACTAAATCTGATTTAATTTTCTGCAAAAGCAGAAATCATGTTAAAATAAATATTGCTACTGTCCTGACATATAACAGCTTTATTAGCAAGAACCAATAGTCCCCCAAAGCATTACTTTTTCCCTGAAATGCATCACTACACTGACAGAGATCTCTCTGGACACACATGTAAACATCCTGGTTTGCAAACATTTGCCTTAACTGGTAGAAAGTGCCACAGGGAACCTACACATTTCTATGATGTTGCTCATATATTTTCTGTGCTTGAAGTGGTACTCTTAAATATTGAGTTTAGCCCCAAATAAGAAAATGCAAGTGGAGTCTCCCAGCTGTGCACATGAAGGAAGCAAATGTGCTCCTTATGTTCCTGGCATTGTGTGAGCTACATTTCTCTCCTAGGGATGCCTTTCTACTTCTTTCTTGTAAAGAAAACCAGAAGAACACTCTCGAGAGCACCTAGCCATCCCACACGACTGCCAATCTATTGTAAGAGGAAAAAAAATCCCTCCCAGCCATGTGCCAATGGCTAACTGGGAGGCCTCTCTGCTCTTTCTTTGTGAGATCTGAAGCACAGGCTGTTTCTAGGGCCGCTGAAGCCTATGGAGAAGGCACTGTTACAGTACCATTTTCCTTCCTGCTTTACCCAGGCCAGGGGAGCAATTCAGCTTAGTCCTTCTCATTAATGCTCTGTGGCTAGACACAGTTAATTTAGACAAACAAGTCCTGAACCAGGAAGTGTACTCTTTATTTTGTTGCCTTTTATTTTCCCAGGCTGATTGTTTCTGGCTGTATGTGGGAGGAAGGGTAGATGAAAGAGGAGAGGTGTTGAGTGAGGGAGGAAATGGTTGTTGAGTATTCCAGCTGTCTGCAACAATAATCCCATACCTGTCAGAAGTGCAAACAGTCCAGTGTGTCTACCAGGGAAGGAAATGCCCCAACTATAAGAAATGCAGAGAGCTCTTATTTTGAGTTCAGTATAGATTGGGAGCTCATCAAATGCTGTTGAATTGTAATAGTATTTTTGATTAATACTATGTGCATGAATTAAACTACTCCAAACATTATTTGATAACTCTAATGCATGGAACATAATGGAGATTTTTCTAAATCATAAAACAAACCAGTAATACAAGGTAGTGAGCATTGTCTTTGCAACAAGTAGTAAAATGCATCTTCACAATTCTCACTTGTCAAGTTGCCCATTTAGAAATTCAAGTGTAAAGATGTGAGGGCGATCTGGCTGCGACATCTGTCACCCCATTGATCACCAGGGTGGATTCGGCTGATCTGGCTAGGCGGGTGTCCCCTTCGCTCGGTCGAAGAGGACGACCATCCCCGATAGAGGAGGACCGGGGTCTTCGGTCAAGGGTATACCAGTAGCTGCGCTCCCCTGCTAGAACCTCCAAACAAGCTCTCAAGAAATTCAAGTGTAAGTTTCCCTCTTATGTTATTCATTTAGTTTGTCTGTCTCTGTAGCAGGAATTTCAAGACAAACACCTTCCAGAAAGCTGGAACTTTTGATTCTTTTTCCTGGGCAGGTAAGAGATAGTGAATAGCATTCAGGGAACATACAAAGCTCTCCGCAAATAAAGCATTCTCAAGGTGGACAGAGTAGCGTCCACCTACTGTTGCAGCTCTTGGACTGGAATATTCCTGCTGATGTAGGAACGTTACAAGTTCAAGACCATTCTGGGCTATATAGTGAGACCCTACCTTACAGAACAAACTAAATAACAAACAAGCACAGCATTTTTGTGGAAATGGATACACGGATTCCTGACTGATCCATGACTAGGGGAATACATACATTCACCAAGAGAATTTTCTTCACGATGGTCTGAAACATTACCGCCACGAAGGTCAGACTCTTATTAATGCTTAATTAACATACCATCAAGTAGAACCTTATTCTGAAACTCATCCATATGTACCCACAGTGATTTTAACTTCAGGTGTCAACTGAGAGGGTATTTTTGGATGAGATAACATTTAAAGTCAGTGAATTTTCAGGTCCTACTCATGTAGGTCTCATCTAATCTGCTGAAGGTCTTTCATACAAAAAAACAAAACAAAACTCACTGCCTGTCCCATGCAGGAAGGGATTTGTGAGCAAATTCTAAACACATATATGTCTCGATGGCCAGCCTGCTACCGATTTTAGAGTTCTGAGCTCCCACTATCATGTGAGCTAATTTTCTTCATAATGACTCTTCCCCTGGACTGATTTAGCTGCAGACACAGGTAGAGATCTAGAGTAAGGGAGAGGTATAGAGAGAGCTGTAGGCGTGACTAGATAGGTATGGAGATTTCTGACTAATGCTGTTTTCCTAGAAAATCCTGAGTGATACAACCACCAAATATCTTTTGATATTCCTCTGTGCTGCACTAACAGAAATACAAGAGACCTGAGACACTAGAGGTAAGGGATAGAGGAAAATAAGGGAGAACGTAGGAACAGGAAAAGGCATGGACAATAGAAGACCAAACATGGTTCCTGGAATTTAAAAAAAAATTTATTGTGCTAGTTATGCAAACAGCCAAAGTAAAATGCCTGTCTTAAATTATCTTTAAAGGACCACAGCGGAGCTTCAGCACAAGGTACTCCATCCATCCTGTATCATTTCCTCTCCTCCTTCATTCCCAAAGCTCATTGTTCCTGACTCGAGCCTTTCAAGGACCAACCTTACTTTGTTAACTTAGTAAAAGATAATAATTGGACAATATCACTCCCTTGCTAAGTGACTTTGATTGCTTCCCACAGCCTTCATGGTGAATTTAAGTCTCTTGTCATGTTGTGCAAGGTCCCTTGCTGACATGATACCAAAAGACATTTCTTCTTCCCAGTGTCACTTGCAGCCTGTCATTCTCTGCTTGCTGCAGCTTTATTGGTGTGCCTATTACTGTCTGATTACACAATGCTGGAATGTCCATTTCTCTGGTACTCGCTTTTTAAACACATCACTGAGAAGGGAACTCATGGCTTAGCGGTAGAGTGCCTGCCTTGAGCAAAAGAAGCTCAAGGACATTGCCCAGGCCCTGAGTTCAAGCCCCAGGACTGGCCAAAAAAAAAAAAAAAAGAAAAGAAAGAAAAGGGAACTCATTGGTAGAATATGCTTAATTACATATAGACCAGAATCATTCTCAACTTTGTACTGTGTGCAAACATGTTTTTACATAATTGTGATTATACATTCACACCAGTTTTTAGCAGACTGTGTTGCATGTTTCCTACACTCCTGCTGGAACTCTGAAATAGACAAACATCATTTAGACCCTCTGCTGTGACACCCTAAGGCTCAATTTCCTCATCTGTACAACTGAGAAAGTAATAGGAACATTAATAAATCGTGGTGCTTTAACATATGAAAATGTTCAGAACAATTTCTGGCATATTTGCTTTAATTCACTTATGTATTGCCTCTTCGATCAAGATTGAGTTCCCATCACATGTCACATACTGTTCATTATCTATCATTGCTACTCTTACCATTATTGGATTCCTATTTCTTTTTGAATGCTGAGCAGCTAGCTCAATAAATGTCACATAGATGTTCATTATATATTTATTGATACAAGAATTGTTTTGGTCATTAGGCTTAAACTCTGGGAAATTGGATGCTCAGTTTTAATCCTATTTATTAGGTAAAAGTTTACAGATTATAGCTATGAAAAAAATGTTTTATGCCCTAAAGCTGTTTTTCTTAATGGTAGGGAATTTAAATAACCTAATTAAAATGAAATAATATCTTCCTTGCATGCAAAATAACTATGTTTATAAAGACAAGGCATTAGGAAATCATACTGGAAACACCAATTTACAAATGGTGAGATTGTGTATTTTATTCTTAATGTAATATAGAAAAGTTTAGTATAATTAGATGTAAATTGTCCATTGAAATATTAATAATCTCAACTCTAAGGTAAAGTCAATATTACTTTTCAGGCACTGCATATATATTAACTCAATAATAGCATAACATCTCATGCCAACTATACTATATATATATATATATATATATATATACACATATGTCTGATATGTTTTTTATGTTGTCATGTCTGCCGTCTCTCAGTTTCTGATGTATTATAAATTGCACTTAGTATTGTGAGAATGGAAAATGAAGGTATGTCCCTTCCTTATAGAAATAATGTGTACATTCATAGATCTATCAAGCAGAGGTCATTAAGGTTGGATCTATGCTCTCCAGTGTGATGTCCTCAGCTTTAGGAACAAATCCTTCTTTCATCGTGGCTTTGTAACCTGCTCTGATGCTGTGGTTTTCCTAGGCAGGAATCTGTCCATTTAGAGATAATGACCTAGGTGAACTTGGTTAAACTGTGCTTGTGCATCGTTGAAGGCTAACAAAACAGAAGTGAAAGCAGTGCCATTCTAGACATGGATATGCCGATAATTCTGATTAAAATGTCATCTACAGTACACCTGGGGACAAGACAAGAGATAGGTCTGAGACCTTGATGTTGACATCGGAAGCCTCATTAGCACTTTTTTCTCTCATTGTCCTGAAAGAGAGAAGCGAAATAAATGAGGCCTAATTCTAAGAAGGCTAGACTCTGGGTTGCCCAACTTCAGTTGTGTTAGGATATTTGCTTTTCTTCCATAGAGCAGCTTCCTGCTATGTTGATGAAGAGGATCTAGAGAAATGAGGTTTCAGTGGGATGCTTCATGGAAAGTGCACATGTCTGACACAGTGGCAAACCTGCACCTAGAGATCACTAATGAGAGAGATAGCTAGCTATCTAGGTTTCTAGAGAGATATCTAGAAGACATCTGGATTTGTAGGGACATGTCTGGATTTCCTATCTACATTTCTTCATTGAGTGGAGCACTTTCCAAGTTCAGAGTTTGAAAAAATGTCTCACCCTTCTACTTGTCTTCTGCTAATTTGAATGCCCGAGATGCTATATCAGAAACCTGTGTGTCATTGTTCGTGATTCCAACTGCCATAAATGTTAATAAATGTCTTGAGACTTAAGTTCATTGAACTACTTAAAAATCCAATGTTCATGTGTCATTCCTTTTTACTTTAGGGAAATAATTCTTAAACTTGTATGTGACCCTTGCCCTATAAAATCATAGCAAAATTATCAACAATTTTTACTTTAATTTTGGCTGTAACTGTACATAAAAACAGTTCATGTCCGATGATACATTCATTCCGTGATGGTTACTGTTGATGCAAGAATAATGACAGTATAATCTCAACCCAGAATAAGCTCAATGCTGAGAATTTAAACAATATTTGTGAGCTCTAACTGAAACCAAAAATTTTTTAGCATGTTCTACATATTTGGAGGAAACCACAAATGTGACAGTCATTTTATAGAAGACCAAGACAAACAAATGAACAAACCCGAAGATCCTTTTTATTGAATGAATGGGTTACAGAAAAATTGGAATCACATTTACATGGAGGTTTTTTCCTTTTACACATTATTTTAACCTAGGATTCTCATGTGTGTCTCTTTACTCTTGACATAAAGCATCATTTTGGAACCTTTTAAAAGTGCAAGTTTATTAGCCATGGTTTAGGTCCTTTGAATCAGAAACTCAGATAGAACCCCCAAAAATCTGCTTCAAGTAATCCAAGGATGGTAGCTTATCAGATTATACATAGGCAAAGATTTACATTCACTGTGTAAGTAGTGTTAATGAAACTCAGTTTTAAGATATAACAGATTACTAAATAAGTACTGAGTACATTGTATGTTTCTGATTGTCCTGCACATAAGCTGCAAATCTCATCTGCTTTCTTACTAGTGATAAAAAACAGTAAGTAGAATAATAACACAGGGCAGTATTTGCTGATAAGTGTTTATTTATAAAAACAAGTGATAGAGCCGCACACCACAGCTTCAGGTGGCTGTGGAAAGAGCCAGGCAGTAGAATTGAGGCCAGGTAGGATGTGGTCTTGTTTAAGCTCTGTTTTCTAGATAAGCATTCTATTGACTGCTGAGTAACAAAACTGCATGATGACTGATGGCCTAAAATGAAAATTGATTATTTTCTCACAGTTCTAAGTTTACTAGGTTTAATTGGGAAGTTCTGGTGCATTGACATCTGATTGCGTTGCTGGAGCTGGAATCCCCAGCTGGATATTCAGTAAGATTCCTTACTCACTTGCCTTGGCCTCTTTCTGCACTCTGTGTATCTCTTCCCTGGGAGCCTCTCCAGGAGCCTTCAGCTCCAGCACAGCTGTTTCTTGGTAGGACCTTTTATATCGTGCACCTGGCTTTTGAGAGCGAAGATATGGAAGCTCCCAGTTTCCTGAAAGTCCAGAAACTGGAACAACATCAATTCTACCACATTCAGTTGGCCAACATAATCACAGGTCCAGGCTTGATTCTCAAGCATGGGTTCCAAAAGGCATAGTTTGTTATTGGGCCATGACTAACTGTGAGTCACTAATGATCTCTAGAAAACATGAGGTTTGGCCTAGATAATGTCTGGAACTCTGGAACACACACACACACACACACACACACTCTCTCTCTCTCTCTTTCTCTCTCTCTCCTATTCTTTTGGCCATACTTCAATTTGAATGAAGGGCCTCAGGCTTTCTTGGCAAGGACTTATCTTTTGAGCCATGTCTCCATTTCTTGGAGTATTCTCATATGTAGCTTTACCTTTCCATGACTTATAGCACTTCCTTCCATAAATTGCAATTCACCAGGAGAATAATAAAATATACTTTAAATGGAAATCATCAGTTTTCGAATCCTATGATCTTTTGTTTTCAGTAGGGTACTAGTCTGTGCTATTGAAAGTAAAAAATCAAATAAATTTTCCTTTGGGTTATAAAGCCACCAGCAACCTCTCAGAAACATAGTCTCTTACATGGATGAAGCACTTTTGCTCTCACTTTATCTCTGCATGCAGAGTACACAATTGCCCCAGGCTATGACCCAGTCTCGAAGTGTTAATATACAACCAGCGTGTTTGTGTATGTAAGGTTTGCAGACTGTGTAGTACTTTATAAGTTCATTCATGTGGAGCATTTCTGTTTTTTGAACTTTTATCCCATTTAAATCACCACTCTTTAAAAGCATAATAGCTTTGTTCTGAGCCAGATATTTTGAAGTCCAAGGTTCTATAGAGAGATTCAGTGTTCTCTGGAATACCTGTTGAGTAAAAATAAAGGTAATGTCTTAAAAATATGTATGGAATATACAAACCCTATTGCTCAGAGGATTGAGGTTGTAGAATAAAGCCAGATGCTATGTTTTTATATGAAACTCATCAAAGTTCTTTTTTATTATGTATAATGTATTTTTAGTACATTTTTATTGTAAAAATACTGTACAGAGGGGTTATAGTTACATGAGCAAGGCCATGAGTACATTTCCTATCAAACATTGTTACCTCCTCCTTTGTTTTTCCCCCACCCTCCCTTCCCTCCCACCTCCACAACTACATGCTCCCCTTCCCCCTCCCCGCCTAAACTGTAAAGTTCATTTTTCAACATAGTGTCTTGTACATCTCATTGTTACAATGGGTCAATCTGTATCCCTATTTAGGCATTTTGTGTTTTTTCCCCCAGATAAGATGATGTTAAGCAAAATGAACCACAAGATAGGGGCACAAGTGTTTTTTTTCTTTCTTGCTATTGTTCCTAACATATTTATATTGTACTATGCAAGTTTTTTTGTTTCTTTGTATGTTCCTCCCCCACAGTATGACCCATTTTCACTGTATTTGATGTCAGCACCCTGCATCTTGTATATACACCTCTCCTGCTTGGTGGGGGGGAAGGGAAAAAACAAAAAACAGTTCTTTTATTTATTTATTTATTTATTTTACTGAAAGAGCAAAGTAAAACCTTCAGCTATGAGAAATTTTAAAAAATCACCTTTAAAAGTTTATTCGGTGAGGCTGGGAAGGTGGCTCAGTGGTAGAGTGCTTTCCTTGCATGCATGAGGCCCTGGGTTCCATTCCTCAGCACCACATAAGCAGAAAAAGCTGGAAATGGCACTGTGGCTCAAGTGGTAGAGAGCTAGCCTTGAGCTGAAGAACTGAAGGACAGAGCCCAGGTCCAGAGTTCAGGCCCCATGACCAGCAACAAAAAAAGTTTATTCTCCAAAAAATAGTAAAGGATTTTTAGTAAAAATGATTTGGATTAATAGGGGATTATTCTTGAATGTTCTAACAAGAATGGCTGGAATGAATGAAGGAGAAGATGGAATTAAGGTGTGTTCAGGACTACATGGGGACTTGCAGCCTGTTGTATTATTATGCTTAGGATTAACTGGGTATCATTCAAGTTCTTAAAGGCTCTCTGTAGTGTGGAGGATATACAGTAGAGAAGTATGAAGTAAGTAATGAGGTCTGGGAAAAGTGACAATAGAGAGCTATACTTGGGTGGGAGCTGTGGATATATGGAGAACTGGCCAGATTTCCCACTATTTATAGACCTAGGTTGTATATAAAAGACAGTAGTCAAAAATGACTCACATGCTTTGGTCTAGGAAATTCAATGACTGACAAGTAGACCCTCTTACTTAAGAGAAAGCAATAGAGAAGAGCACGTTGCTGAACAAAGGAAAGCGACTGCTTCATGTGCATGCGGAACTGCCCACCATTGTATCTACTACATATCTTTCACCAGTCTCTCTCCCTCCTTCCCTCCCTCCATCCCTTCTTTCTGGCTTTCCCTTCTTTCTTCCTGTCCTCCATCTCTCCCTCCTGCTCCCCCTCTCTTCCTCCCTTCCTTCCTATTTGCCTTCTATTTTCCTTTCTTTTTGTTTTATTTCTTTCTGCTAAAACAAATGAAAGGGCATATTTTAATAAATAGGAAACAAATTAAAAATCCAAGCTCTTGACAGTGAAGCAGAACATTCTGGCATCCACAGAAAATTAGATTCTAGGTTGTATAATTTTCTGGGCAGTACATTACTGTCACTAGGTTTTATGCTTGTCTGATGTCTGCTACATGAAAGTAATCATTATTATCCCTAATCTATTCTTTATATTAGTTTCTCATTATGGTTAATATATACATACAGAAATTTTTGAAAAGAAATGTGTCATAATACTTTCATGAGGTAGAATTTAGTTTGAGTTAGAATTTAGTATTAGCTTAATTAAGCAGCTATCCTATTTTTTTCAAGAAAAACTTCAGCTATAATTGCAATTTTGTTAATAAATTCAAATAAAATGTATTAAGATAGTCACAGCTTCTATTATGTTCCTTTATAACATTTTTGACAGTTAAAATAGGTTTTAATGTATGAAAACCACACAGTTTCTCTATTTGTTGGAAAAATTTTTCCAACCATACAAGTGTAATGGGCATAAATCTGAGTTAAGGGAGCATGTGTAATGGAAGTGATTGGCCTTAGATAAACTCTTGGAATCTTTTGGCTAAATATCTATCCATCAAAGTATGTGCAGATTCAACTTTCATTTCATGAAGGTATAACTTTATATGAGTCATTTTCAGTCAGCATTCCTTATCTATTTATTTTCCCCAAACCACTTATCAGTCATCTCAGCGCCCAAATTGTACTATTTACTTTAAATTCGTCTGTATCTTCTGTTAAAAGTTTATGTCTAAAATGGTTTATTTCTCATATTAAGTGAAGTAAGCCAGACCCAAAGAAATATATACTCCATGGTTTCCATCATTTTTAATAATTAATACATGTCTAGGATAGTCATAGCAGAGGATCATATTAGCTCAATAACTATGTACATATAACCATATAAAATGATGCTAATCGAAATGAACTCCATGATATAGAAACAAGAGGTTTTTCTGTTTGTTTCTTTGTTTTGTTTTTGGTTTTGTTTTAATGTACTTGTGAGGTTATTTCTTTTTTTTTCTTTAATTTTATTTCCTCTGGTTTATCCCTGTTGTCACTGGTTTTTATTTTGGTACCCTGTGTCTTGCATACACGTTGTCTGATTTGGGAAGGGAAGGAGAATAACAAAATGGTGAGACAAAGGACAAAGGATGAACCAATGTAACAGCGGTGCTCATAAGACACTGTGTTGGACATGAACTTTATAACTAGGGGGGTGGAATCCAGGATGAAGGGATAGTGGGAGAAAAGAAGGGAAGGGGTAACAATGTTCAACAAGAACTTTCCTCATTACCTCATGTATGTAGCTGTAACCCCTCTAACATCACCATTAAAACTAAATTTAATACAAGATAAATGGCTTCTTTCACTGATAATGTTTCCTATCCTGTTGCTTATGAAAATATTCTCATGACAACATCTTTTTTGCTTAAAGGAACAATTAACCACTTGAAATTCTTCTTACTAATTCACCAGTAGATTAAAAAATCACTATGTTAGCCAGGCACCGGTGGCTCAGCTATTCAGGAGGCTGAGATGTGAGGATCTAAGCCAACCTTGGCAAGAAACTCTGTGAAACTCTTATCTCCAATGAACTACTAGAAAACCGGAAGTGCAGCTGTGGCTCAAGCTGAAGAGCGCCCAAGCCCAGAGTTCAAGACCCATGATCGACAAAAAAAAAAAAAAAAAATCATTTTTTATGTTTACTTTTATTTAAATGGTGACATTCTGGAAATATACTTTCTTTTTTCAAATATAATTTGATTGCTATTTTAATATAATTGTATTGTGTTACACAGAGGGATTGCCATTTCATAAGTCAGGTAATGAGCACAATTCTTTTTGGACAATATCATTCCTTTCTTCACTTTCCTCCACTTCCCCCCTCCTGTCCCTGCGCAGAGTTGCATAGTTCATTTCCCATAGAATATATACTAAATACCATGACTGTATTTGTTCACCCTTTCTTCCTTCATATTGCTGGTTTCTTGTATTGGTCAGTTCACCAGATTTTTTAATGATCCCATTGCCAAAATAAGTTGTTGTGTGCTGTGTTATTCATGTCTACAGAGTTCATTCAACACATTTTCAAATTCTTATCATTTGTCAGACATTTTTCTGGGTTTGTTTCATAACGAAAGGAGTGGAGGAAATCTGGCTACCATTTTAGCAGGCTTTCTTTTAAGTTTTTTTTTTAAATTTTGGGTTTAGATTTGCAGACATATTCTGAAGACAGTACAAAGTGTTCTGCTCATTACACCCACAGATCAGATCCTTCTAGTGTTAACATTTACATAATTATAATTTTTACATATTAATCTTATCAAAACTAAATAACATGGTTTGGATAATAATAACTTTACTAGCCACAGTCCTTTTTTTGTTATTCCACCATTTTCCTCCATTTTTCCCTGCCCATATTTCTGCCAGAATCCCACATTTTATTTTCTTAACATATCTCTTTGTCTCCTCTCTGGGGAAGTTTTCCAGAAGACTTTTGAGATCTCTGGTATTTACATACAAAATAGTTAAATATTTATAGTTTCTTATGCATTTTATACTAATACAAAAGTTGTTTTATTTTATCAGTTTACTGGGCATTGTCTAAACATGTACCCAAATGTTCTCTTCTTGGCATTGGAAAACAGACATGATTAAAAGGCTCTTTTTCTAGAGAGGTTCTGTTTTAAGCAAAGCACAAGTATTGTAACAAAGATGTGAGGAGGATGTAAGGGGCAATGCTTCCCACTGGAAAGATGAGATGGGGTCTTCAGAAGGAGGAAGTGAGACTTCTATAGATGATTTGGGGAACGGGACCAGGGAACTGCAGGTTTAAGGACACAGAGATGAGTAGCAGAGTATTATTATAGACAGAACTGTATGTTCAGTGATGAATGACTTGTAAAAGAGTGTAGTGGCCAGGGATTGTCAGATTCTGAGCCTTGTATGCTCTGCTAAACTGTGCAGACTTGAAGCTATAGAAAATGGAAACCATAGAAACTTCACCCCTTCCTAACAGACCCTATTGACTTATTGCCTTATCTTACATAACAGGGCTTGCTTTAAGATCATTAGAACATTCTGGTGAGTTACTAAACTTGTGTTCAGGACACTTTTTTAAAAACCGCAGATACTAATCTTTTTTAAAAATCTTTTATTGTAAAGATGCTGTACAGAGGGGTTACAGTTCCATGAGAAAGGAAAGAATGAGCACATTTCTTGTCGAACATTGTTATCCTCTTCTTGGTTTTTCTCCTACTATCCCTTCCCTCCCCCACTTCCCCCACTCCTCCTCTCCCAACTTGTAAAATTCATTTCCAACATAGTGTCTTGTGAGTATCCTTGCTGCATGGGTCATCCTGTGTCCTTATTTCAGCATTTTGTTATTCCCCTTCCTCTCCCCAAATTAGATACATGTATATACAAGATGTAGGTTACCAAAATCAAATACAATATCAGCAGGGGCTATACTCTAGGGGGAAGAACATACAAAAGAAACAAAAAAAAATCACATAGTACATTAAAAACAAGAACAAAGAAAAAATGATTACAGACGCCTGTAGGACAGAAGCTATCATTCATACACATTTTGAAAATTCATTTCTCATTAATACACATTTTTAAATGTAAAGTTTGGTGTATTGCAAGTGTTGTCCAAGTTCACTTATGTTTTCCCAATGAGAAATGTTTTCATTTTAAAGTAGACAGAAGGAGAGACTACAGAAGAATACAGAACGTTGTTAAAATCTACAATTGGCTTTCTGAAAGCAGAAACAAAGGGTGTTTTTTTTATGGAACACTAGCATTTAAAATTCTAAACAGTTTAAGAGTTTATTGAGATCTCCAAGTCAAGCATCAAACAAAGCAATTTTATGCTGAATTTATACAAGGTGCCAGAAGCAAAATTATTCATTTTAAAGCATGGCCAGAGTACTCTTTGTCTTTTTGTGAGAAGCCAGTACTGGTATAGCTTTTAGCCCAGTGTGGATCAGCATTAGTGGGGGTTTGGATCTGTATCTGCATTAATAACAACCCCCAGGTGATTTACATATACATTCAGGCAACCACAGGAGTAATTGAGTAATCTAGCTCATTAGATTGTTAAGGTTTTGTGAAGTATTTGATAGTCATTAATAAAGTTATGGCTACATTTTGTTTTTAAAAGATGAAAACCTGTTAAGACAACATGTCATGGCTAAGATTCTGAGGAGGAAAGAACAGTATGTATAATCAATCTTTTTAAATATGCACTTAATTTTTACCTAAGCACATGTGAGAGACAAATGAGAAAACTGTTTTTAAGCATCTTTAAATGTCACCTCATTAAGTTTCACTCCTTCTGATTATGTATTTTTAATGACTGGGTGAAATTTGGTTTTTCAGTCTTCCAAGAAAATTTTAGATATGGAACTTTAGATCTTGAGTTTTTTAAACCTAACACTTAAGTTTATGCTAAATTGGAATGCACTTTAAAAAAAGAATCCGAGTTTCTTAGAATTTTAATAAGTCTGCCTTAATATCTTACATAATTTCTTCATATATAAACAGAAACACTGGCATTCTAGAGATCATTGTTCTTTTTTCTTTTCTTTTTTAGGTATTTTAGAATTTTTTTATTGTGAAAATGTCATACAGAGGGGTTACAATTACATGGGCAAGAAAATGAGTACATTTCTTATCAAGCATTGTTGCCTCCTCCTTTGTTTCCCCTTCCGAGATCGTTGTTCTTAATGACTTGAGAAGAAAAACAGAGCATGAAAGACAGAGAGGAAGAAACATTAAGAAGTAGAAGTTATTGGAAATCTAAGTCCTAAACATTGATTTGGTATTTTAGGTATGTCATCCTGTCTAAACTGCACCTTAGCCACAGGAATAAGTACCATCTTGCATATGAAAACACTTGCAGCCACAATGACTTAGTCCATCAAAACCCAGGCCTGCTATGTCCTAGGAAGATTTATTTTTAGAGGAAGATGAGGGACAATGTTGCAGAAAGTGTGACCGTTATTTGAAAATGTCCGGTGGAATTGTGTCTCCAAGTCTAGAGGTACAGTGTGGGGAGCAGATAGCTGGGACTAAAACAGAGGGATGCTGAGCAGTTTTAAGCATAATGGACCCAGCATTGTCTTTCGTCTCGCTCCTCGTACACGTGTCTTCCTCTTTGCTTACCTTTGCTGGCTTTCCAAGCCTGATGAAGATGGAGTGGTTCACACTATTTTGTGCTTCTGTTTTCTGGTCTTGGGTTAACTTATGAAAATTAAGCTCAGTGCTGCTCCCCTGGTACTTCTGAGATGTTAAGAAAAAAACTCAGAAGGAGAAAAACGCCCCCTTTCTTTGGTGATTTTTCCCTGAAGCCTCTGAGCCAACGGTCTTGGGTAGTGTGTGGTCATAGACTACAATGGAGGTATTGGATAGGAGGTTGTGTCTTTCATAGACCATTGCCTTTTGTACTTCCAAAAAGCAGATCACAGCCCCACAGTTATTGAAATAATATGCAAATGGTATCTGATAATTTAGATCCTAAATACTACATAGCTGGAATGGTGAATGTTTCATTAGTACAAATATGCACCTTATGCAGATTCTCTATTCATTGTGTAATGAGCCTATTGGGAAACATAACCTACATTTTTCTCTTAATGACTCAGTCTCGTATTTTATTATGTGCTTAATTTCTAGGCATTTTAATTGTTCTTTGTTCAGGAATCCTGGTTAAACTTAAGAGCCACAGAAGAAAAACAGCGATGTCACGTGTCCTTGGGTTATTATTTGGGGCCATGTGCATCATGAGCTAAGATAAGGAAAGAATAAAAGAATATGAAACCATCTCTCTCTAAGTGAAATCTAGACTATTAAACAACTTTAACTCAGAGATGGACAGTACAATTTTGTATTTGAAAGATCAAACCAAAATTTAAATTTCCTATGGCTTCATGCTTATTCAGGGAAAAGGAAACAATTTTTATGGCGTCTTAAAGAACTAAGGGATTAATAGCATCTTTGTTGCTACCGATAATCGTTTCGGAGATTTAAGAAATGTTCTGTCTTTTGTAATATTATATTGTGTCATGAAACCAAGAGAGAGGATGCACAGATGACAAATGATTTTATGCATGTGTGACGTGGGTAATGCAGAGTATGTAGCATGTTTGAAATGGGGACTTGCCTGTCTGCTTATAAAGAATGCATTCTAACTTAGCTCAAGCTCCTTGAAATAACAAGTATTTTTGAAGGTACACAGAGGAATATTACTCCTATTTCTTAATTGATTCCTTGGGCTAATATAAATTATCCTAGAGTCTTAAGTTCCACAGATTCATTCTCATGACCTCTCAGGCTTTTGAAAGCAAGCTGTGAAAGGCAGTGTTATTTCGGTCCACTTGCTGCTTTACCTGTCTGATTTACTCTCTCCTTCTATGTTCCTATTTCAGTCCTTGCTCTCTTGGGCTGTTCTGTTTCCACTGTCTCTCTGATCCTTGTACTTTTTTCCTCTTACAAGGACTCTGATTATGTTGAGTCAGTCCATGGATAATTCAAGATCATTTTCCTTTTTGGACATACTTAAGTAAATCATATTTTCAAAATTTCTTTTATCATGGGGGTGATGTATTCACAAGTTTCAGAGATTAGGAAGTGACTATCTTTGTGGGGGTGACTTTTTCTGGCTATCATCATTACTATTATTAGGTATATCATATCATTGCCTATCCTCTTTCTATTCTAAATACCTTGAAAAGAGTAACATGAAAAAATTTAAATCTGGGATTTTGTTAGATCATATTGTTAGTAATTCAGTTTTATATAAAGTGAAATTAACCATTTTCCAAGTAAATTTATATAGGAAAATTGCATAACAAAAATTTTAACATCTCTTTTCTCATTTATGTACTGATTGAGTCAAAAAGCTCAAAGAATTATTCATTATTTGATGAGTAGGCCATTTTCATTTCTTCCCTAACAGCTTTTATAAAAGGCGAAGACTATCCATTTAATAAATTCTGTAAATAAGTGCTCTGAATTTAAATACACACTTGGATTTTTTATAGAAAATATAAAGAAACTGACAGCAGTTTCCTAGTGAATTTCATGATTAACATCCAAAATGTTGCAATGATATATAAGGGACATTTTTATAAATAATGCAAATCCTTTTCAGGGAAAATGAACTGTGGGAGATTGAATCATTTTTAATTGCTGAAAACTATTGAGATGCCTCTGTTCTATTGAAAGCATCACCACAATCATGTGAAGTTTGCAAGATTGTTGGAAACCAAATTAATCAACATTGATTGTTCATTTGTGCTCAGTCTAATCTGAAGCCTTTGGGGAACACAAAATAAATGAAAGCATGATCATGTCTATCTATTTGGGGAAGATAAATAAGTATTCATATAAATTAAATTCCATTAGAAGCTCAGAGACAAACATGGTGGTCTTGGTTTAGAATAATCAGAGAATTGCCCAGAGTCTGTTATTTTCTTTTAAAAAAATAAATGCTATCCTGTATTTTTTGGAGTGATATCAAGTATACTTCAAAATACATACATATAGGACATATGTATAGATAACAAAATGGTAGCTATAGTGAAGCAGATGATCATATCTATATAATCTCACATAGTCACGTTTTTGGTAGTAAGAGCAGTCAAAATCTACTTATTTAACAAAAATATCTCTAATCCATTTTTAATTAAAAATGTAAAATTGTTGTTATGAAAGTGATGAACAGAGGGGTTACAGTTACATAAGTCAGGTCGTGAGTACATTGGTTTCGGGGCATCATTACCCCTTCCTTACTTCTCTTCCAGGTTATCCCTACCACACATTGTACAGTTCACTTTCAACCTAGTGTCTACTGAGTACTACTGCTGCATTTGCTCATGCGTTGTCTAATGAAGTTTTATTAACTTTGTTACTCCTGCTGAGCATACCTCTAAACTTGTTTACCCTTCAGGTTGCTATTGTATATTTGATCTGCATCTTCCCACCACCATTCTAGGGATTACCACTGGTTAGTCTTTGTACTTGCAATTATCAAAGTTATAATATAAATTTATGAATTTTTGTTTTATAACTTTATGTTATTCTTATGCTGGATATTATAGGTTGAGCATTGTAAACCAAATATGAAGTTGATAGAAAAAATTAGGAAGTGTGAAGAGTAAAACCAGGGAGAGAGAAGGATGTGCAATGGGTAGATTTTACAAGGCCAAACTAGGGAAAATGAGAGGCCCAGTGAGAAACTGGACATTGTGGTGACACCTGTAATTCCAGAGGAGGATGAAGCAGGAGGATCTGGAGCTTGAGAACAGACAGAGGCAGAAAGTCAGACCTTGACTCAAAAACAACAACAAATAAGCAAAAAGAAAAGAAAGAAAGACAGAGGAAGGAAGAAAGGAAGAAAAGTAGGAAAGAAGAATGGAAGGAAAGAGTGGTGGCTCAGTAAAGACAAATAGTAGATTCGGGTTTTGTGAATAATAGAGAAGCAGAATATTCTAATCATCTTCTGAGATAAGCTTATGAGAACATACCTTTTTTTTCTTTCAATAGTTCATCTTTTGAAATGGCAAGATTGCTTAACACACGAGCTAGGAATGCCCAGGGAAATTGTGATTTCAATTAAATTCATATGCAGAATATTGAGTTGCTAATCATAATCTAGTTTATAGAGCTAATGAAGTGTGCCACTGATGGAAAAAATTGTAGCTGCAGTATTTCTGGACAGGATTTGGCAACTCAGAAAGATTTAGGCTTTTTTTGTAACTTATCCAAATTGATTTAAAAATATTATGAGTGGTGATTTATTTTTAACTACCACTTGGAAATTATCTTCCCTGCCTCTAGTCACCTTAGTCAACCCCAAACAGATTGAAAAAAATCACACAAAAAGAATAACATTTATTATAAAATAGGACAATAGGAATTTTCTCCTTATATCTACTCATGTCTCCAGTTAGAGGCAAAAAGCAACTTCCAGAGTTTTCCCGCCAGAGAGGAGGGGACTGAGTCTGTATTTTAGAGAAAATAAGGAGAAAACGTAGACTTCTACAAAGTGATAGTTTTTTTAAAGTGTGACATTATTTTCTTGAGATCACTAAAAGCAGAGCTGATGGAGAAACTTCAGGAGTACCTCAATTGAGTGAAACTCAGAGTTTACAGGTGTTGCTCATATGTATGAGATGATATATTTTTGTGTTTTGTCTGTACCTCAATGGCTAAATTAATAGTAAATTGCTTATGGAGATGGAAGGGTGAAACAGAAACATGTGAGTCTATAGTTTCCCAGAATATCAAGATTCATTTCATATAGGTGTCTGCTGCTTTCTTCTAGCAGCTATATCCAAACATATTAAACTGACTCTAATCTTGCAAAACCTGATTAGTCAGATTGTCGTGGACATCTGGAGATACGATGTTGTGTGGAAAAGTAGACAAGACGTTGGATTTTTTGCCAAGAAATATATGTTCTAATTGAATGTCTGCCTGAAAATAATGAGACTTTGAACAAGTCACATTAAGAGTTTGGTCTTACTTGGAAAGTACTGTTGAAGTATTAAAAGTTGAGTTTTCTAGAGCAGGTTTAAGAAGATTGGGGCTTCAAGATGTTCCTTAGAGACCAGTTTGGGGGAAAGCCAAGGAGAAGTGGGATTGAGCAGAGGAAAAATCGAAATCTAGTGTAAATCCAGCACAGCTTCCCTGTCCTCTCCCCAAATCAGATAGACTTATAGACAAGACAAAGGGTACAGAAGTTAAAAAAAATGAAAGAAAGAAAAACCACAGTGGCAGGGAATAAACCAAAGAAAACAAGAAAACAAGGAAAGACCGAAAAGAGAAGTGAAAACAGTATAATAAAACTCCTCTTGCTTCCAGTTCTTGGCGTTCATTTTGATACATATCATTTTATATGATCTTATGCATATAGCTATTGGCCCCTTGCGATCCTCTTCTAAGATCATCCCCCTTTGTTCTCACTGTCAAACACTTTTTAACAAGCTATTTCTTCATTTTTTTTCATGAATGGATTATTTCAGTTTCGTGTACTCTATTGTCCAAGGGAGGTTTCATTGTGACATTTACATATGATCATCCAGTGGAGTCTGCTCAGACTCAAACCTCTATCACTCATCCACCCCTTTGCTCAGGTTCGAAAACAATTTCAGCAGTTTCCCTGTTTTACTTTCATACATAATTATAAAACACTTTGTGCTCATCCTTTGTGACCTGTCTTTTAGCCCTTACTTTTTCACTGGTACTTATAAAGCACTAACTTTTATGATTCTCTGGTTTGTCAAAATACATAATAGAAAATCAGGAGGATACTTCAGATGGCTACAGAACCCCTTCCTTATCAGCTTGTTAGGAATCTTAACAGGAGTTGCCACTAGATGACTAGATGGAGAAATGCTGTTTTCTTCTCCAGAAAAGGAAATCCCTTATGCTCCTGGATGTAAAGTGAAGACTGGAAACCTGTGACTAATTTCTATGCTTCACTGCTTTATGCTTCTGCACTTTGAGAATGACTTCCAAATTGGTCATGGGAGACTGGCTCATTCTTCGAAGGAAATGATAGTATGGAACATTACAGCTTCACAGGCGTCTCACAAAATCAGACTGTGACTTTGGAAACAGGCAATATAAAACATGCTGACATGCCGTTTTACTGTTCATGAAGTTGAATGCAACAATTTTTATTGAGAAGGCATTGCACTTTAATCACCATTGCACCTTAAAGAACATGTATCATATAGTGGGCTTTGGATTCAAATGCAAACACAGAAAAGAAGTTCTTTGGTTTAGGAACCATGACAAGTAGCAGGTTTATGTCAGTTTGTAAATGAAATATTTTGAGGGATGAATTAACACTGAAAATTGAATCATAATTTTAAATGGTAATTTTAGGACCTTTTTATAGCATCTGCTATATACTGAACATTAGCTTAAGTGCTTTACATGTGTTGAATGTCTTAATCACCAACAAAGTTCTCTGACATGTTTATTATAATCTGTTTATCACAAATGACAAAACAGAAACCCTTGGGTATACTCTTTTTCAGGGAAAAACCAGAAAATTGTGAGTGTCTTTGAGGAATCACTGGTAAAGGGAGAGCCATCATCAGACAAAAATTATAATGGCGGATTTTGTTGTGTGCTTCAGATAAATAAAGGGCCCCCTTAGAGGCAGAAATTAGCAAGAGCAGGACTTGAGAACAGGAAGAAAAACATTGCAAAAGTTTACTTTTTACTCAAGCACCCAGAGTTTTAATAAGATTTGCTGGGTTTCTAACCAGTACTGAATCTGACAAAGTTATTCTTACCTCAACATTGGCCTGGATTCTTTTCATTTCATGGTTTGTTGGGTGGTTCTTTTTTCTTCTCTTCAGCTTATTTGCATGAATTCACTGCCAGTTTCAATTCTAACTCCATCATGAAGCTTTTCCTGGGTTTGCCTTTCTTTTCGCTCCTAAATCTCAGGCAACTCAACAAAGAAATCTTTGAAATAGGTTATTGTTCCTCTTTTAAATAAAGTCAAGACATTAAGTTTTCTTCTCAAGGCCTAGCCAAGTAAGACTCAAATAAGTGGTTTCTAGCCTTTACAGGAAATGTTCTTCAATCAATGCACCTGTTTATCTGCAGCTAGACTGAAAAATATCATACCTTAAACTGCTGTGTCTCTCCATATTTCTACTACAAGCGTTTGGAATAATAAATAAAACCCTTTAGAAAAACAACTATTCATTAATCATTGACTCTTGTCCAGGTAATTCTGTACCAACACCGGGAGGAAAGTATTGTGATCACCCTTTTTTTCAATGGTGACAACTAACTTTAAGGGATAATCAGTGAATGAATACATAATCTATGCTTATTTCTAATCTTTGAGTTATTTTTTGCAATGCAAATTCACTTTTTAACATAAGGGTCCCCATTTGTTTTAGGCTTTTATTAAGTGAGACTTATGAATATTTCATAATAGGGCAAAAGAATCTCAGTAAACAAGTGTATAGTGTGTGTCCTTTGTGAACAGAGCATTATTTTGGACCTTGGGCTATTGTACCTGACCCAAGTCCTACCGTACCTTACAGATTAGTGGTGTGTGTGTGTGTGTGTGTGTGTGTGTGTGTGTGTGTGTGTGCGCACGCGTGTGTAGGCACAATTTATGAGAGTAATACATATCTAATTGGCATGTTGCACCTGTATTTGTATATACATATATACGTAGGTATTTATCCTTCTCTCCCGAGTGTACAGATATTTATAGAGACAAATAAATACATATTTCAATACCAGTGCATTAAAAGTAGAATATATAAATAAATAAAGCAGAATTCACAAATAATTTGCATGAACAGGTGGCTTAGAATCCTGGCTGAAATTCAAGTTTCTATAACAGATTACTACAGAGGAAGTACCTTAAACAACATGAACTTATTTCTTACATTTGTTGAGGCTGAAAAACCCAAAATCTTGGTATTGGTAGATTAGCTATTCAGGGAGGTCCCTCTTCTTCCATGGTAGGACTATCTTCTTATTGTATCTATCATGACTTATACTGAAAGAACACTAATTCAATTTGTTAATTCAATCAGTAGCACGACAACATAGAAATTTAGGAGGACGCAATATTCATTTTATGACTTTCCTACAATGCTTTCTCCTTCTGCATTTATTTTTTTTCCTCTACCTAAATGTGGTTCAGAAGAAGTTTCTTAGTTCTGATGATTCTGTATACTGTGCTAGCATCCACTGGAAATGGAATTCAGCATCAGTGCAATCCTAACTCGAAATATCCTGAAAGTCATTAAGAAAAGGCAGTAAGTTATATAAAGCTTGAATTGGGGTATGGTGATTTTATCTTGCACAAGAGATACTTAAGGAGATAAAAGTCATTACTAGTAGTTGCTAAACAGTTTTTTTGATGCTCAGGAACATAGAACAGGATTGACAGATGGGTGACAAGAAGGACTGGGAAAAGCTATATTAGATCTTGAACAATGAGCATAGAATATGAAGAATGATAAAAAATTATCCACAACAGTGGAGACTTTGAATAGTTCTGATAATCAGATGAATGTGAAAGTATTCTGTAGATGCCAGTCAGACATTTTCCTCCAGTTTTTTCAAAGCATAGTTTTGGGTGGGCAAATTTGACTCAATTAAATCAGAAATTTCATCCACTCTCATATTATACACAATCAAACGTTATTGAAAAATCATGATATAAACACTCAAAAGACTGGAAAGAGACAGGGAGAGGGGAAAGAAGAAAGAGAAAGAGAAGGAGAGGGAGGTAAAAAAGACAGGAAGAAATGGAGAGGGAGAGGGAGAGGAGAAGAGGAGAGGGAGAGAACTCAAGACATTAAGGTAATATGTCCTGCTTTCCTAGATTAGATGTACCCATTTCCCCAGAATAACAGATGAGAACCTGTATTAGGTCTGTGGGGTCATCTCAAATAATTAGGAACATTTAGATCAGAAACCATCTCCAAATACATCCCAAAGACATGTATGGTGTTCAGGGATCTGAACCTCAGAAATTACAAGCTGTACTCACTCTATGTAGTCTTTATGTAGGGCCATCTTGGCAAGAGCATTTCTACTTCAAAGTCTCTACCTAACAGCAGATATCATTAGCTTAATTGTTGCTTACCTGAGGTGTATTGGCTGGGTTAAAGGAGTGAGTAAGGTGTTTTTAACCAGCCCTCTAGGTATGTTTGTTCACTGTGCAATGTGAATTGTGGACATGGGAGCAGAAATAGGAGACATGCTTTATGGCTCCACAGCATCTAAAGCAATGTTTCTTTTTCCTTACCAAAGCTGTTTAGGTCATCACCACTACTGGATTTCTAATCCTTTGAAAAGCAGAAAGGCACAGAAAACTCCTACAGGACACTTTCCTCAACAGAAAGCAGCCAGTCACAGCATTAGACACCTTCCAGCAGAGAAGACAGTAATTTGCCCTTGTTAGAATTAATTGCCAAATTGTATTCTAAACACACATTAGTATTCCCAGCCCAAACTAGTACTACTAATACAATACCAATGCTTTTTTCTTTTTACAGTGTTCAGGGCCAAGATAGTAATTTCAAACAAAAAAAGTGTACCTGTGGGCTCATAATCAAGAATTATCTGGTTTAGTCATATGCTCCATCATTGTAAGACAGAGGCCTGATATGGTGAAATGATATATTGATGTTATAGTATAGTTTAGAGAGTATACTTTTTTTAAGATGTGATATTTGTCTTATACAATGGGAGAAATGTTTTGAATCAATGACTAGGATTGTATCATCTGTCCTGCAGCAAAACCTGTGGGCCTGGGAATTACAGGGTGAAAGATACAATTTTATTGCTTATTATTTTATCAAGTAATTCCTTGTTGAACTCTTGCATTTCTTCTTTACCATAACTTAGACTCTGAATTTCTTCTTATGGCATGGAAGAAATGCTTTTCTTAGAGAACACAACAATGGTTTCACTGAGTTATTAGTTGAAGCAGCCAGTTGGCCACTTTGTAATTCTCCTGTCAAGAAAGAATATGTATGTTCCTGCAAGAGCATGTATATTATTGTATATTATTGAATCACTACTGCTAAAGCAACCTAGGGGACTATGCTTGCAAATATAGATTATCTGGGATACCCTCGATCTAATGGCAAAAGTTAGTAAAATAAATTAGCAACCCTAGCCCCAAAATATATAGAAACATTATAGATTCGAATTCTTTAGGCATGAAGATTACACAATGCCAATGACAAAGGACATGTGGGCTTTATAGAAGATAAAAGGCTATAAACTACAACTGCACTGTATGACCAGCTAGAAGACATATGTCAACTATGCATATTTTATTATTCATATGTGACTAGATGCATGTGTAACTTTGTATGCATTTATTAATTCCTTGTGACCCCCCTCATTGTTATTATTCTATTTAAGTCATGATAATGATATTTTACTTCAAAATTTACTCTTTAGTTTACAGAGATAGTACTGTAGAGCAGTGAACATCACCACAGAGGCATAAGTTGTCAGGGAAGATATTTCTTTCTTGTTAACTTTTCAGGTCCAACAGTTGATCAGAAAGAAAGAACCTAGGGACCCATGGAGGAGTCTTCACGGAGCAGATTTATTTAAGCAAAACTAGATTTTGGTAAAGCCAAAATAACTATGAAGAAGTGGGACCCCTTCCTTGCTCAATGAAACTCAAGGTAGGCAGGCAGGCAATCACTGAGCTTTCAGTCTTAGGTACTTTTACAGAGGAGATGAGGTTCAATGATTATGGTAATGATTATGCTAAGGATATGTGTACCATTGCAGAGTTTTCTAAGAAAGAGGTAGGAATTTACAAGAACTGAGTAAATCTTACTTAATAAGATGTCATCAATGAGAAAATGGTGATTTAAGGGGACAAGCATTCATAAAACCACAATTTTAATGAGATGTAAATTAGACTTCTGGCTAATTCTTACAATCAGAAAAGTCTCAGTTTTGGGTATGATACTTGTACCTGTTCTTCTCTGAATGGCTTCATGTATGAACAAAAACATTACATTGCCTGCTTTCTCTTAATACTCTTTTCTTTCCTTTTTGTTTTTTGAATGGAGTTTACTGGAAGTACTATCAGATTTGTTAGATGTACTATGAGATTAATAGCAAAGCACATGTGATAAATGTCAGCCCTTGGCCAGCTTCACACCTGTTTGTGTCAAGGTCTTTAAATTGTATCCTGTGTAGGGAGACCAAATTCAGAATCACTGGAGATCAAAGCCAGTGGGACAAAACTGTGACTTGGGACCTTGAAAAGCTCTTTCAGATTTAGGATTGTGCAGGGTATATTGCTCAAGAACATTATTTTATACTTTTATCCAGAGGGCTGGATCCAAAATAAATTAATTCATAAAAATGAAGGAGAATACAAGAAATAAATTTTGTATAAATTCATGTCATATTGCTGCTTAAATTACTTTTCTTCGAGTTTATAGAAATTATAAATATGGGAAAATAGAGAGAAGAAGTAGAACAAAGCTTTCATTAATTAGCTCTTTATCACCACAATGAGGTATCTGAGATAATCTGATAATGAGAAATAAGGCTCATTTTGGCTCTTGGTTTTGGAGATTTCTGTCCACAGTCAAATGGCCCAGTCGCTTTTGTGCTGTGAGGTGGCTGTTCTTCTCATGACAGCCAGGAAGTGAAACACATGACAGAGGAGACTGAGATCCCAGTATTTCCTTCCTTCCACTAGGTCCTACCTCTAAAAGATACTTCTCAACACTATGATAACATTTGTCATAGAGGCTTTGGGAAAACACTTTTCTGAAACATAGTAATGATCAGATGAATGTGTAGTTATAATTTCACGAGAGGAATTGTTTATTTTTTTGGGGGGGTCTGGTTGTGGGGCCTGAACTCTGGGCCTGGGCACTGTCCCTCAGCTCTTCAGCTCAAGGCTTGCGCTCTACCACTTGAGCCACAGCGCCACTTCCGGCTTTTTTTTTCTTTTTTTTTTTCTATGTGGTGCTGAGGAATCGAACCCAGGGCCTCAGGCATGCAAGGCAAGCGCTCTACCACTGAGCCACCTTCCCAGCCCTCATGAGAGAAATTCTTAGTACTACCTATGCTCAGTTAAATAAAACAAATCAAAAGTAAGTAGGAATTGTTGTAGATAAATAAAATCAAAAGAAATCACTAAAAATGCCACTATATGATATTGCCTTTAACATAGCTATCCTATTTTCTATTTTTACTGTGCTGTTTTCTATTTTTATCCATATTATTGTTATTGTTGTTATGCTATTTTTATTATTTCTATTTTCTCCTTATTCTATGAAGCATTTTATGCTCATAAACCTGACACTTGCTGAAATATTTTGCCTGCATCATATAATCACCTTTGACACTTTTCCTTAGCTCATACTTTCCCTTCACTTGTGATGCTTTGTCCAATGTCTAACCAGCCTTGAAAACTTAGCTTAAATGCATTGGATTCTCTGATTGCTCTCTAAAACAGGATGTTAATTTCTTCATTCTCTGAAACAGTAAAGTGTAGCTTTCCATCTTGTATTACAGTTTCATAAATATGGCACTGTGTCTGGGAGACGTGCTAATCTCTCTGTACTCTATGCATCAAGCACATTTTTTTCTGGCACAGTCTTTCCACAAATAGTTGTTGAATAGATTAACTAATACTGACATACATTTTTACATAAAATATATTGCTTTTAAAAATCAACTTTTCTAAGACTACTCACTGACAAAAGTACTTCAAAAATAAGTAGTATAAAATTGTATCAATAATTAGACTTGAATTTCCTAAAACACAGTATTATATGTCCATTTATTAATACATCTCTTTATCTGTCTATCCATTCTATCTATCCCTGTCTATCTATTGTAAAAGTCTGCAAGAAAATATCCTAGATATTGAGAATATTTATGCTGGCATTGGGGGATGGAGGAATGCCTATTTGATAGTTTTGAAAAATCCCAGTACATCAACATAATAATAATAATAATAACAATAATAAAATCTTAACACATGCATACTTTTATTAAAGTAGGTTATTTTACTGAGAAGTTTAGTTTTGGATTAAATAGATTTACATAGCTGAAACAATTTAGTAGATTTGCTTTTGGCTTTCAGCACATTGATTTAGTAGTGCTCACTGTGACAACAGAGCGTGTGGGATGCGTCCTGCTCCCTTACTTCTCCTCAGTCTGACAAGTTGGTAATAAAAATCTGGAAAACAACTTGAATTAAATTGTACAACTTTTAATAACACATCTGAAATGGGTTACTCAATGTTTCTCATTCAAAGCTTCATAGAAAAAATGTCTTAAGTTGTTTTAATTTTGCTTTTGCAGAAAGCCAAAACATGTAGAGAAACATGAAGACATACCTGAACAGGAACACAGTGATTATATGTGCGTGTATACATACACACACATATATGTATATATCTCAGATCTGTAGAATATTTTTAAATGGTTCATTTTGAAAATGGATCTTATAGTAGTGTACACAGAGGAAGAGTGAAACAATATTTTTATGATTTGAAAAGAAAGATTTGTCTTTCAAGATAACAAATAGGAGAGTGTTTAACTGGCCCTCTTCCAAGATTTATATTCCAATGATTACGTGATCATCACCCTGAGGTTAACCAACTTTGAATCACCTTTAACATGATTTTTCAAATATATTTTAACGTCTTTTTTTTTCTGTTTTGAGTGGTACGAGGGTCTGAATTTAGTAGCTTGTGCCTGCTAGATAGCTGGCTCTACCACATGAAGCACAATTCTGGCCTATTTTTTATTTTCTTATTTTCTAGGAAGGATCTTAGTGTTCCTGGGAATTGTGGCTTCAGAACATAATCCTGCTACTTATGCTTTCCTGGTGGTAGGATGGCAGGTACACACTACACAACTGGCTGTTTAATATCATCTCTCAGTAAGACTTAGGCCAGCCCCCATGAGGGGTACCCATGCCTGTCATTAGTCTACATAGAGATCTCCTTGATTCTTGGACAAAATTTTCTTTATTGGCACAGCTTTTCTAGGATAAATTTTTTCATTTGATTTATTTGCTTGAGCTGAGTTCACTTTATTGGTGAAATTTCTTTAGCCCCAATTCATGTTTGTTGAAGAAAATTTATCTGTGTGTGTGTGTGTGTGTGTGTGTGTGTGTAAACAAAGAACCCAATAGTAATAAGATGAAAACAAACGTGTTGTTTACTCAGTAGGGAATGTCTATTGACACCTGTTATTTGTCATTTAAAGAAGAATGAATTGCTCCTTGTGAACTCTATTTAGCTGACAAATTTGTGTAATATAGTTATACAGAAATAAGCTAGAGAGAGAGATTTAAAATTCAAATGATATAAAACCTAGCACCAACAATGCAACACCTAAGTCAACAAGTTGTTCTGAGACTTGCAAATTGCAATAGCCATGCGTGAAAAACAGATGGGTGCGTTAAGTGTATTCAACAGTCTGTGTATTATGAAGAACCTGATTGCCAGAGATTTCTTGGTAAAGTAGAGCAGATCTGTGTGACTAACGGTATAATGGCTCAAGAAAGCTTATTTGCTGTTTGGTACATAAAATTGCTCTAAAATGAAAACCTTGTACGCTTTTCTACTCTTTTATGATGCAAAAGATTTCTAAGACCTTATTCAACTCAGCAATAGAGTAATTTAGAATCATCTGAGTACAGGGCTACATGTGTTCCAGATACTCAGGAAGCAGAGGTAGGAGGATCATGGACAATGACTAGCTGGGGAAAAGTACGAGACCCATTCCAAAGCAAACTAAAGCAATAAAATAGCTGGAAACAGTGATCCAAGAAAGCATGCTTTCCTGAGTTCAAATCTGCCCCCCACCCCCAGAAAGCAATGAATGAAAGAAATAATAGCTTCCTCCAAAGTTTTAATCCTGGATTTTCTGAAGAGTAAACCTCTCTGATAAACTGATGTTTTTCTTTATCATGGTACCTTTTTATGCATTTTTTAAAAAATAAAAATCCAAGATGACAGTAGTAGACTGAAAAAAAAATACCCCAGTAAGACTCCCTGAAGTCAGATTGCTAAAGCTTACTACAATTCTGTCTTTGCTCTTCTGTACCTTTGAGTCATTAGGGAGGGTTTAGTAATGGTAAATCTATGTGAACACTGACATCCTTACTGATGCTCTGTTTTGTCTTAGAATCCACCATAACTTGACACAGGAATGATAAGAGAAATATAATATGAACATAAACTTCTGCATCTACCTACTTTCTCCTGAACTGATTATTTGAATTTGCTTTATCATTAACTGAAAAGAAAATCTAACTACAAGATCCTGAAATACTCTTGAGTTTTATCCACAGGAAAAACTAAATATAAGGTATTCTAAATGAATTTGTTTCCCAAAGATGCACAAAAATAGATTTCATGACAACTCCTACCATCAGTGCTTTTGAGAAACATCTCCATTAGTCTATGCTTATGTTTTCTCTCTTAGTATTCTGAATCTGGAATTAGATTTTTATTTTACTCTTGGTGGTACTAGGGTTTGAACCCAGAGCCTCAGGCTTTCAAGGCTGATATGCTAGCACTTGATCCATACCCCCAGCACCTTTTGATTTGATTTTTGAGATAGAATCTTGCCAACTATACTCAGGCTGCCCTTGAACAGTGGGCCTCCATATCCTGAACAGCTAGGAATACAGGCACAATCAGCCAAAGCTGACTTCTTACCTGGCATTTAAACTGATCTAGCCTTTGTTTGCTCTCTTTAAAAACAATGGCATTTGTGATTTATGTTTTTGATCAAAGGTAACTTTAATATGCTAAATATTTAAAATTAAATTTCTTTTCAAAATCTATATTATTGAAGACTTATGTTTTATTATATAAATTATACTTAGCTATAATCTTTTGCATGACTCTTCTACTTTTAAAGTTTCTGCTTACTGGGGTTTCTATATCATTCATATTACACTATTTGAGAATCGAAGTCTTGTTAATTCAACCCTAAAATATAGGGACTATATATTTAGGGGCTATCCTTAGGTAAATATTCTTAAATATCCTTATCCTTAAAGAAGCCTTAAGGCTTATTTGGATAAAGACAATGTGTGTATATATACAGCATTATCAAGTATTATCAGGGTCTCAAGAGGAATAACATTATGCCATGTATAGGAAGGTCATCATGTTGAGTGAGATAAGTTAAGCTCAAAAACATTTTAGTAGATGAGTTATTTATCTATACCCACATTGCTATTGTGTTGTTATCATTTTCCTTAATGAAAATAGTCACTGTGACTCTTATTAGGGACTTTATCTTTACATAAATTCATGTCAGGTCTAACATCTTCCTCCAATATTTTTTATAATAGAGTTTCCACAAATAAAAACATTTGAATGTTCTTGATGAAATAGATTGTAGCTCATAATATGTTTGGTAGCCAATGGCATTTCTCCGGATTCCTGCTCACAAGCTTAAGAAGAAATCAATATTGTCTCATGGATTGTAGTCAATACTGTTTCTTAGGTCAAAAAGTAAACAGTTGTTTTGGATTAGTGTTGTTGATGACCTTGCCAAGATCTATCTCCCTTAAATAACCAACAAAAAGTCATGGCAAAAGCAACTGAATTCCTCAGAAGCTCATGCTACAGAAGAAAAAGAGTAGCAATCTGTAATATCAAACTCTTCTAGACATCTCTATATAAATGTCACATGCATGGAGAAATATATATGAATAGATTAATGAAGAAGCATTCTTATTTTTCTTCACGGAACTATTTTTTGCTTCATATTACGGAGTCCTAACCAATGAATTGTCAATCTACATTGAGAAAAAATAAACCATACAAAAAGTAAGCAAACAGTAATCAACAATGAACCCCAGGTATGTCATTTTTAATAGACATTACCATATTTTTTGACAGAAACCACACAACTTCAGAATGAAGCAAACAAAGTTGTATGGTACTGAAAATACAAATCTTTCCTTATTGTTGAAATTTCCTTTAAAATGTATTATGTAGATTTCCCTATCCCGATGCTCTTTTTCTCATTTTTCCCCCCCATTTCTCCATGTGCTTTTAGTTTAATGAAAGTGAATTTCCCAGTCTAACTTGTGCTGCTTGAGTAGACAAGGCACAGACTGGGAGAAAATATTTACAAACTATGCACACAAGTTATATAGACAACTCTTAAAACCCAACAATAAGTACGTTTACAACCTGATTAAAAGTAACTCAAAGGTTGAGTGCCAATGGCTCAAACCTATAATTCTAGGTGCTCAGGAGGCAGAGACCTGAAGATCATGGTTTAAAGCCAGACTGGGCAGTAAAACAAAGAGAACTGGAAGTAGAGCTGTAACTAAAGAAGAAGAGCTCTGTCTTTGAGCAAAAATGTTAAGGGATATTATTTAGATCCTATGTTTAAGTCCTAAGACTGGCGCGCACGCACACACACAAACACACACACACACACACATTTACACATACACATCAAAGAATCTCACTAATGCTATTTCTATGTCCTGGTATTTTTAAAAATTTTTAATGTTGGAAAATCAGCAAAGCTTTAAATTCCATCTTCTTTCATTTATGTTTTTAAATTGCTTTGTTTATAACTGATATATTATACATTCATGTAGTTAATCATGAGAAGAAAAAGGAATAATTTTTTGACTATATAGGCCCCTCTTCTCTCCCATGCACTGTTTCCTGAAATCATTTATAAGTTAAGCCAGTTCTCTTCCAGAGAGTGTTTAATTCCTCACCTTAGGCTAGGGAAGAATGAGAGAGGGGAAGCCTACTATGATTCTATTTACAGTGAAAATTTCTAATGATTCTATCAGAATGTCTGTAGAAGAAAAGCAACTTAGTCCATAATTAAGAGACAATTTAGATAGCATGGAAGGAGATGATAAAGAGTCCCTTTTAAACTGACATTTTCATACATTTTGATACTATGTATTCCCAGTCTACATTATATCACATTTAAACAATACGTGTCAACCATATCACTAATTTCTATGAGTCCCAAAGGAAAAAAAGAAAGACTTGAAATCAGTGCACTGCTCCATCCCCTAATACTATTCAACATCATGTCTGTCTGTGCTGTCCTCTGCTGTGTACATGTTAAAGAAATTGGCAGAAGGAAAGCCAGGCATGTACTCAATTAACATTTATAAATGTCTACAATATGCTGGACTTGTGCGTAGTGCAGTGATGGAAACAAGAGATGACAGGAATTGTCAGAAGGATAGTCACCATTGTCCAGAAAGCAATGGAACTGGTTTTAGGACATCTTCACGTGTGATAACACCCATGGTCCTACAGGCTACCACCTGGTCTCTCTTTCGGTCTCTTCCTCTGTATTCGCAACATGAAACCCTGATTGGCATGTTGCAGCTGCCAAGGCTTATTAACTACCCTAGATTTTAATACAAGTTGTGACAGAGGATGAAAGGATTCACCCTGAATCTCCTGACACCTGCCCACCAGCAATGCAAGAACTCCACAGAGGTAGTAAGATCCTTAAGCCTGTTTGTAGGAAGAATAAAAGAAACTTTCCTCAAAGAAGAAGGTTTTAGATCTCAGCATATAGCGCTGGAAAGTATTGTTAAGTGTATATGTGAGGATCCCAAAGAAAGCTATTCTCAGTAATATATTTTGGGGGAGCACAATGTCATTTTACTGCACATTGAAACTTGAATAATACCCTCTCTGGGGTCACAGAAAATTAATGAAAGCTTTCGTCATCATCAAACACAGGGATCGAAAATCAAATGTACACCATACGTGTATATGCATATGCAAAAATATAAAAGGATTTTGATACTCTGATGAACTTTGATTAGTTAAGGAGAGTAAGACTTGCCATTGTTCTATAATTTTGTAGTTATAAAAAACAAAAAAGCATAAAGTAAAAAAGTTTTTCAAGGCTGGGTACTGGTAGCTCATGCCTGTAATCCTAGCTACTCAGGAGGCTGAGATCTGATGACTACAGTGTGGCACCTGCCCAACCAGGAAAGGTCCTAAGACTCTTATCTCCAATTAACTACAAGAATGCTAGAAGTGGGGCTGGGAAGGTGGCTCAGTGGTAGAGCACTTGCCTTGCATGCATGAGGCCCTGGGTTCGATTCCTCAGCACCACATAAGCAAAAAGAAAAAAGCCGGAAGTGGTGCTGTGGCTCAAGTGGTAGAGCGCTAGCCTTGAGCTGAAGAGCTGAGGGACAGCGCCCAGGCCCAGAGTTCAGGCCCCACGACCGGACTCTCACCCCCCCCCAAAAAAAAGAATGCTAGAAGTGGAGTTTTGCTCAGGTGGTAGAGCGCTTGAGTAAAAAAGCTTAGGAACAGTGTCCAAGCCCTAAGTTCAAGCCTCAGGACCAGCACAAAAACAAAATTTTCATAGATATTATATATGCATATATATGAATTCTCCACAAAATATCCTTAAATAAGATTGTAAATTATAATATCAGTTCAACTTGCAACCTGGCATCATTTATCTTAGAAAAGCCTTATTGTGATTTGTTTCAAGTTAAAGAAGAATTGGTTTTCTTTTTCTTTTCTGTTTTTGCCTTGAGGAAGATTTTTTTTATGTGTAACATTCCATATTTTATTTTATTTTATTTTTTATTGTAAAAATGCCATATAGAGGGGTTACAATTACATGGGCAAAATAAGAATTGGTTTTCTATGAATGTATCTTTTACATAGCTCTTTATATTTATCGAAGTAGCTTTATTTCATGCGAAATTACCCCTAGTGACTTACAGTGCTTTTCTTTTGTTCAAGCTGTGTTTCATTTCAGTTTCCATGGTTTTTCGACAGGAAGTTAAGGCCACTAGAAAATGCTGCTCTATGCTGCTAGGTGATGTAATTGTTTTATTTTGTTCTGCTTTGTTTACATGGCTTTAACAAGCAGTATAAAAGAAAGAAAGTTAAGTGTCTTAATGATCGGTATGGACCACCAAATTAACCTGTAGAAGATAGCAAATGATAATAACTAGGAAAATGGCAAAAGCAATTAAACCAAGCAAGCTTAAATCCAATTCAATAGCCAACTCCTGTGGATTTGAAAGATTATTTCTTGCATACAATTTTTTTTCCTATGCAGGCATTCCAAGTGTCCCTTCATTCTTCATTCCCTGGAGCCACCAACAGTATTCTGGATCAACCTATACCTAGAAGCTGCTGGCTCTTTCAGGGAATGTGTAATTAGATAAAGCTTCCTTCTTCCTTTCCTTGGTTCAGAACCAGTGTTTTATTGTCCAGTGTCTATTCTCTCCTCTTTAACTAAGAGAATTTCAAGTTTTTACCCAGGCACATGGCTTCTACAAATGACTATATTTTCTTTTCTTTTCCTTTCTTTTCTTTTTCTTTTGTTTTTTGGTCAGTTGTGGGGCTTGAATTCTGGGCCTGGGCACTGTCCCTCAGCTCTTCAGCTCAAGGCGAGTGCTCTACCACTTGAGCTACAGTGCCACTTCCATTTTTTTGGTGGTTAATTGGAGATAAGAATCTTATGGACTGCCCAGGCTGGCTTTGAACCGTGATCCTCATATCTCAGCCACCTGAGTAGCTAGGATTACAGGCGTGAGCCACCGGTGCCTGGCAATGACTGCATTTTCTAGCTGGGCAGTGATGGTTTATGTCCTTAATCCTAGCTATTCAGGAGGCTGAGATCTGTGGGTTTCGATTCAAAACCAGCCAGGGCAGGAAAGTCCATGAGACTCTTTATCTTTAATTAAATACCAGCAAGTCAGAAGTAGAACTGTGGCTCATGTGGTAGAGCACTAGATTTGAGCTAAAAATCTGACTTCAAGCCCCAGGGTTGGTATGAGTATGCATGCATACACACCACCACCACCACCACCACCTACTTCTACTACTACTACTACTACGAACAACCAGATTTTCCAGCCTCTCTGTTAGTATCTAGGATTGCCTAGCAATTGAATGTTGGAGTGAGAAGGGAACCCTCACCCACTCCTGTTCTTTTCCTCTTGGTGTCTGAATGCAGATGTGATGATTGGAGCTGTAAAAAGAAAGACATCTGGAATCCTGAGGATTTCACCGTGCTGCCCTTCCAACTCTAGACTGATGGTCTTTGTTTCCTCTGAGATATGAAATAGCCACCTGGATGTAACACCTTGCATTTATTTGTTAGGGTTTCCATAACAAAGTGCAAGATACAGGGCTGCCAAACAAGGAAGTTTACTTGGTCATAGCTCTGAAGGCTCCAAGTGTGAGGTCCAGATGTTGACAGGATCCATTTCTAGGACTTTTCCCCCAGGTTCTCTATGTTCACATAGTATTTCCTCTAGGCAGGTCTTTCTGAATTTACAAGGATATTACTATGGGATTAGAACACACACACAGAAAACCTCAGTCACATTCTGAGGCATTACCTGTTGGGACTTGGCTATGGTTGCAAAATACTTCTCACAGTGTTCTTCGGTTGTCATCCTATGGTTCTAATGGGAGACAGTAGACATTTTAGCAGGTGAAGCATAGTGGAAAGAAGTTAGGTCATCATCAGCATGGTTTTGGGACAGATGGTAAGGCTGTGGTTCCCTCCCCCTCTTTCCCTCCCTCTGTCCCTCTTTCTCCCTCCCTCCCTCCTTTCCTCTTTCCCTCTCTCCCCCGACTCCTTCACAAAGTTGCATCCAGCAACTCCACCATGTTGTGCCATGATGTAATGGGAGTCACAGGTTCAAAGCAACAGGGCCATGTCACCATGAACTAAAACCCCTGAATGTGTGACCTGAAATAAACCTCTCCTCCTTATCATTGCTTTACCCCAGTTGTCTTAACACCATGATACATAGCTGACAAACAGAGGTTTTAGCAAAGTTTTGGAGTGATATAATTCAGCCTCTAACCAATTATGTAGTTATTTATGCATTTGTTGTTTCTTCTATTTATTTTTGCAGCCAGACATATGATATAACTCAAGGGCTGTCCAAATGCTGTAATCGCTGGATGGTTCAATGACCTGTGTCAGATCTGCAGCTCCCACTGGCTGTCTGGTACCTTTCTCCTCATTAACATTGGCTTCCTAGAATCAGTTATATGCCACCCTGGAATAGGAAAGCATGCCCTACTAGCTTAGTTTTACAGAGCAGAGAGAACAGAAAGTGTGCATCAAAATAATCACAGGCAGCCACAGAAATGCAATCTTTTCTGCCAAACTCACCACATCAGCTCAGCCAGCCCCTACCACCCTTTAAATACAGGGATAAAGAGAGAAGGAAAACCTAGGGATTCCTCAAACATTCTACACATGGAAATAACAGGCAGTTTCTCATATTGAATGAACCTTTCATGTCATTGCTAGTATGAGTAATTATTTGTTATTTTGCATTTAACTTTCTGTTAAGGGATGAGAACTTATTTTAAGTAATAAGGCCTGGGCATGCAGTTTATAAATGTACCTAAGTTGTCCTTGATTCTCATGTCGAGATAGGCTTTTAGAAGGTCTTGACTTGATAAACAATGAAGTCTAGCAGAGTGGAAATGACACATTGCAGGAATGTTACAATACACAGACAAGAAGACATTCCTTTGAGAATAAGACAAGCCCCTGGGAATCAACCCACTCTCAGGATATCTTTTATTTGTAAATATTGATGTGAGGCCGAGGTGCCTCGCTCAGTCTTCTGTTTTTACAAATACCATTACCAGAACATACTGTTGGTTTTTTTTAAGTCTATAGCTGCCTTTGTACTAAAAAATTTAAGTTATGAAAGACATTGTTTATCATTCTAAATGTCTACTCTTCCACAAATATTTATGAATCTAGAAAAGCTTCATGAAACACTCTCATTCTTAACCATTGGTTCTCTGCTTTTTAAACATTAACTTCTCAGGTTGAGGATGCAGATTAGTAGTAGAGAGCTTGCCTGGCATGTGTGAGGCCCTGAAAAAAATAATGTGTAGTTGATTAAATAGAATCAATTTACTTTTAGCAATTTTGTGCATTAGTTTAGATATAAACTAATGAATTCTGCCTGTCTTCACAAGCTGAGGGTTTGGTCCTTATATGTAGAATGTTTTTCTGTGATTAGAAAATTGTAAGATATTTCTCCAACTAGGCTAAAAAAAATCAATGAGGTGAGATATAGTAAGCAATTTTATTTCCAGTGTACTCTAATGTATTAATATTTTAACAGCTGATTTGACATGATAGCTGAAGAAGTATTTTCTTGGTATATTAATTGTCTTGGGTAATTGCTCACTTGTATGTCTCAATTTAACAGCAAATACAAATTGAATCTGGGTATCTGTCACATAAATGTATGCAAATAGTCTGTTTCCTAGTGAGTGATTTTTACAAAACTGAAGTAATTTAATCTAGGTTGCTAAAGTTAATTTGATATCAAGTTAAAGTTCTTTAATTCTTCAAGATCTAGTCACAGATCAATTAAGTATTTGATTATGTAAGATGATCTTTTATTCTAACAGAGAAATATAAACAAAACTAGCTGCTACTTAATGAGAAAAAATAAGATTAATGATGAGCTACCCCCTTTCCCCTACGCCTAGCCTCACTAGAAAGCTAAAGTTTTGTAGATAGTGAACCTTTACAGTTACACACATTGGCTTCCCATAGAACAAGGAGGCTTCTTGGGGCCGGCTTGTTATTAAAATGAACCCTCTCTGAACAACTGACACTGAAAGATGTCACAGAGATGGCACTCTTTCTCTTACCCGTGAAAATATTATATAGCATGTTATAGTAATTATAATATGAGTATGGATTAAACGTAACTTTCAGTGTCATCTCTATTTACCACAGTAGGATACAACCTATGGGCTTGCCACAGCAGAAGTGCTTATGTTTGTGCATATGAATGATAACGTTAAATCTCTGCAATCTGAATCCTGGAGTGTGATAAGAGCTCATTATCATCTCACATTCAGACACATACTGTTTCTATTATTGCTGGTGGCTTTCATAGTAACCACTATCTGAACACAATGTAATTGCATTATTTAGCAGCTTAAATTAAATTAACTTAATCCAGAATGGGCTGTTTACAGAAGGATATTATACTGCAATATGCCAATTAACACTTATTAGAAATAAAATTTAAGCCTACATCTTCCACAAGAAAATGTATTACTGGAAAGAATCACAATGTTAAGAGAGAGAGAGAGAGAGAGAGAGAGAGAGAGAGAGAATAATGAAATTCAGTATTGATTTTCTTTTCCTAATTTTATATTCTGGCAGAATGAGATAAGCCTTATTGATCTATGGATTGAATATTCTCTATTTCCCCTATAAATTGTTATATCTTTACTTAGCATTTGTTATTAAAACAATGTAAACAAGATGTATAGTTTTAAATTTTATTAATTTTATTCTTAGGAACATAAATACCAAGATTACATAGAAGGATTTTGATGGTAAGTTAGTTATAATAAAAATTTATCATTAGGAGTTTTAAAATAATATTTTTAATTATCTTTAAGTAGTTTTACAGAGGAGTTGCTATTGACCAGTTTATGAATACAGTGCATCCTCAGTCTCCTGATTTTATTATTGAAAGACACATTGTTAACTAGCAAACATTATTGCCTTAAGATGTACAATTGGTCACTGTGAATCTTACCAGGCCATTTTAGAGAATCACTGTGCTACATACTCTTGGCTGGAATCCAACCTTTGGTTGATGATCCAATCACATCTTTTGGTATTTAGTTTGGTAATGTTCCCAGGATTACTTTGTGCTCCAGTTTATCAGGCTTGTGGCATGTTAGATGATTTCTTCATTCTGAGCACATGAAATCCATTGGCTTCTTTATAGGCTATGGTTTTGATCCTTGGCTGTGCATATGGGATCTGTCCTTCCTTGATTTACCCACCATGAAAATCTAGTACAAAACCATGTCCCTTCAAGATATCGCTACATGTACTGCTTTATTATTTACTTCAGAATTTCATGGATAAATTCTTGTAAAAGTACATTTTAGTGTTGAAAGCATTAACCATATTGAAAATCTCTACTGGAAATATGAATCATTATACATTCTCTCCCCCTTTGCCTCATTGTCTCTCATCGTTAGGGTGTCTTTACATAGCAAATGCACCAAATATTCTGCATGTCAATACTGTTGACTGAAACTTCCTATCTGTAACAAGATGAATTTTCAATTTACTATGTGCAGGTAAAAGTTTCAGATCTTCATATTAGCTACTGAGTAAATACTGAGTTCTAAGCTGCATTCCAATATTACCAGGTTATATTTCTGAATGACTCCTATGAGAACAGCTATCACATGCATATCGTCTACATTCCAAGTGTAGACATCAACTTATAGTAGCATTTGTGTAGGTGCTAAATGCACCGTGTTTTTCCTGGCCTATGGAATTGACATAGCTAGAGGATGGTAACTGTACTACAATACTCACTTATTCCCAAGGTTCCTAATGCTCACTTCTGTTGAGGTTAGTATATATTGGGAGAGCTTTGTGCTAAAAGGTTTTGCATCAGCCTCCCTTAGGTATTAGCATGACTTAATAAACCATGGTGAAGTAATGTAAGAGTCAAGTTTTCTTACTATCTGCAGTACTTTAGTTGTATTTAGAGTTTAAATAGGAGAAATGAATCAAAATGGAGCAGGAGGACCAGAGAAAATAAGAAATTACAGCTGTACTTTATTCTGTTCAGCTCTCTTTTAGGCTTCTGTTCCCTCTTAGATCATTAGGATTTCATTTAATTAAAAATACAATCTAGAAATTAAAGTTTTTACAGAATTTTCTACTTTTAAAACTCAGCAAAAAGTATGTATCTGATTTATTTGGAATCAGGTGTTTTATTCTCTTATGACTTGACTACTTCGTTTATATGGGATTGTTAAGAAACAAGGGAGAATATGGCAGACAATAGCCAATGGTTCCTAACTTACATATTTTTCCTGTAGTACATTATTGAATTTTATATTGTAATTTTATTATTGGTTTTAGAACATTTTGCCTGTGTTGATTCCTTTATCTTAAAATAAATTAAAAAAATATAAACATGTGTACAATACCAACACTTTACTATCTCATAAAAGTAAATTCCATTCACTTCTAGTCTACTTTGTTCGAAAGGAAAACTCTAAGACAAAGAAGTGGCAATAGAGATTTAGGATAAAAATTATATTAAAAGGAAATGCTATGAAAGAAAATTTATGTTATTGATCATTAAATGTAATTCTGAGCGTCTGAACCTAAGGCAAGAACTGAAAAGGATTGCTTTGTATTTCTTATCACATGATATAAAATACACGTTTTCAATAGATGTCAATGATTCTGCCCCTGAAGTTCATGTGACACTTTCTTGCCCCCAAAATATCACATCGACTCAGACCAAGAATTAAAGCTAATAAATGTCAGTATATGAATAGTGGATTTGTAGAAGATGCTCATAATATTCTACATAAAAGTATTATTGATTTTCCATGAAAGTGCAAAGCATATAATTACAGTCGATGCAATTATGATAATGATTTAATTATTTGGTTGTATGTTCTGTTCTGAAACTCCAGGACATGCCTTAGATACACAGTACCTAAAAAGTAAAGAGGCAGTGTGCTCCTTAAACTGTCTTTGTCAATATCAGCTTTCTTGCCTAGGATGTTGACAGAATGAGGAAAGTTGTCAATCTGAAGTTAAACTACCTGCCCATAGTATCGAGTGCCAACAGCCTGAATTGCAAACAAGATTGCCTTGTTTGCAATTGCCTTGCTACACCTTGCTGCAAAGATGATGGGAGGGGAAGGGAACACGTTGTAATGATAGTTTCATGAGCCTATCGCCAAATGAATCAAGAACTATACCTTAATTGCTTAAGACTGAAGTTGGTTCAATATTGGTATGGCCATGTTCTATATTGCGAATTTAAGTATTTAAACTTGAATTGAAAAGCTTGGAGAAGAATCATTAAACAAGTTTAGTAAGTTAGTTTTAGATTAAGAGGGTGGCTCAACTAGACTTATTTGGAGGAATGTTTAAATGGAGTATGCAATATATATTGTTGAAAGGAATTGAAAACTATAATAGACTTGCTGCATGATTGTTTAAAATTTTCTGGATTATTCTGGTGAAAAATTAAAGTACAGTTATGTACATTATGGTCTAGTTTCTCCATTTGTTATATTAGAAACTATTACCTCTCTAATGGGCAAAACTTCAGTGTGAGACATTTATCAATCACTTAAAAATATATTTGTCTGGGCACCAGTTGCTCATGCCTGCAATCCTAACTACTCAGGAAGCTGAGATCCAAAGATCGCAGTTCAAAGCTGTCTTAGCAAGAAAGTGTGTGAGACCCTTTATCTCCAATTAACTGCCCAAAAGCCAGAAGTAGAGGTGTGGGTCAAGAGGCAGAGCGCTAGCCTTGAGTAAGAAAGCTCAGAGATAGAATCCAGGCCCAGAATCAAGTCCCAGGACCAGCACAAAAATAAAATAACATAAAATGCATTTGGTGTAAAATAGAAATATTATTTTTATTAATGATGGTTTTCAAATAAAATATTGACAGAGATGGTTGTGGAGCATAATACAAGAAATATTTTTTCCTTTTTTTGCCAAGACAATTTTAGCTGTTATTTTAAAGCAATGTGAAATACAATTTAGAATCCCATGTAATGATGCACCGAATAACTGCTCATATTTGTTAACATCAAGGAAAAAGAAACAGAATTAGGAGACTCAAAATGATTTACAAAGTACATGCACACACATGCAAGGGAGCCATACTGAGAAAACAAATTATAAACTTCTTCAAGGCAGAAACCTAGAGAGTGAGACGAATCATATAAATGTGAAATAAATCTTTGCTATTTTAGAGAAAGGACTTGCTACAGAGAAACAAACTTGCCCTAGTATGTGCTGTGCCAAGGGATGGGTCTCCAAATATGGATTTCCGTTGACTGTGCCTTTGTTTCTGGTTAAATCCAGAGACAAATATATTTATATATACATATATATGCATATGTATATGTGAGTGAGTGAGTGTGTGTGTGTGTGTGAGTGTGTGTGTGTGTGTATGTGTGCCCTGAAGGAGGGTATAACCCTCTGGTTATACCTCTGGTTATACCCTGAAGATCATCCAGGACTAACTCCACTTCCTTCTTGGTATTCATTTTATTAACACTTAGTCCCCTCCCCGTCAGAGTGCGGGGTTCTTGAAGTCTCTGGAGTTTAAAGTCTAACCATGTCCTGATGATAGGATTGAGATGAAAGAGTGAAATGCTCTGATGTTAATTAACAGCATATTCTGGTTAAACTGACTCTGCTAGTGGTTAGTTAATTACACTTGTACTTAAATTTATTCAGCCTGTCCACTGAGATGTTATGTGATTGAAAGACGTTTATTTAGGCATTAAGGCTCAATTTGAAATGGGTTATACCTATAGAGATTTCCCGTATTTTTCATATAATTTAGAACAGGAAATAAAAAGTGGAAACTCCATAGAAGCAGGACAGATACTAAGTGAAAATACATTAATCAGAGATTGTGTCCTTCAGATTTATCTATACACTTGTGTGTGTGTGTGCGTGTGCACATGCACACAAGTGCCAAATCTGGAGCTTGTCCCTAAGCTTTTTAATTGTTTTAGTTTATTTTTTAGGCTACAGCTTTACCATTTGAGCCACAGTTCTGTTTCTGGCTTTTTTGTAGTTAGAGATAAGAGTCTCAGGGACATTTCTGCATGGGCTGGCTTTGAACTATGATCCTCAGATCGAAGCCTTCTGAGTAGTTTAGATTACAGGTATGAACCACCAGCACTCAACTTAGCTATATATGGTTCAAATAAGACAAATTAATTTGAATCGCTAGTTAGATATATATTATTTACATCACTGTGCAATAACAATACACTTTTAAATTTTATTTGAATAAAACAAAAATCATATAGGATAAAAATGGTTATTTTTTTTTTTTGCGAGTCTTGGGGCTTGAACTTAGGGCCTGGACACTGTCCCTGAGCTTCTTTTTGCTTAAGGCTAGCACGCTACCACTTGAGCCACAGTGCCACTTTCAGCTTTTTCTGTTTTTGTGGTACTGAGAAATTGAACCTAGGATTTCATGCATGTTAGGCAATTACTCTACCACTAAGCCACATTCCCAGCCCCTAAACGGTTATTCTATCTAACTTTGTGTTCATCATTATTTTCAGTTTTATTTTTAAAAGGTACAAAACAGTGGTCAATTCTAAACAAAATGTACTTTTTGACTTTTAGTTAAACAAGTTAAGCAGATTACTTTTGAAGTCACAATCATTAAACCATCTCCAATTCCTTTTTACCAGGCATTTTGAGATAAGCAATGGTATATAAATTTTGGAAACATTGGAAGTAGAACTTCAAGAAGGAGATACCCCCTAAACAGGGAGTGAAGACAGACAGAAGGGTTACTAACCAGAAATTACTCCTTAAGAGTTAAATATTTGGGACTTTTTTTGGAAGATGTCAGGTGAATTTATAAGGTTATATGATGTGTTTTAAAGGATAAATCATTTGAGACTTCTGGGTCTCCAGTCTCATTTTTGAAGAACTGGTGTGATGAGGAGTCATTTTGGAAATGAAAGTCATTAGAAATGGTCTTTGGAGAGTGGCATTTGAAAGCACCACTCCAAGGAAGTGGGTGGACCAAGACCTCATGCCTCCCAGCAGAAAGGGAAAGAGGAGGTGAACAGAGAAGGCTGCAATAATCCATAGAACCATACATGCGGGTGGAGCCATCCCAGCTGGTGAGAGGTTAGCTGTGAGGACCCCTTCACCCCGAGCATGAAGACAATATACAATACTTGCATCGCGGGGAAGAACATTTATTTGCAATAGTAACAGTGGGCTTATATCAGTGCATTGTCACTAGCCACTGGTAGCTCTCAAGAAACAGCCCATCAAAAGCTCCTTACCAAGGGATGTGGGATTTTAAAATTAAGGATTTTTTTAAACATATTTTATTATCTGTAAGTAGTTCTATAAAGGAGTTGCTCTTCACTGAAGCAGTTGATGAATACAATGCATTCGAGCAATGTCACCCCTTTCAACATTCTCATATTCCTCCCAACTCACCTCTCCCCTTGCTCATCTTAATAGACTGAATTTTGGGTACAGTGCTTCTTGATCTGTGTCACCGCTTTTCTATTGCAATACAGTGAACATTTTTCCTCCCTGAAATTCTTGGTTTAGAGGAGAGACAAGCATTAAAGATGCCAAGGTTATTTTTAACAAGTATTGACAAATTAGACTCTGAAGGAATTGTGTCTCAAAGGTTTTCTCATTGAACAGAGGAGCTGATCATCAATTAAAAAATAAAACACTTGTGTCTGTAGTGTTAGTGACACTTAAGGTACTCTATGACTTAGAGCTAGGATTCTCTATTTCTGGAAGACCATGTCTCATTAGGGCATCAAACCTCTAGGAAGGATGCACACCGTCTTTATAATATTTAATTAGATTTAAAAAAATCAGCACCTCTGATGGTTACTGAAGCATATTATAGTTGCTTGGCCAAATTGGGAAGACCCTCTGAAGTCTGAAGGTATCCTTGACATTAGCCACGGAGAGCTCTTTCAGGTTTTTCTCACTAATGCTTCTCGTTTAACATTGCCTACTCTGCTTTATGATGCATCTGACACCCAGTACCACCCATCCCAGACATGTTTCCTTGTCCTTTTCTGAAGAGATTCTTGGAGATACAGAAAATAAGAAGAAGCAGGGTTTGTTCTCCCAACTGGCAATATGTTCCTATTCATCCAGCAGTTTTATAGCAAAATTTCTCCCTTAAGTGATGTCGTATCATTCTATTTCCCACAAGACTTGAAGTTTGATGGTGATTTTTAAAGAGCAGACGTTTTAGACAGGAAGATAAGGCGAGCTGAACCCTTGAGGCAGACAGAGCATTTGCATTGTTTATTCTGAGGTTCCTGAAAAGAGTGCTTTAGTATACAGGATAAAGGCAAGATTATGGATGCCTGGACGTTCCCATAAATTCAGCAAATTCTGAATATCTGAGATAGGACACAAAGTGCTCTGCTGGGGAGAGACATGCCAGTCCTGCTGTAAATCTTTACTGCCCAGGCCTTCAGGATCCATTTGTCACTCTATGCTTTTCTATAACAACTTTAACTCTGAAAAAAAAATATCCCCAGGGCTGAAAACTTATTAAAACTCTCTGTGTGGAGCAAATCTGCTGCATTGGGGTCTCTAAGGAGCTACAAAAATAGAGAAGGCTGGTCCTACCTGTAGGGACTGTGACTCTAACAACAACCACAGGCAAATAGAAAGGATTATGTAAATAAGATAGGAAACCAAATATTAATGAAGAGGTCTGCATTCATAAAATAAGCTGAATGAAGTCTGCTCTGAGGTCCTAAAGCTGTAATTCCTCAAGAATGGAACACATGCTAGTCCTTCCAGGAGCCACTACTGAACTCCTCTGACTACTAAACAATTTATTTACCTTTTTTACATTAAATCTTTGCCATACCTCATGAAATAGGATAATCACTAACTGGCAGAGAAGAAAGGTAATATTTTAACAGGCATATTTGCTTTACAAAGATCACCTGAGTTGGTTATCTCAGATCAGGACCTGCCATAAATATCTGACATTACTTAAACAGATTTATTAGTGTCATTTCAGAGCTATTATTAATATTAAATGTCAGTTGTTAAGACAATGTATTGATATTTACTATGTCATGTTCCTTGGTGCGTGCATTTATGATGGATCTAGCTTTTTTACTGAAAGTTCTGAAGAAATTATCATGTCTATATTCTATCCATACCTCCCTCAATACTAAGCACAGGATGTCTTCCTCACCAAACCAAAGAGAATATCTTAGATAAGACAGAGTCTTAGACTCTTTAATTCATGCCATTAACAGGACCTAACCCTTTATAAGCAATAGATAAAAATCATCACATAGAAAATATATTTACTGAATAGATTTAGATCTGTTCTAATTGTGTGAGATTGAAGAAAGCTCTCTAATACTTTTAGTCATTTACTTTCTTGGATGTATTGTCCAATAATCAATTTCAGGACAGTCTTTAGGTACTCTTTTGTAGGTCATGAACTATGTGGGGATTTCATTTCTGAACCAGAGGTATAGAAGCAAGATTGCTCATGAGATTACAAGGATCACTATGATAATATTGAAAAAATACTGTGGATAGGAATATAATAAAGACTGCAGTTTTCCCTCAATAAATCTTTACATTTTATAAGATTGTAGTCACCATTCAGAAGTCATTCAATCAACTTGTACTTAGGAGACTATGCTGTCACAGTAATTATTCTCAGCATGTGTTTTTGCATTGAACAAAATCTTATGGCATTCATTTGTTGGTGAGAATAGACAGCAATAAAAACCAGTATCAAAATCTTCTAAATAGACCATGCACTGGTGGCTGATATCTACAAACTTAGCAGTTCAGGAGGCTGTGATCTGAGGATCAAGGCTCAAAGCCAGTCCAGGCAGATAGAGCTGTGAAGTTCCTATCTCCACTTCACATGCATGAAGACAGAACTGGAGGTATATCTCAGTGGTAGCATTCCACACACACACACACACACACACACACACACACACACACACACACACACACACACACACACACACACACAGAGAGACTTTCTAAGTAAAATGTTGATGAAGGCACGATATATAAAATAGAGAAGCCAAAAGGATTCCTGGAGAAAGGGGCCAGAGAAGACTCCTGAAAAGGCAGCAGGTATAAGAGCAGTGGGAATGAGGACCAGACTGTGTTACAACTGGAAAGCAGACTTCCAGGCTGAGATCAAAGCACGGGTAACTTCCCTGGTATGTAAAGAAAATGCTATATAATATATATAAATGTAAGTATGGCATTTAAAGCAAAAGAACTCAATATCAGTTTAGCATTAAGCCTAAATAAAACAGAAATCTGACTATAGAGCTTTAGTCTGTCCTTTAAGGCTGAGAAGTAGAGGCCAAACAAAACAATAACTCCAACTGAATCCTGTTGATTTGGTTCTTGGTCTCATTATCCTTATTCTTATTATTAATTATTATAATCAACTAATCAACTGCATACTAATAAACCCTAATGTCAATAGAACAGGAACTTATTGTTTTTTCCTTTCTCAGCATAATCTATATTTAATATAAATTCAACAGAAGGAAAGGTGATACAATCAAAGAATAATATGAAAACTTAATCAGAGAGCACTGTTTTCATGTTATGTTTAATGTTTGCTTTAAGACATCATTTATATTTCACAAAACAGTGCCTGATAGTTTCTATGAGTGATGCTCATAGCAATGAAATCTACTTTTATTGGGTTTCCATTTTCAACTGTGTCTGTGTGTATTGTTGAGTGGTAGGGTCATGTTTACTGCATGGCTAAGCAATAATGGCAGAGTGGAGAGTCTTCCCGAGGTAGCAAGGGATTTTGTTCATTTCCTACATCTCATAGCTCAAGTACTCACTGAGCATGCCCAGTGGCGATGAGAGCGATTCCTACATATAATTCAGTGCACTCAGAAGATGAAAAATGAATGTGAACTGACCCAATCTTCTGTATAAAACCCGATCTGAAACAGAAAACCTTTTTCTCAAGATGTAAGACTTTGTTAAATTTGTGGGACAGAATCTAAACGACAGAGACCCCTAAATGTATTGTTTGTCTTTTCTTGTTCTATCCACACTCTGCACTTTAGACTTTGAAAGAGCTTTGGGTGACCACACAAGCAATCAAATGTGAAGCGTTTAACTATTTCTGCTCCATGTGAGGAAGTGGTATGCTGAGGTTTAGCTAGTTGCCTCTAATGAGCATAATACTTCAGTACTTATCAGCTATCAAAACTCACTTTCTAAGCCAGTTCATCAGGCACCCAGGAAATATAGCTATCTCAGGAAATCAGGTAAAATGATTTAATTGTGTTCAGAGGGGGTTTAATTGGCATTTGGAAAGAGAAAAAGGAGTGAAGGCAATAATGAAGATAAAGAATGGCAAGTTGTCCTACATTACGTAAGGAAGCATTTTCAATTTTTAAGCTGATTCACACTTTTGTGCTGCAAGTTTCTAGATGTTGTAAAGGTATTTTTATGTGCACATGTTATATGTATATGTGTGCCTGGAAATACAACTCTGCATATATGTGTGTAAGTATACTTACTATCTTCCAGAAAGATGTTTTAACTGTGTCATATTTATTCTTTTTGTACTTTTTTTATTGTAAGACTATTGTACAGAGGGGCTATAGTTACATGAGCAAGGTAATGAGTACATTTCCTATTGAGCATTGCTGTCTTCTTTGTTTTTCCCCTACTATCCCTTCCCTCCCTCCTCCACAACTACCCCCTCCTTAAAGTTGTAAAGTTTGTTTTCAACATAGTGTTTTGTACATCTCATTATTACAATGGTTCGACCTGAATCCTTATTTAAGCATTTTGTTTTTTCCCTTCCCTTCCCTGAATTAGAGAAGTGTATATACTAGATGCAAGGTACCAATACCAAATACAGTGGAAACAGGGGTTATACAGTGGGGGGAGAACATACAAAGCAACAAAAAATATCACATGGTACATTATACATAGGTTAGAAACAATAGCAAGAAAGAAAAAAGATATTTGTGTCCCTATCTTGGGGTTCATTTTACTTAAGATCATCTTATATGGTCATATGTACATAGCTTTTGACCTTTTCTGCTTGTCCTACACATGTACTAGTTATTGCAAATGAATCTGTCAATGAGGCTTAACTCTTCATTAACTAATTGTTCATTTAGTACTGTATGAATGCTTACTATAAGTCTGTGCATCTTTGTACCACACATATTGGAGGGGTAGCAATGATTATGAATGATTCAAACCTTGCTTTTGATTTAGACAAGTAAACAACAAGTAAAGTGTTAAATGCTGTAATTAGAATTCTACAGTAATTTAAAGGAAAATTGCCAAACTAATCTACCTTGGGTGAAATGTTTCCTCGCATGGTTAGCTGTTTTGAAGGATGCCTGCGGCTACTCACCTGTCTGTCAGTCCTTCCACAAAAAGTCATACTGTTTTATAAGTAGGTGGCCTGGTTATTCTGAACCTCCGCAGTGATCAATTCTGGAGTAGACAACAATTTCCGATCTCTTTAAGACCTTCAAGCTGTGTCTGCCAGCACTTCTTTGATGGTGTTGTTCCTGCTGTCTGGCATGGGTGTGGCTCCTTGGCATATATGTGGCTCTGTAACATTATATGGATCTGTGGCATGTGGAAGAGTTCCTTGGCCTATATGTGGCTCAGTGACACATATGTGTCTTTGTGGCCTATCTGTGACTCCAAAGCATGTATGAGGGGGAGGGACTCTGTAGCATGTACGTGGCTCTGTGGCCTGTATGAGGATTTGTGGTACACATGTGACTCCATGGCATGCAGGTGGTTCTACAGCATGCATGGTGGCTTCGTGGCATATATGGGACCCCATGGTTCAATCTTCCATGCTACAATGAGTCCAGTGAATGTTTTGGGGACATTCTGCCCTTCTAAACAGCTTTTCTTTGGCTGGTTTTGTTTTTTGCAGCTAGTTAATTTAATTATAAATTTATCTAAAAGAATTACATTTTCCTGACATGCATGCTGCTTATGACAGAGCATTGATTCCATGATCAAAATCACAGCAATTGGTGCCTCCCCAACTCAAGCAGCGTGTTTCTCAGGTGTCGCTTCTCAAGTTCATTCAAGTTCATGCGCAAGCCACCCGGCAGGTTGTGACGAAATTGAAGGATTTGCTTCCCTCAATATCAAACATAGCAGTTCTGCGCATCTATGTTCTAAACATTATAGACCTGCCTAAAGTTTTACTCATCAAATAACCCCGAACAGATGCATAAAGCAACACATGCATAAAATAATGATAGCTTTGCACTAAATTGTGCATTGAAAGGGTTTGTGCAGCAGTAGAAAAACTGGTTAAGGTTATACATGTTTTATTTTCCTTCTGCTTGGTGTTCTTAACATGTGAACCAGTTGAGCAATTTAGCTGTTCTGACTTTTAAATATTTTACTTTCTGCTTATTTAAAATTCAATTTAATATGGTTGCTACGGATTCGAAGTTCCCTTAAAAATTCAAGTTGAAGTATAGTCACCATTAAGAAATATGAAGAGGGAGGACCTAAAGAAACCACTGGAAGGTTCTTCCCTCAGAGGTGTATTAGTCTATTAACCCATGAATAGACCCATGAATAAACACTAGTTTCCTCTTCTTAGATTGACAGAGCCATGAAGCTACCTGAACCTCCTTCCTTCATAAATGATCAAATTCATAGAGTTTGATTATAGACACCAAAGAATTGACTAAACACAACTATCAGTGAACCAAAAATTCTGTGCTCCCTATTTTGGATTTTTAAAATCCATTAATACCCTTTAGTGTCTTTTTAAAAAGAGACGAGTTAATGCTTTGAAGTGGCATTTGATGATTATGGAATAGTAAGCAGGATGCAATCTCGTACTAAAATTATTTGCCAATAAAAGAAAGATGTAGTATGCTATTAATTTCCTCCAGGACTATGAATACCTAGGAAAATCTTTGCGAAGGAGGAAGAAAAGTTCGCCTCAGTTTGTTGTTCTGTGGTGATTTGGGCAGTAACTTACAGAAATCAGGTTTGGCTCCATTCTTACTGGTGTTTACAAGGTAAAAGTTATCTGTGTTCCACTATTTGATAGTAGTACACAAGTCAGGCAAAGACAGATCCCTAGGGGATGTTGCAGGGTATTGTGGGATTTTGTTGGAAAGTCTTTCTTTGCTGTGTGTGATGACGGCTTTTTTGGTCTTTGCTTTCTTTCGTTTTTGTGAGCTGAGAGAGTTCATAAATTTCTGTAGGCAGAAGTACTCCTTGGTGGAACATATTTTGGGGGATGAAAAAATTATCCTGTAGATCTATATACTCCAGAAATTTATGTTAACCTTTAAAAATGACAACACAAACCAGAGAGCAATGTGCATGTGCAAATAATCTCATAGGGAGTCGTGAGCATGTATTTTGTGGCTAACACCTTTTATTCTTGATTTTCTTCATTACATTAAAATTATTAAATTAAAATTATTCACCATATAAGCCAGGAAAGTAACTGATCTATGTTGCCTATGTATGAAGACTGGGGGACAATTACTTATTTTCTCAGGGTGGAAATTTAATTACTGTTTGTCTTCTGCCAAGATGAAAGTATATAAATAATTATTATTAAAACATATATAATAAGTCTCTCAAATATATATTGCCTGACCAGGCTTCATGTGCCTTTACTTCACTCTCATAGTATTCCCTGAACTTCAAAGCCTTTTTGTTTCCGCTTTTGCCTTTTGAAATACCAATTGATTGTGCTAAGTAATACAAAGTCAGGAAAATAAAAGAAATGTAAGTTGTAAGAATACATTTCAAACTCAGTACAATTCTGTGAATATTTACCCACTTACAGATGGAAATCTGAGATCCGGCAGAAAATTTACCAGTGAAGATATTTTTAACCATTTTAATAGAATTTTGAGAATTTAAGCTTTACAAATTCAAAAGTTCATAGGTCTTGCAAACATAACACTTATTAGAGCACAAAGAACATGGCCCACAAGTGCAATAAACACAAGAAAGGGTAATTAATAAAAACATAAATAAAATATGTTATTGTTTCATTTAGAAAAATAGACATTTCTCAAAGCAGAGAGAATAAAGGATAGAGTAGGTCTTGCAGGAATCGCTGACCAACTACACAGAGACACAGGAAGGGGAGGAGTCATTACCATTTTGAGGTCCAGAAGAGACAGGGATTATAGTCATCTAGTTCAGATTCCAGACTCATGAGTACTCATAATTGCTGACTCCTCCTTTTCTCCTCAGATCTCACCCTCCACCAGTGAGTCCCATATGAACTCTCCAGTAAAGCAACCCTGTAGCCTGGGGGTAACAGGGTTCAGCCTCTCAGGTTCTGAGAGGAGGACCCAGAGTGAGCCGATGTGGGCAGATGGCAGCTCAGCTCACAAAGTACCTGACTAGAGCGTGCTCCTTAAATCCAGCTTACACCATATTTCATCTCACATGTGTGACCCAGAAAAAGTTGGCCTTAGCAAAGCTGTAACTAGAAGGATGCTGGTTACGAGACTGAAGAGAGCCATGGGAAAGATGGATATGGAAAACTTTATCAATGGGCACTAAGTCATATTAGATAATAGCAAGAAGTTCCAGTGTGCTATTGCACAGTAGGATGATTACAGATAATGATACGCTATTGTGCATTTCAAAAAAAATAGAACAAATGATTTATTATTATTTTTCTTTTGGTGTGCTGGTCCTGAGGCTTGAATTCAGGCCTTGGGTTCTGTCCATGTGTTTTTCTTCTGAAGGCTAATCCTCCACCACTTGAACAATACCTCCACTTCTCATGAACTTTAGTGCCCAGACTAGCTTTGAACCACCATCCTCACACCTGCGTTGCTAGATGTGAGCCGCCAGTGCCCAGTAGAAGAAAGTAGTGTTTTCATCATAAAGTAATGAAATGGTTGAGAAACTAGGTATGTTTTCCTTGATTGAGAATGTATTCACAGCGTATATATAAATATATATATGTGTGTATATACATATATATACATGCATACATATATATATATATATATACATACATATATATATATGTATCCAAACATTATCTGGGACACTGTAGATATGTACAGTCTTGTGGATAGTTGTTTTTGTATCAGTTAAAACAAATTAATTAAAATTGTTAAAAAGATTCCAAATGACTGTCAATTGTTTAAATGAATAGCAGGAAATTTAAAGAGAGAGAGAGAAGCAGAGACAGAGATGGAGAGAGAGAGAGACAAAGAGAGAGAGAGAAAGAGAGAGGAGAGCAATGCTGGGGGAAGTCTTGTGAAATGGGGAGGAAGAGTGAGCAAATACAGTCATTTTGTTCATTGTACATTAGGTAAAAGTTGAACTACATGATTTGAGGGCAGGGATGGGAAGGGCAAAGTAGGAGAGAATGAGGGAAGGGGTGACATTGGATCAACATACCTTTTGAATTCATCACCAGACTTAGGGTGATGAGTCATCAAACTCCTTTATACAGCTACTAAATAATAATATAAAGTCCACTAGTGAATGAAAGGACATATCCAGTGAAGGAGGCAGAGTGGGGGATGGGGCACTTTTTCCTCCCTTGGGAATATCAGCAGGGTCCCCTGCATTCTCCAGCACCCCTGGGGCACCCTGGGTCCTTTTGATCTAACTACAGCCTGGCAGTGACCTCAGTGGTTGCCCCAATCATGCTGCTGTGCTACTTCATCTGTTCTCACGCCTGCAGTGCCATAACTGCCAGACCCAGAAGCCAGGTGGGCGATGCCTTTTCCCTCATTGTCCATTTCCTCTCACTCCGGCATTGACACTTGTGTCTGTGGAAGCCTGGGGAAGAGCCCATATCAGCCTTCTAGAAAAGGAGGCAAAGGCCACTATCTTTCAGATGTATCAAGTACATTTTCTTTTTGTCATACAGCTAATGGCAGTCATAAACAAAGTTTCAGTCTCAGTCTGCCTGGCTCTGAAGCTAACCTTTTTGACTTCTGGCCTTTCGTAACCATGATAACCTGGGGGTGAGTGATTTAAAATCCAAGGAATTCATTTCACTTCTTAATCTGGCACAAAACCATAGGAGCTGCGGCGTTTGTTATGGAACATGGAAAATATGGTGACATCGGCAACTGTCTTTATTATTGACAAGCAATTTTTATTCTCTCATAGATGATGGATGAAGAAGCTTTGTGATAGGAATATCTGTGTGAATGAAGTTAGGTGGGAGTCGCCAGGTTAGGCAGGCATGGCTTCTGATTTGTAAAATTATATTACAATGGAAACCAGGTTCAAAACACGATTCCCACTGTGCCCTGATTCTCTACTGAAATCAAAGTATATTAGTGATTTCTTTGTCATGGTAAAGAAATGTTGTTATTTCCTCATGATAGGAGTTTCTTCATACTACTACTATTCCTCAAAGGAGATGGCCAGGAATCAATGCATATGTGAAGAATTGGCATTCCATCTTGTCTTTGCTTTGGTAAAAAGAGGTTAAATGAATTCTCTGGCTCATTTATAACCAGCACATCCCAGAGACACATTACATGTTTACTTCAGTGACAAATGCTTCCTATAATTGTGGAGTTTTTTTTTTAAAGCACTTTCAGAAGCAGACATGCCCAAATTTCCTCTCATCTCTACTCTGAGAAGCACTGCCTTTCTGCAAATTAAAATGAGAAGCAAGTCTCTTGCCCTGTAGGAAATGGAAATAAATCAGTAAGTAGGCGTTGATGCGGCAGACAGTACCCACAATTCACTATTTATGTACCTTCCTTCATGAAGCGATGTAGAATTTATTATTGTATTTATAGAAAGGTTCACTCGCTCTGGATCACTCATAATCAAGATATTTCATTTTCACGATGCTCCTTTGAGGAGATAACAGTCCGGAAACATTAGGCCACCATGTCCACTCCTGTGAAGGAAGTGGAGTTCAGGCTGCTGCCACATTTAACCCAGAGTCCACCCACACTCCTTCTACTGTTATGATTGGGGTCAGGCCCAAGTAAAGTTCATTGATGTGTTTCTGTTATTAAATCTGTTCATAGGTTGTCAGATAGTGTTTCCCTATATACTACATATCCTCTATCTTTTCTCTATTCTATATGTCCTTTATCTTTTCTCAGTTTTGATGCCAACCGAATCTCTCCCTCTATTACTTGCTCTGCATGCAGTGGTGGGTTGAAACCTTACATTTCTACTGGCCCTCCTCCGCCTAGACAAGTGACTGGCACCCGGTGGACGCCATGTTGGCTGATTTTTTTTATTCACTGTATTTTCTACAGTGAACTGGGAAGAGTTTGTGCATTTCAGTGTGTGCCTGGATGGGGCAGCGTCCTGATTGTGGAGGTCTAGAGCCACTTTCTGCTGTCCTTATGTTAACACTGTTGTCCATGAGGCTGGTAGGCAGACAATCTCCTCAAAGCATTACCATAGTCCCAATCCTGTAAAGAAGCCTTCAAAAAGACTTCTCTCCCTTATCAGTGAGGGATGCCAGACATTCACTGCCAGGAGGCGTAAAGGATGCCTGCAGTAACCTAGGGGAAACATTTGCTCAAAATCAAGATAATGCATGATGTGTAAATATACTGTCTACACATATTATGTTCAGAAAGTAAGAAGACATGCTTCTGAAAAACACAATTTCACAGAAATTCAGAGAAAAAATTGATTTAATTGTTCTTGTTCATATCTTGCAACAACAATAATTATTTGCCTTGATAATGGAAAAATAATTGGCTGAATAATGTAGTAAAATCTGCATTTTTGTAGTAGTCTATATTATTCAAGAGAAGTTACTTTCTTGTATTCACCAAAATAACTATTTTTTTGTTTTTATGTAATTTAAAAGCTAGCAATAATAATAAAGGATTAAAGTAATTTAGTATAATTGCACTAAAATATAGAAAACTCAAAACTCATTGTAAGAATTGTTCATTAAAATAAATGTAAAATAGCATGCATTACTATTGTTATTGCTTATTAAAATTGCTTTTTCAATATGCAAAGTTTCTCCATTATATTTGAAAGACTAATTGCAAATTATATTTAATGAGTGTCAAAATTTGAGAGCCACATTATTTTAAAAGTAAAAATTTATAAATTCTGAAGATACTTAAATTTTATTAAATAAGTGGTTAAAAATGACAAATTTTCAAAATAATTCAAAATTATTGTCTGTCTTTTTTTTAATCACTGTTTCCATGTATTAAGCTATGTCTTCATGATTCACTGTCTATAAAATCTAAGTTTTAAGATATATTTTATAAAATACTTTTTATAGATTTAATGTGGGAAATTTGCACATTGTATAGAAATTGATTAATTTATAAATACATAATCGCATAAAGTATGAAGCATTTAATATAGCAAGGTTTCCTTAATCATGGACAACTGCTGCAAATGCCTAATTAGGTGCCACCAGTTGGAACCAAAACAAGAGCAAAATTGCAAATAGCCACCATTTCATCTCCATTTGTCTTTCACCCTAAAGGTTTGAAATTTTATCTTTTATTTGATCTTTTATTATTTCTGAGTTTTAAAAACTATACACACCCCTCCTCCAAACCCTTTCTCCATCTCATGATTTTTTAATTACCTAAAGATGTATACTCATGGTATAAATGCAAATACTACAATTTATAAAGTCACTGTGAATGCTCTGTGAGGAGCATTCTAGAAATCCAAACGTAAGCAGGGAGACCAAGGTGGGAACATTAAAACTAAGACATCGTCCTGTACTTATGTTTTATATATACAGTTTATTTTTGTATGTAAGCAGGTAATTTATGATTGGGAAGCTGCAAGATTTTGGGAAATGGCTAAGTTTAGTTTTGGTCATGTTAACTTGAAATGTTGCTTTTCAAGGCAAGGCAAAGAACTAAAGGCAAACTCGAGTTCTGCCAAAAGGGAGAAAAACAAAGAAAAGAAAATGTAGATTGATAATAAAATCTGATAAGGTATAGACGATATTCCAGGCAACAGGGAAAAAATGTAGATCAATGATTTTTAACCTTGTCTGTTCATTAGGAAAAACAAATAGTGTCCACACTCAAATCTAAACCAATTCAATAAAATGTCAGAGAGAAGATTGATAGCAATGGCAATTTTTTTCAAAGCTCTTCAGTTGATTTAAGTGGACAGTAAGGATGGAGAAACATTATTAGAGGGAGAACACAGAGAACTCTGGGACTTTTTTTAAGATTAATGATGAACATATTGAGATTAAATCACTGGTGCCTGTATCACTTAGACATTTAATCAAGAATATTTCTTTAATAATGAAAATAACTGATCTGAAGATCACAAGTGATGACAGATCAGAGGACCTCGTAATATAAGCCTGTCATTATCACTTATATGACATGGTTCTTAATACTCACTGTAGAGCTAAACGTGAACATTATATGTTATTTAGAGACCTGTGGCTTTTAAAAAATGTTCTGAGGCTATTATATGCCTCCCAAAACATCTAATAATTGATAGTAATTAAAATGGTTTAACAGAATTAATTCATATTTTATTCATAAAATAATCTGTTTTCTTATGGCTGACTAATCATTAAATATTATTAGCATTTTGTTCTACGGAGCCCTCTCAACCATCAAAATTCTTTCTTTAATAATTGGGAAAATCTAGTTTGTTAATTTTCTAACTTCACTAATGAGCTAATGAAAAAAAATTATCGACATGTAAGATTGTAAAAGAGCATCCACTTTGTTAATTTTCCAGCTTAACTATTAAATTAATGAAAGAAGTTATATCTACATGTAAAAGAACAATTGACATTACTTTGTTGTTTCTGTTCAGCCTTTTCCCCTTTACCTTTCCTTTTTTAAGCCAATACTATTGACTTCCCTGATTTCTAGGATCACTTCTATAGTCATAACTAGCAAATCTGCAACCTTAGCCCTATCTTAGCCCTAACCTCCATCTTGTTCCACAAGAATATTTCAAATTGCAGTATGTTCACAAATAAAATAAAATAAAATTTAAGAAAAGAATATTTCAAATTGCTAGTTATGCATGTTTGTACAGAGGCCCCAACACAGGACATCTTAAAGTACAAGGAACAGATAGGAAGCGATTTTAATATTCATAAGGAGAATAGAATTATCTATTTTAATATTCATAAAGAGAATAGAATTATCTAAATTACAGCAGAGGGAGAGAGAGACAGAGACAGAGACAGACAGAAAGTGGAGACTGAAGTTGAGATGGACTTTGAGGTCAGTCTCTACGATCGTGCCTGACTAGAAATATGGGGAAGATAACATCCATTGATGACATCTATGTTTCTAGTTTAGAAACCCGAGAGGATGGAAGGTCTTAACAAAAATAACAGTTTCATGGGATGAAACAATCTTGAAGCTAAGTTCCATCGTCAACATAGTAATTCTATAATTTGTAAACTGACTTGGTGACAATTGAAGAGGACTCTGAAAAATGAGTCTGGACCAGAGGAAACAGAAAGGGGTTGAGGCTTGGTTCTTTTTCTATCTTTTCCTCTTTTTTTTCTTTTCTTCTTTAGTGGCACTGGGGATTGAATTTAGCCTTATACTCTCTAAGCAAATGTCCTACCACTTAAGAAGCTCTATTCTTCAATTAAATATTCTTGTCCATTCTTGCTCTCTGGGGTTGATCGACAGTTTCTCTGGAAATAGCTTTGCTTTTAAAACAAATAGATTATATCTAATAATCTTATGAAGTTTGTATTATAATTGCAATGTTTCATTTTCTTGATCTACTCAGCACATATGTCTTCATCATTTAGTGTTCTCTAATTCTGTTATTCTCTCTGCCTCACATTTACTTTTATCTGTGTTTGAAGAATCAGTTGCTTAGCTGTCAATGAGTACTTTAATTTTCTCTCTTCAGCACCCCTGATCTGAGTCAGTTACTTCTGTAACACAAGTAATGACCCCAACAGCCTGTTGAACATTGGATTTAAGCAGACCTCATTGTATATTTTTCAAGGAGAGTCTAACAATTTACTAAATACTAATTAGGTAGTTTGTGGCCATAATTTTGTATATTGGTTCAACCCTGGAAAAACTGAGTCTACTTTCTAAACCAGAGAATTTGCAATAAAGGCAAAGATTCCAATATTTTAAGTCAATCCAAAAAGAAGATTTGCAACGTCGGTTCTATCTTTGGTGAATGAGTCAGGCTGTGGAAGTCATGAGTATTCTCACAGCATCTTATGACAGGGAAAGTAAGGGAGTAATTTTCCTTCCTTGTAGTTTTAATCAGCATCAGTTTGAGGTTATTTGGGAAGAAATTTGTGAAAGACTATTTACATTTATGACATTTCATTGTTGGAACTTTCTTTTTACATCAATAACTTCCTAGAATACGAGTTCTTTTAAAAAAAATCAAGACAGTGAACTGCCTGGGAATCACTTGTGTAGGTTACAAAACTACTTAAACAGTGTGATCAAACTTGAAGGATGGCCACTGTGGATGTGTAAATACTAAAATTCAGTGTGTGTGGTAGGTAAGGAAAATTTTTAAATGAATTCTGCACTCATGAATTATCCTGAACTAAGTAGAATTGCAAAAAGTGGGAGATTATAGAAATATATGAATGGGAGGTAAAATTTTCAAAAAGTATCTTAGAAATTTCACCAAGTACAACAAAGACTTAAACTTCTCTGTGGTTAAAGGGCAAAGATTTATGTGAAATATGCTTTTTCCCTTTTCCCTTATAAACTTGGATCAACTTTAAGAAGAACAAATATAAATCTTTATGTGAAGAATGACCAGCTATCCCAAAAGCAAGTATATAAAATCCACAAGTTTGCAGAACATTTTAGGAATTTGTCTAAAACTAAACTTTTGCTAATAAAGCTGAAAAGGCACTTCAGGGGAATAAAATTTCTCCCAGAATATAATTGATCCTGTCTTTAACAAGATTCCTTAGGTACCAGATTTCTCACTGAATATTTTCTCTAGCTCATCCATGCCTGATATGTATGTACCCTGGTAGCCACCCAGTTTTATGTAAGCGGTGTTAATATGACTTTTACAGATTATTTGCTGTAGCTACAAAAAAAAACTGTAGTGTAGTTAAGACACAAAAATTCAAGCGTGGGCCAATACAGCACTGTGACTTCTTGGCTCACTGGCAAAATCTGTCATTTGGGTGTTCTTTTGTTCTTCTCCTCTGGGGCCTTGAAGGATTTTATGGGAAGAGCTGAAAAAAAATCACATTTTACACATACCCTATGGTTTGTGCTCCACATATAAATATGTATGTGTTCATATTTATTTATACATGTCTGTATATATATAAACATATATACTTATGTATGTACATGTTTATATAACATATGTAATATATTATGTATATTATATATTATTTACATACATACATTTACCTACCTATATGTAATGTGTATGTATATACTATATATAATATGTACACATTATATATAATATGTTTTATATATTATAATATATAATTATATATTATATTATACATACATATATATTATATAGTGAAATCAAAAGATTGTCAAATTTGTCTTCATATGCATATCTCTGTAATTGCCTCCTTTCTGTAATTATAGTCACAGGCTTCTCTTGGGACAATACATGATTGACATTCTTTCCTCAAGTTTCTAAAGTCTTTTTATTTGGATCACTTTATCAAGTTGTTCTCTACTCTCCCTGTAAAATAAGCTATAAACTAGCTAGAAAGGAAGCCTTAAGGAAAACTTTTCCAGCACTTCAATTTTCTTCAGTCTTTTCTTTCAGAAAAGAAAGACAATGCACAGTACCTGCTGAAAGCCCTTCACAAAATGATTATTCTTCTAATTTCCAGTGAGTCTTACTTTCCCAGCATGTTTATTATTTCTAAATACGTGTTGTGAAATGTCACCACAAATGCCCACCCAAGGAAACTAGCATTTTTACATAGACAATCTAGAAAGTATAGATTATTTGCAATAACAAAAATCCCTACTTCTCCTTGAGTGCAAGTAATACATGCTTGACTTTATTTTTATTTGACTATATATAGCATTACTACATAATAATCACTTTGGAAGTCAAAGAAGAAAACATTTATTAACCATACCCTACCTATTTATTATAGAAAAGGTAAGTATGGTTTTTCATATCAGATAATTCTTCATTGGGAGTTTCAGACTCTGATCAATTCTTTGAGGAATCTGTTTTCATCTTTTGTTACGAATACAGATTTATCGCTTTTCAAGAGTTCACTTAACAAGATTTAAATGTGAAGCATGATCTGGCATTACATCCCCAAGTGTTGTCTTCATCTTCCCTTTGGGCAGGAAATCTATTTAGTTCCTTTCAGGGTAATGAGCTGCCAGACAGCTATGCAAAACGCCCACTTTCCATTGAGCAAAACAATGGCCAACACATTGCTGGATGCATAATGTTATTTTGAATTAAGGTTCAATTCCACTTTTATCGGCACATTTAGGGATTTATTTTTAGTTATGTCTAGTAAAACATCCAACTCTCATGACTAATTTTGTTCTATTATGAGTCATAAATTTTGTTCTTTTGAAGTTTTTAAAAAACTTTAAGCTGCTTCTTAACTAAACTAATTTACTAATAAATTCTAACATCAAATAGGCTTCTGTGGCTATCAAAACTCATTAAGTTTTGAGCATTATAGATGAAGAAATTAGTCATTTGAATAAGCTATATAAGGCAAACTGTTTCTTGCTCTTGATTTTGGATAATCATAAGTGAATCCCTGGGCTTAAATATGAACAAACAATGGTGATTTTTGTAAAACTACACAATAAAGGAATAAAGGAAAGAGCATATAATTTTCTTGTAATGAAAATGTGAACATAAAATGTATCTCTTGTGGCCATTATTTTTTCTGCTTTCCTAGAGTCATATACATGGTATATATTAACATAACAAACCAAACATGAAATTGAAAATGTTCATGTTTCTGCAAGTCAATTCATTGTTTAATCCAGCCTTTCCATATCTTTTTAGTAAAAAGTTCTTTAGAGGACAAAACTTCCATTTAGGGTTCTTTGAAGTACTGCTTTGTTATTGGGATAGATAGCATTAAATGTAATACATACTAAGTGTTATGCCCTAGTAAGACTATTTCATTTTACCCCAGTTAGGTCTTTACTGAACACTTAATATTTCTGCTTCACATAAAAACCAACACTCTGTGATTATGTCTGAGAATCATACAACACAAGAAGCAAAAATAGCATTTTTACCTATGAAAGTTATGATTTAATTTCTGCTTATTGCTTTGTTTCTAACTTTCTTAATATCTCTGAGCTTCAACAGAAAAGACAGTGTCCACATTAGCTGTTGCTCTTATTTTGTCTCAGTTTGCTTCACTGGAACAGTGAAAGAGAAAAAGTGTACTTGAGATTCCATTTCACAGAACTAAATTAATTGGAAGTAATATGTCATGATTGTCAGATAACAACACTATTTGAACTTTGCCAGCAAACCACACCAAAAAATTGTATGCTTGCACAAGTGCACCATCTCTCTTCTGTTTTGTTTATATCCTAAAAGTATTTGGGCAAAGGCAAGGGTAATGGAAAATTGAATTTCTTGAAAACAAAAGCTTTTCAAATGGAAAATGTTTCAGATACATCTTAAGGACAATAGTGGTGTGGGAATGTCAAGTATATAATTTAGAAAAATTAAGTAATTCTATTATGAGTCATTATTTTTCCCCGTATTACTATAGATAAACCACATGGAAGTCTTGCCTAGCTAGAAGATTAACTGTTAAACAACAAGAAGTATTATACATTACACCTTTATCCCTGTAGCTGAAGTAAGTTCCAAACTCCTGGGATAATATCAACATTTATGTATACAAATATCTTAGACCTTGTATTTCCCAGCTGTAACACTCAATATACTTTGTATCAATCCACTTTTATATTCTCTTTGGTTTGAGCCTGAGAATTCAACACACATCATGTCATGGATGACAACAGTGTCTCAATAGGTCAACATAGGAAATGCAAACAAGACATTATATAAGCTTGCCTTGAATCATGAGAGGATTCATCAATATAGCTATGTAACTTCTTCTAGAATAATCATTGGCTTAATACTATTTAATAGCTTTGGTGTTATCTTAGTAGAAGAATAGTGCCCTTTAGTAGATAAACTGTTTAAAAGTTTTGGTGTTTTTCTATCTTCCTTTGGATTATCTGATAGACAGTATATAGAAGGAAATTGTCAACAGTATCAACTTCTAATACGTAATTTGTGTTTTTATTTGATGGTACATTTTGAGGTCAAAGCAACCACGAAATGAATGGAACTAAGGAAGATTTTACACCTGTTCTGAAATTGCAGTCTACTGGGTCAGAACTTCATTTCAGCAACCTATTGGAATGTGCAAAATTGAGTCTGCTCATCATCTGAGCGATACCATTAGGTCACTCTTGTTACTGGGATTTACCATCACCAAAGGTCATGGGGCGTCTTCGTAACAAACATTCTAAAAAATAGCTTGCTATATATACCTGATTGCTCAGAAGCCCTAGTCAAGCTTGCATAAATCTCAACAGTATCATCGGCCTAGACTATGCTCAAGGACATAAAGCATGATACCAGAATATTACTAACGTCATTCATGCCAACTCCAAACTACACCACTCATTCCTGCTTTACTTACCCCTCTACATATCTTTAATCCTTTGGCTGTAATAACCTTGCTTCACTAGGCTATAATTTAAAGTGTCAGACATTTCTTTTTTTGTGCAATGTGAATTAAATTTGGGGAAGCTACTTCATATACTGTAAATAGACTATGGAATACAACTTAAAATTCTGTGTTCAGGCATATGGCAACAAAGCATTATCATATGGGACTTAGCTTTTTAATCCATATGACTTCATTCATCTTTTCTGGAAAGAAATCCAAATCATCCTCCGAGATTGAACAGTTCTTTGCTGTCGCCACACAGGCAGTTTTTGGAAAGATGTGAAGTCCAGCAAAGCTTCTTTGTATTTTATTGTGTCAAAATTCAAAGTTTGCTTTTCTTCTTTTATCACTAGTTTGACTTTTTCTCTACCGTGAAACAGAATATATTTTAAATGTCAAATTTATTTTCAGATGAATTTTCACAGATGATGTTTTAGAAGTTACAGTTCACCCAGATTTAGCCTTCAGGAGATCAGTTCCAAAATACACATTTGTGTGTATGTATGTGTGTGTGTGTGAATATATATGAGAGAATATTTCCATCTATGTATCTCCTTTTTTCTTTTTCTTTTGTGATAAAGTTAGAAATCTTCAAAAGCTCATAATTTTCCATACTTTCAAATTATGGGTTTTCTTCTCTTTTTGTGTCAACTGTTGAATAATTTCCTACAATGTATTTACTCATTCAATTCCAGTATTCTATGCATATTTAAAGTAACTTATGGTTTCTGTCATAGCATAAGAAAGTGTCTCTGTATGAATTTAGTTTTATATATTACATAACATATTTATACATTTTCATGCACACTGTTAAAAGCTGGGTGACAATTTTCTGCTTTCATTAATATATAGAAGATAATTTGCATTGACAATCTCCATTTTTCCCTCCATTGATATCAATATTTGATATTTATATGTTGACATTATTGAGTATTGAGATTTGTTCTTTGTCCTGTGTATTTAGGAGACCAAGACTGAGATCAAGCTAGGATAAGAAATAGTATATACATCCATCAACAAAAGAGTGGTTAAATAAATAGTGCTATACATAAAAAGAACTATGGCTTTTGGCAAATATGAAAAAAAGAAATATGGTTATCTAGATCATGTACATCTTATAGTTTGCAAAAAATAGTATTTGAGGAAGACACATTTGGAGCATTAGGTTAAAAATTAGCCTAAAGGATGTATGCTAATAGCTGGTGATTAAACATTAATAAGTGCTCAGAGTAAAGCCAACAATATTTCTTACTTCACAGTGTAGTTTAGGTAAGAACATTCTAAAATGTTTAACTCTTTGTTAATGGCCTTCTGAATTTCCTTGAAGATAAAGTGAGAAGTATGTAACTACTCTAGAAGAGTTATGTCAAAAAGATAAAAATAATGTCTTTGATGATAAGAAATCAATAGAAAATGTAATTGATAATATGAGAGGTAAGGAAATAAGGCACATGATATCTTAACATGAGAAAAACACAGAGAAATATGGATAGGACATTTTTTATTCTTAAGGATTAAAAAAGTATCAGAAAATCTATGCTTATATAAAAGTCCTCAAATTAAACCCAGATATTTACACAAGCTGTATTTATAGTCTTGTCCATTTTTCAAATGACTATATAGAGTTCACATTTATACTAAATAATGATATAACCCAGCAATGATAGTTTTAAATTGAACAATAAAAGGTGTGTAAAAAATTTGATGAAAGTATCCAGTCATACTTATAAAGATGTGCCACTCTCATAAAATTGTATATTAGATACTTTTATACCAAATAGACAAATACTACAATACCTTTTATGATACATTACATAAATCCCTGAGTCTCTGAGGTGGAGGTTTATGTTATTTAAAATAACAAAGTTATTATCATCAGAACTTAAATCCATGTGCTGATGCATTTCTCAATAAATCTATTTGAAATATTTACTATTTAGTCAAGGTCTCACTAATCTTTCAAAATAAAAAGGTGTCTCACACTGGGAAAACTGAAAAGCAATATTTTATTCAGATGTATTTATGTTATTCAGAAAGCTCACCTTATGCATTCTTATACACTCACAGCTTTTAAGCTTGCTTACAAACACAGTTACATGCCCAGGATAAATAAAATATTACAGAATGTGCTCACAAAATTTATTCTTTAAAGGTACTGGATTAAATTCTATAACTTTTTCTATTTCAACATATCCCCTCATTTCCAAAACACTGGTTTATTGTCAGTCAAGATGTGATGATTTTGTGGGAAAGTTTGAATAAAATCATTTTGTCAACATCTGAGTACTAAAATAATGCAAACTTTTCTGCCAGCCTCCTAAGGACATTAATTTCTTCCTCTCAAGATAGTAAAACTACTTTTACTCAAAATTTCTAACTTTATCTGCAATTTTTTCTGTAATAAATACCTGAAACAAATACTTTTGATAAAATGTATTAGAATATTTAGTCATTAGCCTTTGCACGTATGTAACTTTTCTGATTATTTCTTAGAAACATATAGTAAAGCAATGTTCTTTCACAGATATGAGAAAAACAGAAGCAACATTTTGTATTTTCTCCTATTATTTTTTCTTAAATTTTAGGATACTTTCAGCTTTACAGCCAAATTACCAACATAATTTTAAAGTTCCCATGTACCTTACACCTATCTATTGTCTCCTAATATTAACATCTTATATTAGTGTGGACCATTACTTATTTCATTATGTTAAATAAGGCCCATACTTTGTTCTGATTTTTTTTTGTTTTTACCTACTATTGTTCCCTAGTAACCCATCAGACTCATCACATTTGGTTGTTGTACCTCCCTTGGCTTCACTTCACTTTTTAAAAATATATATTATATAATTATATAGAGAGATGGTATCATCAATTACAAGATATTTGAAGATACCATCTCAGTAAATTAAAAGGCGACCATTTGTTAGCCTGCAGAGTATTGTGATACCATTAACATTCAAGAAATGCATTCAGAAATCTTGTTCAAATGAATACTCATGCATGCAGGCCCCCATGGCTCATCTCTAGAATCCTGTCTACTTGGGAGAGGTTGACAACAGGAGGATCGCAGTTAGAGGTGAGAACCTTCTTCAACCATAGCTGGACAGGGTGTCCCACCCCTGAAATCATGGAGAGATTGCCATGGACACTGAGATGAACATCTTGATGGCAGCTGGAGACAGAAATCTGTGAGACTGCCCCCACAGAAGCAGCTCAACCCAACGAGGAAGGGAGGAATATGGGGTCCTGGTGCATGCCAGCATGAAAGTAGATGGAGGAATGGCCCAACAAATGAGCACCTGCCTAGTAATCTATTCACTTTGGCTTCTGATCATTGTTAGTGTCTCAGGCCTATGCCATTATCTCCAGCTTCCCTTAGAACAGGGGGACTTGTGCGGGTTCTAATTCTGCCCAGGCTGCTGAGTGCTGGTGGCTCATATCTAGAATCCTAGCTACTCAAGAGGCTGAGATCTGAGAATCAGGATTCAAAGCCACCTGGTTTTGAGAATTTGTTAGCTTTTTCTTGCTTCGGTGACCTTGAGGGTTTGGTCAGGTCCTTTGTAGAATGCTCCTCACTTGATTTTTTTCCCCTCATGATTGGACTGGGATTATGGGTGCTGGAGAGAGAAATGTCTAAGTTAGAGTACCCTGTTTTTAAAAATCACATCTCATGTAAATTTGGCATTATAGAAATCACCTGGCTGAGGTAGGGTTTGGCTATTTCTTCCACTGTAAAATTACTTTTCCTTTTCAACTTTCATAGTTGTACTCTAAGCATTTCCATGTGCAATCTACAATGGAGTAATCCATTGTATTTCCTAAAAAAATGTGTAATTCTGCAGAAAATATTTTTCTGTATTCACTCATTTTTTTTTCTATCTTTGTAGGGCTTGAACTCTGGGCCTGGACACTGTCCCTTAGCTCTTTAGTACAAAGCTAAAGCTCTACAACTTGAGCAACAGCACCACTTCCAGTTTTCTGGTGGTTTGTTGGAGATAAGAGTCTCATGTTCTTTCCTGCCTGGGCTGGCTTTGAACTGCAATCCTCATGATTAGCTCCTGAATAGCTAGGATTACAGTCGTGAGCCACTGGCACCTGGCCTCATTCATTTCTTCTTTTTTTATTCAGTCATTCATTTTATCATTGTACAAAATCATGATATTTATCTTTTTGGGGGGTTAATAATAATCGGATACCCCTTAATTTTGTTTTTCAATATGTACTAACTTTATCCTTTGGGAACTATTTTCTTGACTCCTTTGTCCCTTTGAGGCATACCCCCAAGAAGTGTTTGATTTGTGTCTTGTTTTGTTCTATTTTTTAGTGCTTTCTTCCTTAGCACTATCAATGTCTCAAGAGTTGTCGTCTTGTCTCAGTCCTGGAGATCAACCACTTAGGGAAGAGTATTGACAACTAAGGTGTGGCAGAAAGTATATTCATAACTACTAGTTTCATTGCTTCTAGTTCTGGTCAGCTGACAAATTGAGAAGTGATAGGCATGTATAATAACCCATGCATTACATATTATATGGATGCATCTATAAGAACCCAAAACTGAGTTCACAGTAATGTCCTCAGCTCTGACTCATTATACAGCCACCCGACTGCAACCTCTGTCTACAACACTGAGAAACCTGGCACTTGCTATCAAACATTTATGTAATTGTAGGATTCCAGAATATATTTTAGCATTTTCAGAATCATTATCCTATATCACCATGGCGAATAATTGTATGAATCCGAGCATACTACTTATGTACAGTATCTTTTGCCTCTTGCTTCACAGATCCATTTCATATATATATATATATATATATATATATATATATATATATATATAATTGTAAAGATACTGTACAGAGGGGTTACAGTTACATGAGTAAGGTATTGAGTACGTTTTCTATTGAGCATTGTTACCTCCTCCTTTGTTTTTCTCCTACCATCTCTTCCCTCCCCACCTCCCCAACACCTCCCCCACCCAAAATTGTAAAGTTCGTTTTCAATATAGTGTCTTGTACATCTCATTGCTAGAGTGGGTCAACCTGTATCTTTGTTTCAGCATTTTGTTATTTCCCTTCCCCTCCCCAAATTAGAAAAATGTATATACAGGATGCAGGGCACCAGAATCAAATACAGTGACAACAGGAGTCATACCATGGGAGAAGAACATACAAAAGAAACAAAATAATCACATAGTACATTAAAAACAACAGCAACAAAGGTTAAACCTCTTGTGTCCCTATCTTGGGGTTCATATCACTTAGCATCATATAGATTCATTTCTAAATGTGCTCAGCTCAGCACATTTTCCCTCTCCCTCTTCAATGAGGTATTATATTAAATATATATTTGTAGTATATTCAGATGGTATTTCTCATAGTGTTTTATGTATTTTATGGTGTTTTATAGTATTTTATGCTGGGATCCTCAACATTTTAAATGATGAGCTAATTCGCATACATATGAAGGTTAAAACTTTAAGCTATGAAATTCTATAAATTTTTTTTTTACAAATACAGAATGTGAGATATTTATCACTAGGTGTCATACAGAATAGCTTCACTACCTAGCACTGGTCATTTTGTTGTCATGATAGCACTGACCTTCTGCTCATTGGAATCAAACAGGAAGTAAAACTTTTCAGTTCATTGAAGTATCAATATGAACTTAATATTCACAAAGCCTTTTATGACTTTGTAACTCATTTCTATGTACTTATGAATAATACATCATTCTATGGATGGCCCACAATTTGTTTATGCATTCACTTTTGAAGGACATTTTTGTTGTTTCCAGGTTTAAGTGATTATGAATAAAGCTGTGGTAAATATTTGTGTATAGAGTTTTGTGAGACATAAACTTTAAAATCGATTGAGTAAATGTTTATGAGTACATAGCTAGATTCTGTGGTTTTTTAAAAAAAAAGTACCAAGTAATCTTCCAAAGAGTCTGTACCATTTTGTAGTCTCACGAGCTAAGCATTCCTGTTACTTTATATCCTTGACAGCCTCTGGTGTCATCCATTTATGAGAGGTTAGTCTTTCTAATAACAAGTGTGTGGGTTCTATTGATCTAATGACATGATGTCCAACTGTTCCTATACATGTCTTCCATATGAATATCTTCTTTATGCAATTATCTGTCTAGAACCTTCGCCCCTTTTTCACCTAATGTTTTGTTTTCTTGTTGAATTTTTCACATATGACTTCTATGTTTTCTATAAGCTCGTATGTATCTTGAAAATATTTCCCCCTAATCTGTGGCTAGTCTTAAAAGTCTTTCATGAAATAGTTCACAATCTTATTAAATCTCACCTTATTAAGCTTATTTCTTTTATAATCATGATTTTAGTATTATAGCAATACCTTATTGTTTATCCCAAGGCCATTTACAAAATCTGTTTTCTTCCAGAAGTTTTAAAGCTTTACAATTAGATTTAGGTCTATTGTCTATTTGTGAAAGGAGTAAGGCTATGTCCAGATTCCTTTTAGTATTTTGGTTTATATATGGAAGTTCAGGAGCATTTATTGAGAAAAGAATATTCTGTCTCCAATAAAACTCCTTTGGCAGTTTAGAAGGAAAAGTTGATTGTACTTGTGAGTCTGCTTAAGCACTATCTACCAAGACCTATTGTTGAATATATTTCTTATTTTTCTAGTATCTCACCTTCTTGATTACTGTAACTTTACAATAAGTTTTGAAACTAGATACCTAATGTTATCCTTCAGAATTAGTGGTTCTAGGACTTGTGCATTTCTAAGTGTGAATAAGTTAATCAGTGCTTACAAAATAGCTTGCTGGGATTTATATTGGAGTTACAATGAGTGTTAAAGTTGAGAGAAACTGACATGTTATCAATATCACATCTTCACATATGTGAGCACACACTTTCTCTACTGTCACTTAGATTTTGTGTTTTAGAAGAAATTTACAATTTTCATACAAATCCTTTAAATATTTTGGTGCTATAAAATTGGGCATTGACTTTTAATTTAAAATTCCAGTTGACCTTTAGTAGTAGTGTATATGGATATATACCATTTCTCTCAGTAATTAGATGACTATTGTATGTTATTAATCATGTAACTAATAAATAGTTCTTCAATTCTATTATCTTTTTTGTCTTTTGGTGTTCCAGTTATATATATGTTAAATCTTTAAAAGTTATCCCATAGGTCTGAGATATTCTGTTTTATTTCTCTATTCTTTTACCTCGCATTTAAGAAGTTTCTGTTGTTCCAGATTTGAGTTCAGTGAAATTGGTGTGAAAAGGCATGCATATTATAATTTCTCTTCTATCTAAGGAATAACTCATTTTTGTGTATCCTGGGCTTGAACTCAAGGCTTGGGTGCTGTCCCTCAGATCTTTTTGCTCAAGGCTAGCACTCTACCACTTGAACCATAGCTCCATTTCTGGATTTTTTTGTGGCTAATTGAATCAGAGTCCCACAGACTTTCCTGCATAGTCTGCTTTTGAATCATAATCCTCAGATCTCAGGGTCCTGAGTGAGTAGGATGACAAGTATGAGCCACTGGTGCCTGGCCAGCTTTTTTAAGGAATAATAATAGTGAGGATTTATCTTGGGGCTTATGCTTGCAAAGCAGATAGATGCTCTATCACTTACGTCATATTGCCAGTCCTGAGAGGGTAACTTTGGTAACATGCAAAACACACTCACACATTAACACAGAGAAATGCAGCTTCATTATTGTTTCTTTCATGATGGAAATTAATCTCCATTATTATCCGTAGGTGGGTGGACAGTTCCAATTTTTCGTTGAGAAAAATTCTTTTTATTTTGAAAGTACTGGGGCCTTGAACTCGGGACTTTGTGTTGCTGGGCTGCCACTCTGCCCTTGAGCCATGCTTCCATGAGTAATCGTTCCTAATGGATGACCTATTAGCGAAACAATTTTGCAGCTAAAACTCAGAGATATTCCCAGGGAAGTATCACCTCAAATTCTCCCACAGCATTGCAGTGATTTCCAGGAAGAGGGTATGCTGTAGCCCAGCCTGATTGATGTGTCTGCTCCAGTGACTGATGCATCCCTCTGGAGTGTAAAATGCACCTGCAGTGGAATAAGCCCTTGGTATTGTCATTTTCATTGGAATTTTGTTGATTTAGAGTCTTCCAAAATCAACCTTCCTTTACACCCAGTGCCAAGTTAAGAATGTCGTCTTTTACATTTTTCCTAACGTTCAGTGTGATGCTACCAAAACTCTTAATATACACGAGCTTGTAAAAGTTGGAGTACTTTTCTAATTTTCATTTTGGCCCTAAGCACTAGATTTTTCCATCCCTACACCAATAATTCTAAGCATATTCTTTGGCATACAGGAAATGCTCAGTATATATTTCCTTAATTCAAAGTTAATTATTCTCCCTAAGATACACCCAGTTGCTTTAGGGATATTTTTTCCCTCTCTTGATTTTAATTTGTTGTCAATTTAGTCCACCACGAATGCACTATTCTCCTATTTATTGAATTAAATATCTGCTTGAAGTGGCATATTAAAAATTAAGCTTAGTTAAATCTCAATTTCCTGTGCTCATTATATAAGTTGCTTATTGCTGCATCTCATATTAACTTAGCTCAATGGCTGGATAGCAATTAACATGAATGCTTAATGGCCACTTCCTTTTCCAATACTAATGATACTTACAGTTGAAAGTGCCTTCGGGTTAATTATTGATGCGTATAATTTGCCTCCAAGTCTGGCTGACAGTACAGTCTCACACCTAAGTACTGACAGGACTGTCTCACACATGATAAGGACCCTAGACATGTGGAGGAAGAAGGCTTGTTTGCAGGAGCTCAGTGATCAACATTGTCAACCTTAAAGTTCTCTCAATTTGCCCCCACCATTTCTAGATTCTACACTTTAACATCAATGATGAGAAACAAAGCCTCCAAAATATAGTACAAATCTGTTTTACAACAGTAGAAAAGAAGAGATTGCTGAGGGCAATTGTGCATTACCTACAAAGATTCAAAAGGTGAGACAGTGCAAGTCTATTTTCTTCTCTCGTTCCTTTTATCACTTTTCATTTACACACAAGCTACTTCCTTTGAGCCAGGTAAAGACTGATTTGGACAGATAATGCTTTGATTCTCAGGTAGCTAGCCAAATCAGACTATGCATTTTAGACAGTTGTCACCGGGCAAAATTCCTTTTCTCATATTATTATTTAAAATCTTGCTGTACCCCAACATTGTGTGTTTATTATATTTTTGGGTGCTCTTCATTAATGTAATAAAAGCTGTTGTAATTCTGTGCTAACACATGGAACCCAATTCAAGGAAATCAAAGTAATGCTCATTGTATTGATGTTCCATTATGTCTTCAGTGTCTATAGGCTAGTAGGCGCTCCATAAGTATTTGCAGATGAATGTGGGCTGGGTAAGGAGTGAACACTGCCACCGTACATCCAAAGCCTGATATGAATGAAGGCAATGTTAGTTCATATGACTTTAGAATCAAATAGGAAATAAGAAGTTGGTTGGCTTACCAAACATTCCTTATAAAGGAGTACTCAGAATACCATCGTTTGGTGAACCACTTACTATGCTTTTGATTCAAACACAATTTCAACATTATTTTACATACTACAGTGATATTAAATCATAGAGTTAGATATAAAAAAGGTAAATGACAATGACTTCAAAGTGGAATGTTGTTTGTACTTGAAGTGTTTTGGTTATTATGTATCATGACATTCTTGGCTTTTGCATAAAGACATCCATTTTCAATTATGCTTAGCACACTGCAAATAGTACAAGTAAAGGCTGATAAGGGCTGGGTTCTAGTGGCTCACACCTATAATTTTAGCTACTCAGGAGGCTGAGATCTGAGGATTACAGTTTGTAGCTAGCCTGGCAAGGCAAATCCAAGCAAGACTCTACTCTTATTTCCAGTTAACCTTCAAAAGAATGAGAGTGAACCTCTGATTCACATGGTAGTCTTGAATGAAAAAGCTACGGGACAATGCTCAAGTTCTGAATTCACACCTCAGTAGTAACACACACACACACACACACAGATAAACATACAAACATGCACATATTTCATTAAGTGTCCTTAACTTACTTTTTATGGAAGGTTTTTATCTCTTCCCTGTTTACACTGTTCAGGTCCATTTGACTTGAGTATTTTGTCATCTCGAGTAATAACTCATCAATCTGCAGTGCAGCCTTTCTTTATGTTACTTTTCTTAGCGCTCTGAAATATGCTATTTTGAATCCCTGAAATGTTATAAAGCAACAACAGATTGCTAATTGCTTTGGATGCTGTGAAAAATAATTACTCCACATTATTTTTGATATTTAATTGACAGTGTAATGCATTTAACTAAAGACCTGCAATAAACTATTTCTAATTACTGAGGGTGGTGGAGTGGAAAAGTAGGCTGTAAAACTTTCCCGAGGACCCAGTGTTTCTCGATTATGTTAAAAAGTCCCTGTGGATAGGAATTTTTTAAGAGACAAACATTTCTCCTAATGGAGAGTTCCAGAAAACAAAGAGTTGGGGAGAGTATTTCTATTCACAACAACATAATAAGGATTTTTAAGACTGTTACTTTTTAAAGTTGATTATACTAGTGATGGATACGATATCTACATTTGCTCTATTGGTGTCACAGTTTTTCCTCTCCTTGATAGAATGAATAATCTGGGTTCAATTTCTTCTGTTTCTGTAGGACAATAACTTTAAGGTTGTATCAAACATTATTTGTTATTGACATAGTCATGTGACACATGAGGGTGTATGGGAGTGACTGACTACATAAAGGTGCAAGGGTGTACTGGGGTGAATGAACTTGGTGTCCAGTGACATCATAGATAGGTGTTTACTTTTACATGTTTACTTAGACACCGACTTAACAAACCTACTGCACTTGCATGGCCATTTGTATAAAAGTAGACGATGGACAGTTGTGTATGGCACAAAATAGTTGGTAATAAATGACCATGTTACGGGCTTATATATTTCTAGTCCTATCCTTTTCATCATTAGTTTAGAGTGCATGATTACCTGTATTAGAAAGGTGCACTGTGAAATGGGTCATGTTACCATTGGCAGCAGTCTTAGACATCTCACCTTTGCAAGAGGTAATTTCCAGAGTAACTTGGATCATTTAGTTCAGTGCAAGTACATTTTGTGATGTTGACCCAGCTATGAGCTCGCTTACTGACTCATTTTTCAGACCACACCGAATAATGTGCTTGGATGTAGGTTCCATCAGGAACTATGCCTGTTATTAGCTTCCAAGGTAAGAACCTATAACTATGAACAGATTTTTGAAAATAGCACTTAGAACCTGATTCAATGAACAAAAACAATCCTTCTGAGCTGGGAGCAGGTGGTTTGTGCCTGTAACCCTGCCTACTCAGGAAGCTGAGATCTGAGGATCATGGTTTGAAACCAGCCTGCATAGGAAAGTCTGTGAGATTCTTATGTCCAATAAACTACTAAAAGTGCCAGAAGTGGAGCTGTGGCTTATGTGATAGAGTGCTACCCTTAAACAACAACAACAAAAAAAAAACCAACAACAACAAAAAAAACAAAAAACAGCAACAACATAAACCCCAAAAACAAAAATCCAAAACAAAAACTCAAGGACAGCATCTGGGATCTGAGATTTGAGTTCAAGCCCCAGGATCTGCAATAAGATAGATAGATAGATAGATAGATAAATAGATAGATAGATAGATAGATAGATAGATAGATAGATAGATAGATAGATAGATAGATAGATAGATAGATGGATAAATAGATAGATATGATGCTAGACTGATTGATAAGATGTGTACAGTTTTCATTATCCCATTTCAATACCTGCAGGGTATTACTTATGATTGCCAGCATATTCTTAATTTCCTAGTCAAGTTTTCTCATTGAAATAAAGCAATTTTTTATGAGTAGGCCCTGACATTGTTGATTTAATTTCATGTATGTGCATTTTCCAAAACACAAATAAACAGAGTGACATGTTTCAGGGAATGTAAATTATTTTCAGAATTTCAGGAATTGAAAAGGGAAAAGAGGAAGGAGAAAATGCTGGGCTGGTGTGAAGCAATAGCCCGGAACCCTCACAGATTCCCACACAGCACGCGAACACCCGAGGGCTCAGGGGACCTGACTGACACCTCGCAAACATCCACGCTGGTGAGTGGAAACTTACCTCAGTTCCTTGCATGGAAATGACATGCTTTCCAACAGCTTGGGAGAGGCCACGGCCTTCCCAGGAAATGCTGGTTTTCTTTATTATAGTATTTGTATTTGTTGTACAATATTTGCCTAGATTGTCCAATGAATGGACATTAATTGTAATATCTTAACATCTCAATGAATAAAATAATATGATGCAGAATTTAACATAATCAAGCAAAAGTTTCTTTTTCTATTACTTTGGAATTGTAGTCTCATTTTGTTAAAGAAATATAATTCTTAGATTCTAGGCAACATAATGAAACACAGGTTCAGAGTTAAGTGAACATATTTAAAAGAATCCAATTGGGACTTCTGTATGTTTCTTCTATGTTTCTCTGAAAAATATCTGAATGAAAGGATTCCTACACTGACATTTTCACATCAAATTGTAAATTGTAAATTAACCTGCTGCAAAAGTAATTTAAAGTAAAAAAATCAACCATATAACTTTTCACATTTTTGTTTTCAACATTAAGTGTAAATACATAGCGCTCAGTTAGCCACTGTTTTCCAGTGATTTGGAAAAGAGAATTCATTAGCAAAAGCAATTCATTATTCAAAAGCAAGTGTTACCCACTGTTTGTAGATATAGCTTGATTTGTCAAGTATCAGGCAATAGCTAAAATTTTTAAGTAAATAAAATTCTATAATTTTATTAAAGTCCATTAAATTATAGAGCTTTGCTTATTACTGGTAGTCTGACATTAGCATCATTTTACTAATGTGTATTGTGGCCGAGAGAAGTTAATGGACTTACAGGTAGCTGGACAACAATGAAAGAATTACAAGAATCATTTCTTGAGACCTGGCTTTTCCACCAGACCCACACAGCCTCACTTTCTTCAGGACATTTTCTTCCCATTCCAACACTTTTCATAGAAAGAGATACTTAGCCACTGGCTTAATTAAACCCATGAGCTACATTTAGTATTCTGTTGGGGGATAACCTCAATCCAAGACAACACAGAGCCCTCAAATCTCAGCATGTTCCTCCCTCCTGTCATCGTCTAACCCGTGTGAAATCCTCCTTAAGAACATTGCATCTTCAGCCACCAAGATAAAGCAAGAGACTGGGTCCCGGTGCATCTGGGCTCTCATGGAGCATCTGACTCCTATCCCACCCCAATCAAATGAACCCACTTAAACTTCCAAGGAAGGTGGTAAGTGTGGTCTTTTTGTGTGTACAGGATTGGATATAGAACTAGCATCCAGCGGATAGACACTGCATTCTGGTGATGCAGTGGCCAATGAGTAGGGAGGATGGCATTTCAGATTGATACTTTAGTCTGGATTCCTTCGCAGTCCGTGACCTTTAGTTATGTCAGCACCTCATCAAAAAACAATCATGGCAGTAATGACCACGTTATCTGCTTTGTGCAAATCTCCAGCCTTTAAAATCAATATTGTAATATTTTTTATTGTGAAAATACCGTACAGAGGGGTTACAATTAATTACATGAGCAAGGTAATGAGTACATTTCTTATCAAACATTGTTGCCTCCTCCTTTGTTTCCCTTTCCCATCCTTCCCCCCCCCCCCCCCCCCCCCGTCAGCCCCTCCCCCTCTGCACCCCCACCCCTGCCACCAACGTTGTAAAGTTCGTTTTTCAACATAGTGTCTTGTACATCTCATTGTTGCAATGGGTCCACCTGTATCCCTATTTAAACCATTTGTAATATTGATTTTAATATTCCTCTTACTTGAGGAAGAATGTACATGTAAGAGTTATGTTAAGTCTTAAGTATTTTAAATGTTCATCTCTGTGGTCTTGACATTCCATTACTATAATCCCTTAGGGATCTTATAAGGGTTCTTTCTGATCTATTTGCTTCCTGATGTTCCATGTATTTAGAAAGTTTCTTTCTTGATTCTCTTATCCTTCCCTTCTCTAGTGTCTTTATCAAATTTTGACATGTCTTGAAAAATTGGTGAAAGGATTGCATCCTCATCCCTATCTATGCCCAGTGATTCCTCAGTCAGCCGAGAGGTGTTGCTAGATCTTAGCTGTCAGGTTGTCTTCAGTTTCCCGTGAGTCACTGGATTCAGGTGAGAATTTTTGCTGAAACTCTGTTGTTCAGTTCATCAGCATCATGCTTCTCTGTCAGTGTTTTAGAAGAAGCCAGCCATATTGTTCACCATACCTCAGAATCTTCTGAATCCATTCTGTTCCACATGTCTACTGGTAACCAGTTAGTTCTATGCTCATGGTATTTTTTTAAACAACTTTCCATACATAGTAAGTAGCCAACAAGTATAAGACGTTGTTTTCAATCCATTATTTGTATAAGGGATAACTACATTGTGACATTTTCACACATGCATAAGACAAATCAAACACAACCCCACTATTACTCACCCTTCCTCCCTTCCTCCTTGTTAAAATATATCAAAAGCTTTTGTTGGTCTGTTCTCATCTAGCCAAATAAACTACTTCAACCATATTTATTTTCAATTCTCATTAATTCTCTCTTCAACTTCCCATTCCCACTGATATCCACCCCAACACACCCTATTTATTTCCCTGTCATTCATGTTCTAGTGTGTATTACTTGTGCCAAGGATTACCAATGTGGCATTTCTCATGTGCATATATTATATTGAAATCAGAAGAACTCTATTAATTTCTCCTTCCCAGCCTCTTAAACCCTTTGAAATACCTCTGGCATCCTCTACATATTTGCATTGTATTTTGATATTATTCACCTCAGTTGCATTTTCCCACTTTCTCCCCTCTCTCTTATTCCCCCAAACAGTCTTCTAGTTAGAATAATGTTTGATTTACATGCATGTACATGTTCATTATGTCTGTTAAGTCTAGTTCTACAAGTAAGTGAAAGCATGATAGTTGTTGGCATTTTGCACCTGAATGAACCCACTCAACATGAAGTTCTATTTTCCCACAAAACAACAGCATTTAATTTCTCCTTGTAGCTGAATAATAGTCTATGGTATGGTATATGAATACCATATTTTCTTTATTCATTCATTTATTTTGGCCACTTTGGCTGATTCCATAGCTTGGCTACTGTGAACAGCACTGAAAGAAACTTGGTATGTAAATATCTTTGTGTGTGTGTGTGTGTGTGTGTGTGTGTGTGTGTGTCCTAATCCTTGTACATATGCTCAAGAGTGGTCATAAGAAACTCTATCATGATTTCCATAGTGATTACAGTGGTTTACACTTCCGCCATCAGTGAAGAGGGGCTTTGATCCTGCATCCTCACCAGTGTTTATTTTCTTGATTTTTACCATTCTGACAAGTGTGAGATGCAATCTGTTTTTTCTTTATGCATTTTATTTGTCACACAAAGGTGAGGTACAAAGGGGTTACAGTGACATAAGTCAGATAAAGAGCACATTTCTTTTTGAATAATGTCACGCTTTCCCTCGCTTGCTCCCTCCCATCCCATCCACAAGTTGTCTAGTTCATTTCAACTATTCTGTGCATTGTCTCCTGGTTCTTTTAATTATTTCTTTGGCTGTACAGAAACCTTTTCATTTCATATTGTCTCATTTGGCCATTATTGCTCATTCTTTTCTGGGTAATTGAATCAGGGACCTGTTTAGAAAATAATCATCAATTTCTAAGGTTTTAGAGTTTGCCCTCATGTTTTCCTGTAGGTCTTATATTAACTTGTTTGGTTCATTTGGAACTGGTTTTTGTACAGAGAGAAAGGAATGGCTCAATTTTCAGTCTCCTGCGCAGATATCTAGTTCTGTTAATCATTTGTTGAATGCTGCCTTTTTTCCCATCTATGTTTTTTGCTCCTTTGTTGACAATTAGATAGCTATAGGTATGTGAATTTATTTCTGAGTTTTCTGTTCTGTTTCCTTGGTCTTCATGTCTACTTTTTTTTTTTAGCACCATGCTGATTTTGTTATGAGAGCTCTATAACAATTTGATGTCCAGTATTGGGTATTGTGTGTGATAACTCCAGTGCTGTTATTTTTTATTCAGAGTCTTTAGATGCTTACCAATGAATTATAGTAAATTTTATATTTCTGTAAAAAGTAACATTGGGATTTTTATGGGTATTGGATTCAGTCTCCGTAGAGTGATTTTTGGCACTATAGCCATTTTCACAATTTTGCCAATCCTTGAGAATGGGAGGTCTTTCCACATCCTGGCATCTTAGTCAATTGATTTCTTCAAGGTTTTATAATTTTTAATTGTAGCAGTTTTTCAGTTCCTTGGTTAAGTTAATACCTAATTATGTTATTATTTTGAGGCTATTGTGAATGTAATTGTTTTCCCAATTTCTTTCTCAATCTGTTCATTATTGGTATATAAAAGAGCTGTTGTATTTTTGCATGTTAAACCTAATATCTAGCCTCTGATTCTTTATGATCAGCAATCATGCAGTTAATCTAAGTCTATCATTTTAATGTATACATATTAGGCAATAATCATATAAATCAAAATCCATTTCACAAAGTCATAATTTGGAGATTATATTTATCAGTTAAAGAGATGAGAATGATAAACATTGATGTCTTCTTAATAAAGTCTGGATCAGATGGTCATCACTGTCTGCAGGTATTTCCATGGCTAGTTCCTTCACCAGGACAAAGTGAAATCTACTTTGATTACTTCCACTAAATTTTCTCTTATTGTTGTGCCCAACTGGACTTCATGCATTCATTCTGTCTGCCAGTGCTGACTTTTTTGTTTTTATAGACTCTTCTTTATTGGAAAATATTTATATAACTACAAATGCGTGCTGGTTTATATTCTAGTTCGTCATGGGCAGATATAACATGAAAAAAGGAAGATTTGTTCTCTTCACCTCGGTATCTTCAATATTTCAAATGTAATAGGAATTTAATAGACTATGGGGGATGGATCAACAGCTTGAGCAGAGAGCATGAGCTGAGCAAAAGCAAGATTGTTTTCTGTTTATATAGCTCCACTAAGTGCCATATCTCATGTATTTAAATTCCTTCTACTTATTAGAAATGCCATCTGCCTTAAAATATGGAGGAACTAAACTTAAAGATCAAACACTTCTGAGATGATTTCTATAGCCAAAATAAATAAAGTCTTAGGAACTAAAATTATGATTATAGAAATCATATTGTGTAATATATAGGACTCTGCCTTCAATAAGGACAACCAAAACCATTGCAGGTAGTTTTTCCAGTACATAAGGCAGTAAAAGCATAAACTTGTTCTTTCAAAGAAAGCATGTATACTAGTTATTACTTACCAAAGACTTCTGCTCTCTCCTTCCAATTATCCCCATCTTCTATTTTTGGTTTATTATAAGGCAGTCATATATCACCCTGTAGCAAATGAAACAATGTTGCCCCAAAACATAGCTTGGAAATAATGAGAAACAAAAAGAGGAGGTTGAGTTCATATTAAGTTCCTCATTAGAACTACTGTTTTATTTTCGACAGACTCACCTTTAACTTTTGCACTAAAACTAAAATTGAAACTAAATTGAAATAGAGAAGATAGAGTTTACATTTGTATACTTTGTTTTAGTTTCTATTTTAAATTCTTTAATCACACATTGTTTATCATTTCAGTTGCTACTACAAAGCCTTTACTTAGTACTGCCAAAGGCAACAGTGAATAAAATCTAAATTTTTATTTGAGCAACTATCTAAAAACAAATGAGGGAAATTAAATAACAGACATGATGCCTTTCAAGAGCTTGGGTATTTGTTAAGAAAGTAAAATCATTAAGAATATATCCCAGTGGTTGTTATGGAAACAGATTGACTTGGAGGATGCAGACAGGCAAATGATGCTTCAAATATCACACCATGAGGGAAAATTACATTTCCCCTGCAGCTTAAAGTGGTATCTTAGCTTTAATTGTATAGATACTGAAACAGTGTCAAAACATGAGTAATAATTGACCTGAAATTTTTTCTTATGTGAAGAAAGCTTTAAGGAGTGAAGTCAGAAGATCATATCACCAGTGCTTTGCATCAAAATATATCCTCTGTCTACTTAGTTTAGATGTAGTTTTAGTTTTTTAATGCCAGACCTGGGCTTGAACTCAGGGTCTCACATTCTTGCTTAGCTTTTTTTGCTCAAGACTGGCATTCATCATTTGACCCATACCTCTACTTCCAGCTTTGCTGGTTAATTGGGGCAAGAGTCTCTAGGATTTGTCTTCCTAGGCTAGCTTTGAACCTGATCCTCAGACCTCTGTTTCCTGAATAGTTCATGTTAGTGCCTAGCTACCTGTACTTTGAATTGCGATGTGTTAAGGAAGAAGTTGAAGTCTTGCTGGTTAATTCTACGATCTATATCATGTTTAAGACACATTTTAAAATTATTTTATTATCTAGTGACAATAGAGCCAAGCTGTACCTATGAAGGAGAAGCCTAAAGGTACATCTGGGTTTGAGACTCACCAGATCATCCCACTTGTAGGAGGCATTGATGGAAGAAGCTTCTTCTTTGTCCTTCATTTTGTGACACTATTGTTAGCTTTCATAAAGGGGACAGGCAAGTCAAGTTGACCGGTCTTTGTCTCGTTGAATTAGTTTAGCTCAAAATGAAAATCATACCTGGAAATAAGTAGTGCCAGTCAAAAAATAATAATGAAAAATCTGAGGAATTCAATCTATGAAACAATCTTTTGATACACATAATGGGACACATAAATTAGCGTTGTCATATAAATCATTGTCTCCATGCGCAGTAAATAACAATAGTGTATGAGTGAGTGTGACGTCAGAGTGTAGGCACATGTGTTAAAACTTCATGGTAACTCTGGAAGTATATATTCCTGTTCTCCTTAACCAACAGGGGAACTAAAGTTCAGAAAGATTAGAAGAGTGGCAGCACAGAAATCCAGAGTATGCATCTCCCTTGGCTTCTGTGCTACTTCACAGATGATACGATGCGGTCTTTGTGTAAATATTTCACAGGTAGTCACGTGACAGGCCATAGCAGTTCTTAAGCTGGGACAACTACTTAACTAATTCACTATCTGTACACACAAGCTTCTTAAGTCCATTATCAATTGTTGCTATTGATGGAGCTATCAAGGAAAAGAATTGTGAAGTCCCCAGTGTGTGTGTTGTTAAAGTACAGGATTGTCTGCCAATTAGGGGTAAATATATAGCCATGGAAATGAATGATTGAAAGTGTTCTAACACCAGTGGTGAAGCATACCCAAAAAGTGCTTGAATCACAGTGATCATTCAACTTAGTAATATTTCTATTCTATATATATATATATATATATATATATGTATAGATATGAATAGAACACAAAAAATTTACTCCAGAGTCTTACTTAACTAATCCTTTTAAAACACATGTACATACAAACATTTCCTAGATATTTATCATATATATGCATGTATATATATATTTCCCAAAACAGAACTCTGAGGTAGAGCATATTCCCCATTTCACAGATAAAAAATTTAGATTTTCAGTTAATTAGATGTACAGCAAGTAGCATCGATGTGTAGAACTGGATTTCAGGCAGATTGTTATATTTCTATCTGATATATGACATGATTGGCTAATTATGCTCAAAGGTACTAATAATTATCCATTATATCTCTGGAGAAAAGGCTACAGTTATTTAATCGGTTCTCCTTTATAGGCTTAATTTATTTTAACTGTTAGCACTATAATATTTAGTAAAATATCTGTTCAACATATGAAGCAAATTCCTTAGGTTAGAAGCCAAAAATCCACCTCTTAGCTGATGGACCATTAAATTGTTTTCGTATCACAAAAGGTAATTGTCAACTGTAATTATTAGGTGAAATAACCCATGAGGAGAACTTTGTGATTCCACATTAAGAAGCCAGCAACTTAAACATAGATATGTGAACATAGACACCTGGCTTCTGTGTGTCTGATGCAGCCTACAGGAACAAAATTTAATTTAACAATCCAATAATTCTTTAAAGATAAAAAATGAAATAGCTTTCACATTGCAGTTACCAACTTGTCAACTTCCACAGACATATTGTCATACTCCTAAATTTTATTACACCTAGTGAAAGGAGACTGCAAACAAAAATTGGTTGTCTTGTTTTCATGGGCTGAGTAATTTCACCTCTGGAACTTAGACAAGCCAGTGCCTTTCAAGGGGTTTTAACGTTATTGGTATTGTGTGGGTATACATAGAAATTAGTGGAGCTGCATGTGTATAATCACATTATCAAAGCCTGTATTTTCGTACCAGCATACTTTTGCTATGCTTAGCTTTATAATGCTTCAGAGATTCTGCTTCCCCCCTGCCCCACCAAATTGAAGTTTTATAGTAATTCCTACATGGAGCAAAAGTGTTAGCACTAACTTTTCAACTTAACACATCTCCCTTTGTGTCTCTTGGTCCCATTTCAGTGTTTTTTTTTCCAGTGCTTCATTCTTTTTCATTATTATTATATCTGTTATGGCCATCTGTGATGAGTAATCATTGATGGCATTCTTGTTTCATGATGCCACAAACCATGCTGGTCAAAATCAACAACCTAAATCAATTAATGTTGATTGCATTCATGAGGTTCCACCAGCCAGTCATTCCTTCTCTCAAGGAGAGAGTCTTCCCTTCTCCAAAGACTTATCCACATCCAGAAACACAGAAATATTAATTAATAACCCCACAATGGCCTCTAAGTTTTCAAGTGAAAGGCAGAGGCTGACATCTCTCACCTTCTAACAAAGTTGATGGGATGAAACATTGTGAAGAAGGTATGTCTAAGGACTAAATGAGGCTGAGAACTGGATCTCTCGCGCCAAATACTTAGCCAAGTTGAAAACGCAAAGGAAACGTGCATGGAGGAAATGGTAGGTGCTGTTCCACTGAACACACAAATGATAGCAAAGCACAACAGCCTTGCTGCAGATAGGGAGAAAGTTTCAATTGTCTGAATAAAAGATCAAATCAGCCTCAACATTTCCTCCTTTAAACTTAATTCCTAGGAAGATTCCAATCCTCTTAAATTCTATAAAGGCGGAGAGGTCAGAACACTGCTAGGAGAAAATTCTGAAGCTTAAAGAAGTTGGTTGAGGAGTTTTAAGGGGAAGCAGCCAGCTATCTGTTATGTGGAGAAGCAGCAAGTGCTGATGTAGAAGCTGAAGCCAGCTGTCCAAATGGCCCAGCTTCGATCATCGACAAAGGAGGAGAGTTTTGGATCATAGAAGATGTGAATTTTCAATGTAAATGGAAAATTTTATACTAGAAGAAGATACCACAGAAAGTTTTCACAACTAGAGAAGGAGGGGATGTCAGTGCTTGGCTTCAAAGATTCAAAGGATGGGCAGATTGTCTCTTTTGGGGTAAGACATCATAACTCAGTTGTAGCCAGTGCTCATTTACCATTCCAACAATCCTAGGAATTATACTCACACCAGAGCTATTCTTCTGTGCTCTAGAAATGAACATCAAAACATGAATAAGAGCACATCTGTTTGCAATGGTTAATGCCTATGTTAAGCCAACAGTTGGGAAAAAATATTAACTGCTTTGAGCTGAGTATATATAATAGATTGTGTCTATAGTTCCACCTTTGGAGGCTGAGGTAGGAGAATTTTTGAGCCCACAAGTTCAAGGACAGTCTGGACAACATAGTGTAACTGTTATCTCAAAAACAGCAAAAATTACTGCTCAATGACAATACACCTGGTCACCTTCTTACCTCTTACTCTATTAGAGCAACATTAATAGTGGCTTTATATCCATTCCATAGTCCATGGGTCAAGAAGGAATGTGAGTATCAAATGTTATTGTTGAAGAAATACATTTGTTAAGACTATATGTGCTGAAAATGATTTCTGGGGGAAAAAAAGTAAACTTCTAGAGAGGAATGACATCACAGATGCCAATTAAATGCATTTGTAATTCTTGAAAGAAAAATTAAGCCATCAACATTAAGAGCACTCTGAAAAGAAGAAGGATTCCAATCTCCACAGATGACTTCCATACATTCGAAACTTTGTTGACGGAAGTACTGTCAATGTAGTGGGCATAGCAAGAAAACTAGAAGTGTGTCCTGAAGGGGCCTCTGAATTGATAAACCTCATGATGAAACATTAAGGGCTAATGAGTGACTTCTTGTGGATGAACAATGAACATGGTTTCTTGGGCTGGCATTCACGTTCAGTGAAGAAGCTACTACACACATTGCTTTAGTAACACTACTGTGTATCAAATTCAACTCAGTTGAAGCAGTGGTAGGATTTGGGAGGGTTAGTTCCAGTATTGCAAAGAGTTCTACTGTGGGTAAAGGACTAACCAACAGCATTTCATGCTGCAGAGAAATAATTCATGAAAGGAAAAGTCAAATGATGCAGCAAACTTCATTGCTCTCTTATTTTAAGAAAGTTTCATAGAACCCTAACTTCCAGCAACTGTCATTCCAGAGTCAAAAGCCAGCAACAATGAGACAAAACAAAATCCCTAACCAACAAAAGTATATGGCTGAATGAAGGCTCAGATGATCAACAACATATTGTTGTCATAAAGTATTTATAATCACAACATGCACATGTGCATTAAACTTAATGCCATTATTTTACATGCAACAGACTGCAGCACAGTGCAAGCCTAACTTCCTTTGTGTATCTGTCCTGGAGAGTGAACTTGGGGCCTGGGCATTGTTCCTGAGCTTTTGTGCACTCTACCACTTGAACCACAGCTCTACTTCTGGATTTTTGATAGTTGGAGTTAAGAGTCCCACATACTTTTCTGGCTAGGCTGGCTTTGAAACCATGATCCTCAGAACTCAAGTCTCCTGAGTAGTGAAGATCATAGGTGTAAGCCACTGGCTCCCAGCAGTATAACTTTTATATATACTGGGAAATCAAAACAGTCACACAATTTACTTTATGATAATATTTGCTGTATTACAATGGTTCCGAACTGAACCAACAATAACTCTGAGGTATCCTAGTCATGTTTTATTATTAGGCTATACTGTTACTGGCTTATATTAATGCTTTTAAAAACAGGCTTTATTTTCTGAACAGTTTTAGGCTTCTGACAGTATTGAGAAGAAGGCACTGGCCTCCCATAAGCATAAACTTTCTAAGTTAAACATCACCCACTACAATGGCATATTTTTTACATTGCCACATTGTATCATCCAAAGTCTGTATATTATATAGTCTTCGTATTATATAGTCTATATTAGAGTTCACTTTGGATATTGGACATGCTTGGGGGTTGGAGATATTTATAATGCACAGTTTCCATTGTAACAGTATCACACAGAGTTGTCTCCCACCCTACAAATCCTCCGTACCATCGCTAGGCTGTGGCTCTTCTTGGATCTTAAGTATTATACATACCTAAATTTAGTGAAAGCAGTTTGTTTGTTTACCTAGTCATAATGCAGTGTGTTTATTTTGGATTTTTAATGCATTGATATTTTATGCAAAATAATATGCAGAGCAAAGATTATTTTAAAATCTGCTTATATATTTTTTCCCAGATTTATTGAAGTCAATTTGAACAAAAATAATACACATGTACTTCAGGTATACATCAAAAATGACTTCAGCAATCTTATTGTTAAACTATTACGTATTGTAATTACAAGAACCTCATTAGGTATAAGATTGGAAAATGCTTCCTCTCAATTTCTGGATTATCTTTTTTTGTAGTGATGATGATCTTGAAAGGACAAAATATATAGGAACCTGAATATGGTCACATCTGTTCCCACATATTTATTATGAATGACAATACTAATGTTATCATTGCTACTGCAAGGAAATTTATTTCCTATCAATATAACATATTTATGTACATCGACAACGATAACCTAGGTTTAGGTTTCCACGATACACCAGTATAAATCTATAAAGAGATTGAGAACTGACAAGCAGTTTTATATTCTTGTAGCTCTTAAGGATTGATAAAGCATCATGAATCACGTGTCCTACTTCAGTTCTACATATTACCAAATTTTATTTGGAAGGAGAGAAAATAGTCTATACAAAATTTTCCAGCTCTTAAGAGCATTTAGCAGGTATTAACAGGCACCCAATTGCTAGTACTGTTGTTCTAAGGAACACCATCAGTAAACCTACAACATGGTTATTTTTCAATGCTTGCATTTCTGTGTCAAGCCTAGAATTAACTCAGATGCCAATTTACAAGTAGAATTTTTGCCCCTGATTTATTCTTAGAGAAGAACATACTGTCTTTTCTCCTTGGAAACAAAACAGCATGTTGCGACTGTGGAGTTTTTTTTTTTTCTTTAACATAACAAGACAACAAATAAAATATCCTGCCTTCGTTGCTTATTTGCTTGTCAGAATCACTGAAAGACGAAGACAGGATTCTCAGTTGCCCACCTGCTCCTTTGTGGACATGGACTTGATGATGAAATTGTAGTTCACTGCGTCCCCTGACTTCTAATTGCTTCAGGAAAGCTTTGATTGATGTTACATGGGCACAATAACCTAGAACACATTCTTTCACTGCCATTGTTTCATTTCCAGTGAAGTCCCTGAATTGCTCTAATAGTGTCCATTGTCTTTCTCAATGAAATAACATGCTACAGACTGTGTTTCTCCCTATTTTACCTACAAAAGTAGCCAGAAACACCCATTCTAAAACAAAAAACAATAAACAATGTTATAAGTCTAATTTTAAACAGGGCTAGACAGAGGAAACAATTTCAATTTGTTTAAGATTTTAGGATTTAACAAGATATTTCTAGCTTTGCCTCATAAGTTACATCAACAAGGAAACACTCAAAAACTGATTTGATTTTTTTCATGACACTGTCATCTTCATTTTTATACTTTATGTCAGCCAAATGGATTGCAGAAGGCACATATTATTATACACCATCAGAGAAGGATTTAATTTAGGATCACCCAATTCATAGGGAAAGACTAAACTTTGGAATCACATAGTTCTGAGTTTCAAATTTGTTGAGTCCTAATCTGCTGGCTGGTATGATGAATCTGGACTTGTTCTATATCCACGCAAGGCACAATGATTCACCTACATCCACAAATTGGAAACTCCATCCCTTAATCTTAGTTCTTAAAACTCTACCTCAGATGTCTTTTCAATTTGCCCTCACTTCAAGCCATTCCTTCATCATAATCATTTCTTGATTTCCTTAGTGCTTCCTAGTCTTACTGTTTCTGTTTTGAAAACATTTTCTTGGCTATTGGGAGTAGTCTCTAGATCTTATCTTCCTGAGCTGGCTTAAAGCCATCGTTCCAGATCTCACCTTCCTGAGAAACTCAGATTGCAGGAATGAGCCACAGACTCCCAATTTACATACATATTTTATTTAGAAAGCTTCATTTTATATATATATATATATATATATATATATACACAAAATTTTTGAACTATTGCATTAGGTATTTATTAGAATTACACAAATAGGATTTATGCACTAATTTGACCTAAGTTTATCATTTGTTTGAGACATTTTATAATTCCATCCCTTGAAACTTTTGCTTAATTTTATTTTTGCAGTTTTTAATATTGTGATTCTAGACCTCCATCCTCATAACAAAGAATTAAATTATAGAAAGGTATTTTATTATTTCTACACAGGGCAATCTACTCTCTAAACTGGCTATAATGTTTTCCAATTTCTATTGATGAATCTTAAAATTACTTCAATATTTTTATTCTGAATACATTGACAGTGGTTTTATTAAATTTAGAAAAACAAAATAGAATTTTCCTGTGGGCCTGATGTTATTTGATTATCCTTATCATTAGATTCCTCTAGATTATTTTCTTCTATCATGCTTTAATTACCTCTTTTGATCATTCTGCTTTGTAAACATTCATGCTCTAGTAGTGTTAATTATAAAATGGATGGTCCAGTATGGAAAATCATCAACTCGGTTAATTACCTAAGACTAATTTGATGACCATTGTTATTAGTTTGCAATAGCAATAACAGTTTCGAAGTGATGATAACCTAGATTTGCTTAGAAAGCTGTTTTGCTATAAAATTAGAAACATAAATCACTTTCTTAACTCTTCCGTGCCCTACTGCTTAACTTCTGAGTTAGTCAGCTTTGCATCACTGGGATGAAATACCTGAGATGGATAAACAGGTTAAAAGGAGGAAAGGATTGGTTCGCTTCATGGTTTCTGAGATTTGAGTTCATGGTTTGAGGAATATGATGAAACTGGACATCATGGTAGTGGGAAAAGCACGTGGTGTAGACTGTTTACCACATGTACCACATGGCAGGTAAGAAATAGAAACAGAAAAACAGAGATAGAGACAGAGAGACACAGATTGTTACCTCTGTAACAGCCTACTCTGCTAAACTCATGAAGCTATGAACTCATAAACAGATTAATCTTCCCCTGGGTTCAGAGTCCTACTGACCCAATCTCCACACAGTAACTCCATCTCTGATCATTGCTGCATTGAGTAACAAGCAGCCTTCCAAAATGAGCACTTGGAGGATTCTTAAGATTCAAACTCTAATACCTTCTGTTTGTTTGTTTGTTATCAGTAGAGCATAGTGTTTAGAGTTGATTATATGAGGGTAAAAATTCTGATTCTACCACATCATAACTACCTGATCTAGGCCAGTAGTTTTAAACTCTTGGACACTCAGTTTGTTCATCTATAACATAAGGACAGAAACACCATCCTTACAGGATAGTGTGAGATTGTCCAGAGAGATACCTGGCAATGCAATTAAAATTGCAAATGATATTTCCCTGGCATAAACTTGATACCAGTATACTGGATATCTAAATTAGTGTGAGAATATGAAGACAACTATTCACCCCTTCCGTGAAGGCTTGAAATTTTGGTAGGTCAACATGCTAACATTGTTACAATTGATGTGAGCAGAGGAGAGGCAAAACACTTAATAAAATAAAGTGAGATTATTTGTGTTGTTAGGATAGTGGATTAATAGTGGGTATGAAAGATAGAACATTCATGGGATTTAGGTGGTCTTAGAGTCCATAGTTTGTAGTATGATTCTCCATTTAGATACATGAGTGGCACTAAATGCAAAAAAACACATCACTTGATTGTTTTTTAGATGGTCTTTTGTGTGAAGTCCACTTTTCTGGACAAGATTCAGAGATTCCAAGACATCTCAATAACATCTATGACCTCCACATCCAACTGGTTGAAAAATTCCTGTATCTCTCTCTCTTTTTTTTTTGCCTTACACTATAGGTTTACAAATTAATAGAGCACAGTATGGATGTGTTTCAATACTTACTGTTACATTTCCTCAATTGTATTGGCTATGTGCGTGAAGTTATTACAGAACAGGTAACGTTTAGAATGGAAACCCAAGAAAAAGAATGAACCATGCCATATTTTCTTGTACTACTGAGCCATTGCAACAACGAACCAGGTGATCCAAAGCACAGACCGGGTCATGAAAGGGAATGAAAACCAGTCGTCTCTATAAAGTTATTCCTTTAGTTCCCAACTTAGAAATTGAATTACAAAAGGTTTATATCTAAGAACTTCAAGGATCTAGTATGCTTTGCAAAAGCATTGAAAGTCCTAACAAAGCATAAAAATCAGAATAAAGTAATACTTTCATTAACTTCATTGACACTAACATAATTGCACAAATTTTCTTCCTTGTATGCCTGTGGCCAGTGGCATATAAAGAAGTGAGCTCAGAGTGAAAGTTGTTGTATGCTCTGTTTGCCAAGGGATCTTCTGTGATTATGGAGCCACAGAGACACTTTGCCTCCTTTGTGGAGACAAGATTGGAACCAAATGACCTTGGTTTCTGAACCATGGAAAAGAGAAACCTTCTCCCAAGGTCTTGGAAATAATAGGGTTAGAATTCAAAGCTATGGTTTTCCACTTTCATGCTCTTTGTATTCTACAAAGACTACATTTTCTTTGATTTATAGAATTGCATAAAACTGGCAAAGAAATAGAAAATTAGAGAGCCTAAATGCTAATTAATGAGTCATTTGCTAATCTTGCTGGCAAAATGTTTATCACTGATTTTTAATTATAGACTTTGAATTTTAAAATGCTTGACCTCACTGTATTTTAATTTACTGGCTAATGTGAGTGATTTAATTTGCCACACATTGGAACTCTGGATGTTTATGTTAAGGATCCTACAAATATTCAATGAATTTCTATTACTGCTAACCCTATATAAAGCATTGACCATACATGGCTCTTGGAGGAAGTACAATTAATCAAATATTTAAGTAAACACAAACACATGAAGATAAGTATTCAATAAATGGCACAGAATAAGTTTTCAGTACATAATTGTTTATGAATATGTCACCAAAATTATGTTAATTTAAAAATAATAAGAAATGATTACTTATAGTATAATTTAACATGTTCAATAGATAATTCAGTTAAGAAAGAAATATCTGCAAATAGAGTTTTAGCTGAACAACATGTCATTTTTAAAAAACATTTACACTAAGGCCTCATTTCACACATCTGGTGTGGTGTAAATGCTTTTTTGAAGATCAATGAATTTATGAAAATGATTTGACAAAGTATTCACCCAGGACTATCTAGGAAATTATTTCTGCTTACTGACCAGCCTTGGGTCTTATTCCCTTTTCTCGGCCTTTTTTTTTTTCCTTCAATTTCTTCGAAGCAGTTTAGGTGTAATTACAAACATCTAGGCCCACTGACTTTGTCTTAATTTTGCAGTTATTGCCCAAGCTGCAGACACTCTTTCTAGAAATACTGCTTTATTGTTCATTTAGCAGAAATGAGTGCAATATGGTTGTTGTGAAAAAGTGATTTCTGCCAACCCTTGGAGACGATCTAGTACTTTGTTCTTGATAAATACATATAAATACATGCACATTTCCCTGTAACAGACTACTTGCAATAAGTATTTACTTTTTTCCAGCTACAAAATGGGGAAACAAGGGTAGTTCAAATAAAAATGAAGATAGTTAAAAAGACATGCCATGGTGTATTTTTATTTGTGTCACTCATTTTCTCAGAATTCTCAAAAGAATGTTAACTACTGAGCTGGTTGCTCCCATATTATTTTTTCCCCTTAGAGGAAAACAATGCATACATTACTGGAATATTTCTTACAATATTTTGATATTTTATATATAATTTTCATTGATTAGGCATTGAAAATTTTAAATCCTTGGAAGATAGATATCCTTAAATCTTGTTTCACAACATTGAAGCTTATTGGATAAACAATAAAATGACAAAAAAGAAAAAAACAAGTGTCTCTGAACGTGAACTTGGTCTTGGTTGCCTGGAATGTCAGGATTGGAAACCCCGTCTCTTTCTGAAATGGCTATGAAATACCAAGGTTTCCTGTCTCAGAACCTCTCTAAAATAAGGATGGTGATAGCATCAAGGTTCAGATGAAATTTAATACAACCATATGTGTGATGTGCTCAGTGTACCTGATTATGTTGAGATAAAAATTTGCATTTGCTACTGTGTATGTGTGTGTGTGTGTGTGTGTGTGTGCATACACACCATTATTGGGGCTTGAATTCAGAGCCTTATGCTCTCTCTTGGCTTTTTTGCCCAAGACTGGCACTTCACTACTTGCACCATACCTCCACTTCCTGCATTTATTACTTGGTAATAAATGAACGATGGCAGCAAAACATGACATTGTTAGAAAATTCAAAATATTATTACACCTTCTTCAATTAATTTGTGACTAATAATCTAAAATATACTATTACATTATAGAATCACTATGCTAAAGTTCTTAAAGCAACCCACACTGGAGATGTACTGATGTGTATATTGAGATGTCATGGCTATCCCCGTTTTTTCTTCATTTAGTATACGATCAGCTCTAGTTTTCTTCCTCAGAGATAGAGGTCAAGCTTACAAGGTCAAATCTGACTTTGAAAGTTTGGTTTATATTTTAATTGCCAGGCATTTAAACCAGAGTACCTCTTTATTTGACCAACTCTACTTGCAGCTTTTTTGCTTTTCAAATGCTCCATTTACATGAACCATTATGAAAGCAAATCCTTAGACCAAAAGAAAAGTGAGTTTTTTTGTGTGTCAATGTTCCTAAGTGAAAAATTTGAATGCAAGAGGAAAAACTTCATAGAAAAAAATCTATAATTTTGTTTCTGTCCTTCTAATATTTATACAATACCATTCATGGTTTTCATTTTAAATTGTTTTTTAAATTTTTCTATTTTAATTAAATATTGACCACATCTATAAATATGTATATAATGGAATGTATACATAATCTTATATAATGTATAACATATTATAATATATAATATAATGTATGTATATAATAGAATGATATATATTATTTTAAACAAAAGAAATTTCCATTCTCTTGCATTTAATAATTTTTTCACCAGCTACTTCTCACTTCATATGTCTTGCCCTTCAAATTGTGACCTTTGTTTTTTCTGAAAACAAAAAGGACTTCATAATAAGAGAAGGTCAACCAAACAGCAAATTAACATTTTCAGTTCTCGGGGAAATCTTCACTTACCAAAAAGATGGGCAGAAATGATACTTAGGACTAAAACACTGTTTTGAAATGAATAGAAAAGGCATGATTATATTATAGATGTCATTAGGAAATGCAAATGTCACAGCAGAGGGGACCAGATAAAGAGGTCTCTGGTGGCTTTTTCTTGAGAAACTTCAATGCTGACGATGACACTGGGTGAAACTTGTTCTTCTCACAGTTAGTAAACTAATTTGCACAACCTCAGAGCTATGCTACTCTTACATAAACCATAAATCTTTTTATTAGTCTGTATTAATTGTACAAATATTTTACTGTAGCATCTCATGCATGTACATTGTGTACTTAATCAGATTAACCTTTCTGTTGCCTTTGGGTTTCCCTTCCCCATTTGCCATACTTCCATCAGCTCTCAGTGGGTTTCCTCATGTCATCTTTGTTCACAAACACAATGTATTTCCATATTATTCACCCCCCATCATAGTCCTTTATTAGACCTTCAAACAATCCCACAAGTGCAATTATGTGTAAAGGTAGATGGTGATAGGTATATATACTTTCCTATCCTGCAAATGACAATCACTTGCATATTACTCTATCTCTATCTCCATTATCTCTCTCTCTCCTCTCTCTCTCTCTCTGTGTCTCTCTCTGTCTCTCTGTCTCTCTCTGTCTCTCTCTCTCTATTTCTTAGAGAGGAAAGGAGAAATAGAGGCTGTTGCGTATTTTGATTAATAGATGGTGCTAGGTTTTGAAAGCCAACCCCATCCCATCTGGATGAGATGATCTACTCTGACCTCCACCAACTAGTCTTAGTTTCTCTCTTGGTGCCACATTGGACTTTACATGCATTTCCATGGATTATTTCCCTCACACGACTATATATAGCTCCAAGGTCTTATTTGTACTGCTGTTGCCAATGCTGCTTCTCACTCTGGAAAATACTTTTTTTTTAGATTTTTTTATAGTGAAAATACTATATAGAGGAGTTACAATTACATGGGCAAGATAATGAGTACATTTCTTATCAAGCATTGTTGCCTCCTCCTTTGTTTCCCCTTCCCATCCCTTCCCATATCACCCCTCCCCCGTGTTCCCCACCGCCCCCCTCCCCGCCAAAGTTGTAAAGTTCGTTTTTCAATATAACAACTTGTATTTCTCATTGTTGCAATGGGTCCACCTGTATCCCTATTTAAACAATTTGTTTTTTCCCTTCCCCTCCACAAATTATACCAACATCAAATACAGTGAAAGCAGGGGTTATATCATGGGGGAGGGACATACAAATCAACTTATAAATATGTTAGAAACAATTGCATGAAAGAAAAAACATTTGAATATTTATCTTGGGGTTCATTTCGCCTTACATCAACGTATCTGACCTTTTCTGCTTGTCTCAGACATATACTAGTTATTGCAAATAAGGGAAACCATGGGGCCTATGTTTCTTTGGGCCTGGCTTACTTCACTTAATATAACTTTTTCCAAGTCTTTCCATTTCCTAACAAATGGGGGCAATGCCATTCTTTCTGATGGAGGCATAGAATTCCATTGTGTATATATACCACATTTTTCTTGATCCATTCATCTACTGAGGGGCATCTAGGTTGGTTCCATATCTTAGCTATGGTAAATAATGCTGCAATAAACATAGTTGTGCTGGTAGCTTTAGTGTGGTCTTGTTTGTGAGCATTTGGGTAAATGCCCAAAAGTGGGATTGCTGGGTCATAGGGGAGCTCTATGTGGAGTCTTTTGAGGAACCTCCATACTGCTTTCCAAAGTGGTTGAACAAGTTTACACTCCCACCAACAATGCAGTAAGGTTCCCTTCTGTCCACATCCCCTCCAGCATCTGTTGTTATTAGAGTTCTTGATTATAGCCATTCTAACTGGGGTGAGGTGGTATCTCAATATTGTTTTGATTTGCATTTCTTTTATGGTTAGGGAGGTTGAGCATTTCTTCATGTGTCTTTTGGCCATCTTTCTTTCCTTTTCAGAGAAGTTTCTCTGTAAGTCTTTAGCCCACTTATTTATTGGGCAGTTGTTTCTTTGAAGATTTGTTGTTGGAGGATTTAATTTTTTGAGTTTCAGGTATATTTTAGATATGAGACCCTTGTCCGTTGTATGGCTAGTGAAGATCTTCTCCCAATCTGTGGGCTTTCTATTGATCTTGCTAGCTATGTCCTTTGCCATGCAGAAGCTCTGCAATTTCTTGCAATCCCATTTGTCCAACCTTTCTTTGATTTGTTGTGTTTCTGGGTCTCCATTAAGAAATTTTGGCCTGTGCCAAGGAGACCTAGGGTTTCTCCTATTCCATCCTGTAATGTTTTCAGAGTGTGTGTTTTAACTCAGAGGTTTTTGATCCATTTGGAGTTGATTCTGGTGCAGGGTGATATATAAGGATCTAGCTTTTGTTTTCTACAAGTAGTTAACCAATTTTGGCAGTACCATTTACTGAAGAGGCTGTCTTTCTTCCATTCTATTTTTTTAGCTCCCTTATGGAAGATTAGATGGCTATAAGGTCTGTGGGTTCATTTCTGGGTTTTCAATTCTATTCCATTGGTCCTCATGTTTGTTCTTGTGCCATTACCAAGCTGGTTTGATTACTATGGCTTTGTAGTAGAATTTGAAATTTGGTATTGATATTCCTCCAGCACTGTTCTTTCTGTTAAGGATCATTTTTGCTATTTGTAGTCTTTTATTGTTCCATATGAATTTTTGGATTACCTCTTCTATTTCCTTGAACAATGAGGTTTGAATATTGATAGGTATCACATTGAATTTGTAGATAGCCTTGGGAAGTATTGCCATTTTCATGATGTTGATCCTTCCAATCCAGGAGCATGGGAGGTTTTGCCACCTTCTAAGTTCTGTTTTGATTTCCTTTTTCAGGTTTTTAAAGTTTTCATCATAGAGGTCCTTCATTTATTTGGTTAAGTTAATTCCTAGGTATTTTATTTTTTGTGGGGCTATTACAAATGGAGTTGCTTTCCTAATTTCAGCCTCGCTTTTCTCATTGTTGGCTTACAGAAAAGCCATTGGTTTTTGAGGGTTAATTTTATAACCTGCTACCTTGCCAAAGTTTTGAAACAGCTTGAGTAATTTGGCAGTGGAGTCCATGAGATTCTTTAAATACAATATCATGTCATCTGCAAAAAGGAGAGTTTTACTTCTTCTTTCCCTATTTGGATCCCCTTTATGTTTTCATCCTGTCTTGTTGCTGTAGCTAGGCATTCTAATACTAGATTGAAGAGAAATGGAGAGAGTGGACATCCTTGTCTCATTCCTGAGTTAAGAGGAAATAGCTTTAGTTTTTCACCATTAAGTATAATGCTGGTTATAAGTTTGTTATATACAGCCTTTATTGTATTGAGGAATGTTCCATGGATTCCTAATTTTTCCAGAACCTTCATCATAAATGGGTGTTGGCTTTTGTCAAATGCTTTTTCTGCATCTATTGAGATAATCATAAGGTTCTTATCCTTTTTCTTGATGTGATGAATTATATTAATTGATTTGTGTATATTGAACCAGCTTTGCATCCCTGAAATGAATCCTGTTTGATCGTGGTGTAGTATGATTTTTTGGATGAATTGTTGAAGTCGATTGGCCAAAATTTTGCTGAGAAGTTTTGCATCGATGTTCATCAAAGAAATGGGTCTATAGTTCTCTTTCTCTGATGAGTCCCTGCCTGTTTTGGGCATGAGGGTTACAATGGCTTCATAGAAAGAGTTGGTAGTGAACTTTCTCTTTCAATTTCATTGAATAGTTGGAGGAATATTGGCGTGAGCTCTGCTTTGAAGGCCTTGTAGAATTCTGCTGTAAAACCATCTGGTCCTGGGCTTTTCTTAGATGGTAGGTCTCTTATTGCTGTTTCTATTTCAATACTTGATATGGGCCTGTTAAGATGGTTTAACTTACCTTGGTATAGTTTCGGCATGTCGATATTTGCTAGGAAAAGGTCCATTTCTGCCAAGTGCTCAAACTTATTAGCATAAAGTTTTGAGAAGTATTCCCTTATAATGTTCTGAATCTTGGTTGTTTCTGTGGTGATGTTTCCATTCTCATTTCTGAGTTTATTAATTTGGGTGTGTTCTCTTCTTTTTCTGATAAGATTTGCTAAGGGTCTGTCAATTTTGTTGATTTTTTTGAAGAAACAACTCTTTGTTTTGTTGATTCTATGTTTTTTTTTTGGATCCTAGTTCATTTAATTCTGATTTAATTTTAATTATTTCTTTCCATCTACTGGATTGGGGTTTATCTTGCTGCTCTTTTTCAAGGAGTGTCAGATCTCATTAAATTGGTGGTTTCAGATCTCCAATTTGTTTATGTAGGAGCTCAGAGCTATAAACTTGCCTCTGAGTACTGCCTTTGCTGTGTCCCAGAGGAGCTGGTAATTTTTGTGTTCATTTTTGTTGAATATCATGAGCATTTGAATTTCCTTTCTAATCTCTTCCATGACCCACTCGTGATTCAGCAGTGTGTTGTTCAGCCTCCATGTGTTACAGGACTTTCTTTTGTGGTTTTTGGTGTTGAGTTCTAATTTTATTCTCTTGTGGTCTGAGAGAATGCAAGGTATAACTTCAATGTTTCTGAATATGGACAAGGATGTCAGGGCTCTACTCAGGCTGGAGTGTTAGTTCCTGGGTCGTCTCTGGTCTGCGAACTGCAGGATGAAGATGCCTGCTCCTTGTCAGTTCTTGCTGGTGTTGAGTAGAATCTGTTTGCCTTCCGCATCTGGTGCCTTTTTCCTGTACTCTCTGTGTTGTAGGTATGGCGGCTACGGCCGACACAGCCACAGCCGCAGCCACAGCCACAGCTGCTGGCAAGTGCTCAGATCTGTCTCCTTGCCTGGATTTTCCCTCTCTGGCCAAACTCTCTGTCCTGTGATGGCACACTTGGTGTAATTCTCTGGCCTAGGACTGTTCACTGGAACACTAAAACTGCTTTCTATGCGAGAGCTTGTTTAGCCTCCAGCTTCTCCTCCGCCGTCTTCCTGGAAGTCTGGAAAATACTTTTTGACCCGATATTAACTTTTTAAAGTGTATATTAAGAAGACATTTTAATTGATACTCATAGTTGACATTTTATTTCAGCAGAAGCATTTCATATTCAGCTGCAGAACTTTCAGGAAACTAGGTCATCACATTGGGGCATAGCTGCCAGCTGTGGACTTGAATCAGCAATGCTTATCTAGAAAAGACAGGTAATTTCTATGGAGAAGGGTCGTTGCAGACCCTGTGTGGCTAGTAAAAGGGACATTTTATTGCAGGGGTTTTTGTTGGATTTGGGCTAGTGGTGGGGTTTGTTGCAATTACATTGCCTAGTTGGAGACAAAATAATGTCAGTATCTACCTTAAAATCTTTTGTTTTGCTCTTAAAATATTGTCACGAACGGCACAAGAGAAATGAATAGACATCAAGATGAACCTTTCAACACTGGCTTGTTTAGAAAAGGAAAGGCATACCAGGCCAAGTTGAGTAAATTAAAGCCTGCTTGTGGGGTTGCACATCTTAAGAAGTACATTTTATGAAGCAGCTACTACAGAAATCAGAACTCAAAATTCTTGGTTTAGGAATGATTTCAAATCAGCCCTCTAAGATGGGTTTATAGTTTTATTCTTTCAAGAATGTACTTACATAAAATATTTTTCAAAACTACATTCTTGGCTTTGCAATTTATATCAATGCCGAATTTACCTCCCCCCCCCAACCCACGTGGATCTGAAATGGAAACTTACAAAGCATTCTTACACTCTTACATTGGTGAGGAATGGAGATATCTGACATTAGTTTTAAGCAAAAATGACTAACATCTTTCTTTAACAACATAGTAATCACGAGAAGTACTAGCCCTGGTCAGTAATTTAAGGACAATGTGATTGACAAGCTAGAGCTGTCCATCACTGTCTGGATTTAAAGGGCAAAATTTAAAGATACCTATAGAGTCAGGGTAAAAAAAAAGTTCCTTAAATACTTGTTTTTCCTAAGGAAGTATTTTTAAATACTCAGAAATAACTTTTCAATGATGGTAGAGTTGTAGACAGTTCTTTATACAAATTCCAATGGGTGTGTTTTAGCAAGAATTCAGCAAACTTGAAGCTTAAGGAGAGTAAATCCGGAAGTAAATGGGTAGCATGTGTATAGCTTGGATGGGCTACTGGAAATCATGTCTGCCATGTGGAAGGGATGACTTACATGACTTGGAATAATGGTCAGAATAATAATGCAACATTACATCCTCCATTTGGCAACACAGCTCTCAGATAGGTGTCTCAGAACCATGCTTAGCTTTCTCACCAGATGACAGAGCTACAATAAGCTATTTATCACTTCTTATTTAAAAAAGATTAAGGCCCTAGTAGTAACCTATAAAATAAAGGGACATTTTAGTTGACAGTCTTTTCTCAAAAAAATTGAATGTGTCAAATACATTTTCAAATTACTTTGGCCTTCCGATTTCAAGTATTTTTTCTCTGATATTTATCATAGTAACAAACTGATTGATAAAGAAGTATTCTGTAAAATGACCTAAAATAAATTACAATGGAAATTGTGGAATTTAAAAACAAATGTATTTATATATTATAAAATACATGAACACCATAGCTATTTAAAATACAAATATTTGTATATTAATAAGTTACTTTGGTAAAGCTAGAATTGTAGTGCTTTCAAATGTATATGCTTTCTGTTATATATAATTTTCAGTAATTTCAGTGTCTACTAAGTACCCAATACAGAAATACTCATTAGAAATTTAGAGAGAGAGAGAGAGAGATTTTTAGATACTTAATCTTTTGTTTTAACAGGATAGAATACAAGTAAAATGAAAAAGAGAAAATATTTGAAATGTAATAATGAAAAAATTCAGTGAAATCCAAAGGTAATCTGTATAATTGATCACTAGAAGTCTATAAAAACTCTAATAATCTCCATTAATAGAAGGTGGCAGATGTCCTAGTAATTGTTACCTTTTGTGAAGAAGAGTTAGTTGAGAAGGGAAAACAAGCATACCAGGGTTGTGAAAATGTAATTTGGTCTTGGTGTATTCAGGTATGCATTTAAATGTAATATGTTATTTTGCCCTATGCTTAAGATTAGCATATATCACCTACTCTCTGTTGTACCTTGGAAGAAATAAAGCAAAAGCTAATTCGCTACAAATAATTCAAGTTCTTTTTATAGTTTAACTGAAACTATTAAGGCCTAATATCTTTTAAACGGAGTGAAAATTGGAGTTTTCTTAAAGAACCTTGGAAAACATATACCCAGATATCCAGGGAAATTTCTCTTTTAGGAACTGGTGTGCAGAATATTACTGATAAGTTTGCTTAGTAGTGACTTTGGGATGATTCCTAAAATGTCTTTTGAAATTTTCCCAAGATGATAAATCTATAAATCACCCACGACTACACACCTCCAAATTAGGAGTTACTCTTTCAAAATCCTGAGTTATTAGCATAGTTTAATCATAGAGTTTTGTTTTAGAGAGGACTTCTTTATTGAAACAACAAGGCAATGTCTGTTCTTTCTCTCCCATTTCCGGTTCCCAAGTGCCCCCCCCCCCCATGGCGTTGCGATTTCTCTAAGAATTACTAATGGAAGGAGTGTGGACATTATAGACTCCTATGAATGCTGGCTACAGACATGAGCAGTTTTAGTGCCTGGTGTCCCTCCCCATGAGGATTTCAGTTCACAGTACAGAAATAGGCGACAGGATTTAAGAGGAAAATAATTGATTTCAGAAACACCTTGAACTCTTCGGTTATTATCTGTTTATTGGCTGATGTGAGAGCTGGCCCTATTCCCTGGAGTTTAAAGACGCTGACAACATCTTGTTCAAAGTCTCCCTGATGGAACATTTATGACGGGATTTTCATTTAAAAGGTTTTCAATTTCTTCTAGTAATGATTCGTAATGCTCTGTAGAGAGTCTGAAGACTTTGTGAAAAGTCAGCTTAAAATGGAACACATGAGATATAATTTTTTAAAGTCTCTCTACTGGGTAATACTTTGTTGTTTCTGCCTTAAGTGAAGTGAAACAGAAGACAAATATATTTTATCATAGAATATAGGCTACATTTATCTTTGTATAACTTTATGGTCACCAGAAATTTCTGTGCATAGGAGTTTATAGAAGAGATTCAAGAGAGCTATTTTATATGACTCCTAATAATTATTAATTTTTATTTAAGATCTACCTAGTAAGGATATGAAACTCAGATAACATATATATTAGGAATGTGTTAATAAAATAGAGTAGCAAATGAAAGAGCTGTTTAAAAAGTACATGGGCCAATTAGACCAAGGAAAATACTGATATACAATTAGTGTATAATTTTAAATTTAGAATAAAAATAAGGAAAATTCTGAAAAATGTAATTTTATTTCTTAGTTGAAATTTTATTATTAAGGAAACAAATAATCCTTTTCCCTAGATTCCAGTTGAGAAATCTTTCTCTCTCTCTCTAATTCCACCTGCTGCCCTGTGGTCTTAATGTTTATTTGTGATTTCTCAACTGTGTCCTTCTCTTTCTGATTGGAAAACCCATTTCTCTTTCTCTATATTCCCTATCCTGAGTACAGGAATGACCTGGGAATCTACTTACTGCCTTGGGAAGGATTGGAAAGGGTTAATTTCCCCTGAAATCTTGTAAGTGATCCAGATCTTACGTAGAACCTACAGTCACCAAAAAAATAAAAAATAAAATAAATAAAATAAAAAACAACTCCTTTGAAAATGAGAATCAAATTTAAGTTAATGTTGTCAGTCATGCTACTTGTTAGGATTTCCAAAACAGAATAAGAAATCGTAGGTAGAACAGCTAGCGCAAATATACTTATTTGGTCAGAATAAAACTTCTGGAATACCCCAAATCAGACTGATGAGTTGACTGGCTTCTTGTGATGGCCGTGACCTTGGCATACAGATTGCTGCCTTCTATCTAAATCCTTCCATGATTTATTTTTTTGTACATTCAAGTAAAAAAAGGAAATTTCCTATAAATCTCAGTATAACCTAAAGTCTAATGAGATAGATTGTGAGTGAGCAAGCCAGCGAGCAAAGGAGTAAGTGAGTGAGAGACAGAGACACCTAGAGAGAGAGAGTAGACAAGGAGAGAGAGAGGTAGATGAAAACTAAGATAGTAGTCAAATTGCCTAATGTGTGGGTCTGGTGGATCACGCCTGTAATCCTAGTTACTCAAAAGGCTGAGATCTGAGGATCACTGTGCCAAGCCAGCCTAGGCAGGAAAGACTGTGAGACTCTTATCTCTACTAAACTATCAAAGAAGCCAGAAGTGGAATTGTAGTTCAAATGTTAGAGTACTAGCCTTGAGCAAAGTATACCCAGGAACAGTGCCAAGGCCCTGAGTTCAAGCCCCAGCACTGGAACCAAAAAAAAAAAAAAAGTAGATCTCTGTTATATCAAACAAAATGAGTGTAAAGCCCATCAGATGCAGTTAGACCTGGTCCAGTTATTACTCAGTGTATTGATGTACTAATTTATTAAATATGCAGGTCAATGTTACATAGTTTCTAAAAATAAACATAACAACTGTAACTACCAAAATAGGGGAAAGAAAAGATTAGGAAGGACAAAATAGTAATCAAAAGTACACCTAATCTCCAAATGATATGAAGAATACAGTAACCCACTATTATCACAAGAGTTGTAAATGACACATATTTACCAAATAAAAGAGAAAGATTGTGAGAAGTAAATAAATATGGTGCTGTGCTATGTTTAGAGCTGTGGCTAAAACTTCAGGATACAGGGAAGTCTAAAGATCATAGGTCGAAAGCATATGTGTGGCACATTCTGACTCTCCTTTTCCTTGCTCAGGGACAGTAGTAACAGCAGAAAATCTAGATGCCACACTTAACAGCTAGAAGTAAATCTTGCTACCTACTGAGTTTCAAGTTCCTAAAAAAAAAATTCAATTTTCTAAAAGAATGTGATTAATACAAACTCACATGCATTAAATAACTTTGAAAATGTATCCTAACCCCTCAAATAATGGATATATCTCTCTTATGAAAGAAAATTCTTGACATATTTCTATCAGTAAAAAATAGAGCAAGGGAAAAATATAAGCTAAAAAGACTCAAGCAAGACAATGTGAACACTTTCATATAATTACATTTCTATACTAGTAAAATCAATTCAAACACATAAAATATATAGGAATTGATCTAACAGAAAAAATATACATCTATGAAGTAAATAATAAAGTTTTACTGAGCAACACTGAAAGAAGAGTAAATGTGATTAAATAGGAAAAATCAACTTTACAAACTGACATTATTATGAACTTGATTTATAGGTATAATTCCATTCCAATCAATGAATTTTCATGAATACTGATAAAATGTAACTAAAATTTAAATGAAAATAAGATAGATGAAGAATAATTAAAGTAGTAAAGACAGGTAGGAAATATAAAACAATTAGAAAACCATGCTCAAATACAGAATGTTTTATTTCTTATTTTTAGTAGTGGAGTTAAAAAATGTTTGTTTCTACCATTTTAACCCTTATTTTCTCTGTATTCTGTGCTATGTGCTGTATTCCTAATAAATTAGTTTTTGAAAATTTATATTACAAATCTGCTATCTCAGCCAAAAAAGCTAGGATATTTTATTGTTGTTTATATAGAATTATTACTAATATTTACTTTTTAAAAACAAAACACTATGGGATTGGAAAAGATTAGGGAGAATAGTGAAAGGGGTAACATTGACCAAAATGTGTTGTACTCAGAATCTGAATTGTGGAATTGAAACCCTTCATACAACAACTTAAACCAAACATGTTAATTACATTTTAATGTAAGTAAATGCATTCATAATTTTGAATATTTAGAAGATGTATGAAAGCTGAAGAAAATAATCAAAAAAATCTCCATAACTTTTAAGATCCAGCTTAACCCCCACAGATACTGTTAAGCATCTTCTGAGCTATACATGTCTGTGTATTTAGTTATATATGTGCAATAAAATCACTGTCTTATTATGAATTCCGTTTGTATTCTATTTTTTATTCAGGCACATTTATTATGTAATAATGTTTAGAGCCTTGTAAAATCTGCAGGATTTTTGTTATGAAAAGATAGAGTTGAATACAATATGATTGATCAAGCAATTTTTTCTAGAAATAGGAACATCTTAGGAAATAAAACTGAAAAATTCAGCAAAATTCAGTGAATAAACTATATTATTACACAGGAAGTTTTTACAGTAGATATAATAAAGAATTAATTTGTAAAAAAAAATAAGTAAGCAACATTTCTTAGAAATTTATTGCTGTACAATATTTAGTATAGGAAATTTACATCTAGGTAGATAGATAAATAGGATTGATATATATACATATATACATATAAATGTATATATTTGGTAAGAAAAGGTGGGGGACTGATTAGATATCCATCACATAGACTGACATCATCTTGAGTCATAGCACTTTGCAATTTGTATGCCACAAAAAGTTATTTGTTAATTATGAAAATGTGGTATAAAAGGTTTTCCTTAAGCCATATGTTCATAGAGGCTGGTACCTATAGTCTGCATAAATAATACATCTCTATCCACAAGTACTAAGAAACAAAGCAGTACATTAAAATTAGTAGCACAACCAAACACTTTATACACTGTTTTATTCATTGCATCATTAAAATCAGAATGAACCTCAAAGTCACTAGATGTCCTGAAAAAAAAATGCATGTATCAAGAGAGAAAACTTTTGTGGCTAGAGAAAATCTTCTGTGGAAGGCTGTATCTTTTCCTCCAGCTAGCAGAATCAAATTGGAGGCCTTGGGATGGATCTTGGCCCCATCAGGTAATTTTATCAATCTACTCATGCCACAACCTCTTCTTGAGAGTTTCCTAAATGCTGTTTTTAGTCATGAAGCCCGTTCCTGACCCAATGTACATGGAGAGTGAATAGAGCCCTACTGGGGTTGCCATGGCAACCGGCATCTCCAGATGGAGGTGGTATTTTACCTGTTTATTTCTATTTTCAGGGAAGGATAACATTGTATTGCCTTTTAATTGAAAAGAAATAATGTTAAGTGTGTAGAGAAATTTATAAAACATCTGCTGTACGGCAATACTTTGCTAAATGTTTATATTCTTCTGTCTGTACAGAAGAATATAACTCTCAAAGCAACCTAGCACATTGTAGACATGATATTGCAGAGAAATTTCAGTACTTCATACATGTTTATGTCAAAAACTTACAAAGCAATAGAGCCAGGGCATGGCAGAACTGGGGGCCCCAAGATTACCTGACCCCTGCATTTTTCACTCCTCTCCACTGGCCTTTCTATTGTTGTTGTTTGGTTTTGTTAATACTGGAGTTTGACCTTGGGCCTTTGTGATTGCTAGGGTAGGACTCAAACACTTTGGTTACACCTCTCTACTCGATTTTAATTTTCAGATAAAGTCTTTATGCTTCCCTAGCTAGGATTACAGATGTGTAAACATACATTCTCTGCCTATGTTATTTCCTCCCTGGGTTCCTAGTCTAACTGCCCCCTAAAACTAGCAACCACTTTGCAAATACCAATAAGTAAATGGCAATATGTCTGTTTAAAGTGTTGAGCCCTGTAAGTTTAATTGTAATCCCCATGTACAGAAAATTGCATCTAAATCAGGAATGACTGATTATGTTTTTACTCTTCAGTTAAAATAGTTATTCAAATGCTGTAATTGCATTCAATATGCTTTAGAAGATGATAGCAATTAAGTAGTTAGAATTTAGCTATAGACATGATGGGGATTTCATTATGGAAGGATTATATCTGTACTTTAATACAAATTTGTAGATGAAATATGCATTGCAAATATTAGATTATAAAGAGCAGAATATATTTATTGAGCATGAACAGATATTGGTACGGGTTATAATTTGTGGTATGTCACTCAGAACAGCAAAATAATAAGCAAGAATTATACTTATAAGCCATTCAACCAAAACTAAGCTATCTGTTCAATTCTTTATTTGGACTCAAATATTCTATTTGTTTAAAATTAGGTATCATTTCCTTTCCATTATTTGAGAAACTTTTTCTGAAATTAAAGAATATGAGGACTAATATACAAAGAAAACTTCTGTAATAGACGTTATGAGTTAGTTAAATGGTTCTGTTGTACTGGCACTCAGTTAGTTTAAAGACATTAACAATATTTGCAAAAAACAAAAGCAGGGAAAATCCTTTACAATAGTCCATAACACAGCCTCAATGAAAAAGAAGGAACTATCTTGTTATCAGAAATAATGTTGACATTATGGTTTAAGTACCATATCTATTTCTTTTTCCTGTTGATTAACAGTAGGAAAAGTTCTCGGAAACAGTTTTTATCTGGAGAGTTTGAGGAGCAATTAACATTTGAAAACAAGACAATTTCTACTAGAGTTATAGACACAAAGGTCAACAGGAAGTAGCCATTGTGAACTAGTGAACTGTAGAAGGAGAATGCAAGGTTTGCTTTGCCAAAGTTCGGGAATGATGGGAGAAAGAAATACAGCTGGGTAGAATGAAAAGTAATTGCTAATACACTGGAAATCTAATTTGTTCATAGGTTATCAGAAGGAAATCAGAGCAGAAACTAATGGAAGATTCCAGATAAAAGTGGAATGTTACATGGATTAAAGGAGGCAGGAAGCAATGCCTGAGTAGATAGATTTGCTCTCCTGTAATGACGAAAGGTACTTTCTTTTAGAGGGAGGGGGCCGGGCACCTAACTCTCATTCTGTATACAGTCCTATAAAAAATCACTCCTGTCACGCAAGGAGGTTTTAAATTGATGTGATGCCATACTCTAGCTGGGAAGCAATTTTGATTGACACGTTATTCCAAAAAGTTAACATGAATATGTATAATAGCCAGAGCACAGGAAAAAAACTTAAGATATTATGGGTGTTATACATAAATAACTTTAAATGAAATGATAGCCCTTAAAATAAATTCAATGTGGTATCATTTGGGGTTTTAGGAATAGTCTAGGTGTGTCACATATCAATGGGGTATAGATGATAGAATCTGTGCATAGTAGAATGAATGTTAATGATGGAATATGAAGGGGACCAATGGCTATGTTGTTTCCAATACCATTCGTGACTGTCTAACTCAGATGCAGCACACTTTCAAAAGCTCTTGGAATGCCTGAGTTGAGTAGTGTGTGTGCTTCTACATGGTATATTCTGCATGCCTTTAGAACTCAAAGTATTGTGGATTTTAAATGTTTACTCTAAACTCATTTTGGGGGGGTCGGGATAGCTTCATATGCTAAACCCAAAAGCCAACAAATGAGTGATTTTCTGACTTTTTCAAAAATATCCTAAGTGATATTGAACATATGATAAAGGAATGAAAAAAATTCAATGTTGGGAGATGTTTCATGACAATGATATTTTCCTGACGTTCAGTGCTCATTCTTAATCATATTCCTTCAAGACTGGGATTTTCATTTCTGAATTTTTACTCATCCTCAGTGCTGAGACGACAACTCCACCCACGTGTGGACACCCTTATGTCTCTTTCCTCTGCTGCCTAACACACTCACTCTTCTTTCACAATGCTTTTTGTCTAGTTTGGGCTCCTATATACTATTTGGGGTGAGGGTGAAGGTATTAACATACTCACTGCGGTGACACAGGCCCAGATTCATCTCTGGGACCATTTTGTAAGAAGGATTTTTTTTAAACTATTAGTTTCTTCACTATGATAAAACTTATTTTACATTAAAATGAAGGTAGCTTTTATTTCAGGTTTTGCATAGCAAAGGAGAAATCATTAAGTGATTAGATAAATATGCACAAACAAAAACTACCATGCCTTTTAAGATCTTATGAAAATCTGAACCACTGGTGATGGCATTAGCTGGCAGTCAATTGCATTTTTGTCATTTAGGTACCTTCGATCATGTGGTTCTTTATGCCTAGAAATCAAGTCTTTGAAAAAAGCTACTACCACGTGCCTTTAATGGCCTAAGGACATATGATTTCATAGATTACAATGGTAAAAGTTTGTTTAGACTGTTTGGAAAGACTGAAATAATTCTAGAAAAGGTACTATTAAGCTGTATGCCGGTTTTCAGTTTTTTTTTTTAATTAAACATTGGGAAAATAGTGATCACACATTCTGTCTCATATGACCAGCCTTTCCAACAATCCTGTCTATCTACCAAGTGTCACAAAGAAATCAGTAAGGAAGATGACAAACAACAGAATATTAGAAAAGATGGAAATTCTACTTATTTGCCCTGAGCCTTCTTTTTGTGTGGTTATTCTTGCTGGGTAGATGCTCCTTGAATGCTTTCATGGTCTCGATACACATGATTCTTACCCACTGGCTTATGGAAGTAAAGACCACGTTTAATAACAGCACCTGGAACTCTGAACTAATGCATTCTGAAACTTTTAACTAATACCTGGAGATTTTTTCCTGAAGGTTATCTAGTCAATTTTCTATAAATTTGAGTACTGAAGTACTATGTGTTCTCACAGAGTAAAGAATGACGCATGGTATTATTAATGTTTACACCAAGCAATATTGTGTAAACTTTACACGTTCATGGATCAAAGTCTTCAGCATATTTGCTAAAATGTCAGTTGTGTACAGCACTGTTTCCCAAATGATAATGTAGTGAGGAAAAACCCGAGGACTTGCGCTTTCTCTGACTGTAATGGGCAGTCAAAGTTAAAGCCAATTCCTGGATACTTACATGTAAAACTTACCAATGATTTTCAGTATTTTATATAAAGGATTTTGAAACAATCCCATGAAAGAAAAAAAAACATTCGAATACATATCTTAGGGTTCATTTCCCTAACATCACCTTATCTGGCCTTTTCTGCTTGACTCAACACATTTATAAGATGATTTCTTTATTGCTTTGTATGTCCCTCCCCCACAGTACAACCCCTGCTTTCACTGTATTTGATGTCGGTATAATTTGTGGAGGGGAAGGAGAAAAACAAATTGTTTAAATAGGGATACAGGTGGACCCATTGCAACAAAAAGAAAATGAACTTTACAACTTTGGTGGGGGGGGGGAGAGGATTGGGTGGGAGGACAGCGGGAGGATGGGAAGGGGAAACAAAGAAGGAGGCTACAATGTTTGATAAGAAATGTACTCATTATCTTGCCCATGTAATTGTAACCCCTCTGTACAGTATTTTCACAATTAAAAAAAAAAGGATTTTGAAGTCATTTCTGTTTCGGCCCCCACAATATTTGCATGTTTAAAAGCAAGAGATTAATCATCATCTACTCTAACTTATATCAGACCATCTTTTCTTAGGTAAGGACCTTTTTGATTCTATGGGGCCCACCTAGATGATCTAGAATATTCATACCACCTCAGAATCTCTAATTAACCCCTTCCTGAAATCGATTTCCATGATAGCTGGTACTATGTCACGGGTGCATTTCTAAGGAACCTGTCAGAGTGATGTTGCATTCTGTGTTATTTGTTAAATTTAGGATAAATTTGTATTATTTGGTAGATAATAGGGGAATCTATTAGCTAGTACTTGCTTCTTTAACAAAGTATTAAAAAGTGTTATCTTACTTGTATCCTCCAATTAACAGCCATCAGCACTGATAACATATTCTTCTTCTATGTCTTCTCACATTGTATTAGATAAATATTTTTGGAAAAAAAATACCATACCTACTTGTCTGCATTGTGCTTTGATTCTGACTAAATGGGAGTAATAGAGGTATAATTTTAGTTCAGGATTTGACAGCACTTAGGTCTGAAATGGCTCTGGAACTGAGTGTCACAGTGTGAAATGTCCACTTCTTTAGGTTTTAAATGTATGTGAGAGGTTGTAATCAGAGTAACTAAAATAAAGAAATGGACAAGCAAACTGTGGACATTAGCGGGAGACACTAGGGATGATGTCAAATGATAAATTTATATAATTGGAAAGAAATTATATTTATGTCACCTTGCCTTGGTGGCTGTAGTTAACTTCAACTTGGAATACTTAATTTTTAGTAACACAAAGTTCTAAAATCTGTGACTCTTGAATTCTATAAGCACTAACCCTACATACTCCATGTAATTAAGAGTAACTGTCTTGGTGTTTTATTTAGGACCAATTATCTCTCCTGCATTTTTTTTGTCACAAGGTGTCTGTGATAGGATTCTCTATTTTGCAGCCAATATCTTGACTGGCACAAAAAGGTATTGATTAGAAGCAAGAGTGTTTTACAAGAAAGAGGTTGAGAGGCCTGAAATTAGATAGAAATCTTTGCCTTTAGGACTGGACTTTATCCGAGTCCTTGGAGAAACATAAATCAAGAATATCTAAAGTGGATTTTTTTTGTAAAAGTCATAGGTTTTCAATCAAAAGTTGAAGTTTATTAAAAAAAAAGGGGGTTCATAGAAAATTAATTGTTAGGGGAATATATTTATTGATGACATGTTAGCATTTCTGTCTGCTAAGCATTTGCAAGAATTCAATGATTTGGGGTTTCAGCAATTCTTATAAAATAAAACTGTCTTCCAATTATTATGTTTCCAGAAATGGAGAGCAATACAGCAAGTGAATTAGCAAAGATAACTTATGCTAGTGTCATAAGTAGATACATCGCTGTAATTTTAGCCTGCTGTTTGGATGAATTGTCCCTCGGCTGCCTGGCAAAACAATCCAAGTGTTCCAAAAAAGGTCAATAAATGTTGGATCCCACAGACATAAGAAATATTAGTCCACACATCCATCGTACATTTCCTCTGCCTCATAACCCAGGAAATGCAGACATCATGTACAGGAAGCAGAATTGAAGGAGTGTCCTCCACTCTCTATGTGTGTTCCTGAGAGTGAGACTTCCTTTTAAATGTACACCCGGGGATGCAACCTAATAACTCCCATGGTTCTCTCTCCATGAAAGGTGGCGGGTAAGACTGATTCAGAAAAGACCAGGGATCTGGGTGCCAGGGGTTCATGCCTAGTAGCCTAGCTATGCAGGAGGCTGAGATCTGAGAATCATGGTTTGAAGCCAGCCAGGGTGGAAAAGTCCTCATGAGGCTCTTATCCCCCATTAACCACTCAAAAACAGGACGTGGGGCTGTGGCTGAAAGTGGTAGAACTCTAGCCTTGGGTGAAAGGAGCTCTGAGTTCAAGACCCTGAGTTCAAGCCCCCCCTCCCACCAAAAGGAAGAGACAGCTGGGGGGTGGGGAGCTGGTGTTCAGTGTTCAGTTCTGCACCAGCACCATGGGAGTTCCCATATAGCCAAGTAAATGTGATGGCGGTGGTTGGCTCCCATGTCCGACAGCTTTCTTATCAATCCAGCCTGTGGCTGGATACCTATATTAAATACCTCCCTGTTTATAGTTGGTAGATTTAGTTCTTCTCTCTATACCTGAGAATTCTGATAATCAGAGATTTTTGTCTTTTTCTTTCCTGGCTTTATGATCTTCAACTTTACCATGCTCTCAGCTTCCATTTACTGTCTGCCAAGGCGTGATAAATTTGGACCTCATGGGATATTTTGATAATTAGACCCAATCTATTTTACCACAGTGTATGACACATGTCAGATAATTGACAGCTACCAGATACTTTGTTATTTATTAAACTGAGAATTTGAGGCCATCCATAATCCCATCATCCTTTATCTCTACCTTGGATTGGCCAATGTAATTTTTCCTCTTCTTCTATATCTGATTTTGTTTTGTACTATTATGTTCATAACCTGGAGTTCTGCTCTGTCAGCTTTTGTCCCCTAGAACAAATTCCTTTCATTGTTAATTTGCTGTGACACTCTGTCTAATGAGACTCAAATACTGCTTTACCCTTAACATTCCATTAAACTCTGCAACCTTACACACCAGGAGTGGTATTTCCTCTATTTTCTTGCCTATTTCACTGATCTGATGTTACAGCCTGCTTTCACCTTCTTATTCTCCATCCCTGTGAATGTATTTCTGTTTGCCTAAGACCATTTTCAGGACCTTCCCTAGGGTGCTTCTGTCTAGATATCTAGCTGTAACTGCCTATTGCCATACTTCTAGGTAGTGGCAGCCTGCCTAAGGACATTTCTTGTCTCTTGCAAGTGATAAAACCACAACTATCTGCAAGATTCCAGAAGGTTTATCATATCTTCCAATCAGACTGCTTGTGCTTCATCCTGTCCACTCTTTGTTTCTCCAGGGGTAGTTATGAAATGAATGATACTTTTCCTTAGGAAAAACTATTTTCCTTCTTTTAATAGTATCAATAACATAGGTTCCTTCAGGTAATAATGTAAGACAGCTTTCTCTGCATCATACACTCACATACACATATGTATGTATATGTATATGTACATGTATATCTATATATGTGTGTGTATATATATATATATATATAATTAAACATGTATCTGAAGAAAGTGTATTTTGATACAAGAAACCTAGTTACAGATAATGGTATATTGTAAGGTGAAATGTCATATACTATAGCTGAGAGGAGAAGTTGTGTCAGGTGGGAATCTGAACAAAACACTGACCTTACCTGGTTTCACCTAAGTAAGACCTGGAAAGAATTCCCTTAAAATGCTTCAGGCAGTTCCCTTAGACTAGAGATAACAGCCCTTTAGAAAGACATTTTCTGTCTGGAGGCAAACTACAGGTAGGTACAACTCACATACTTCTATACACACTTTTGTTCATTTTTGACCCTTGTCCTTTTGCAGGACATGTTTTCCTCTTTGCCTTTCCATTATTTTTTCTCCTCTAGTAGGAAAAGATGAATCTTGACAAGGTGACCTATAGCAATTCACTGTACAAACTGCTATTCTTGATTCAGTTTTTCCCCCCAGTAAACACAGGACACTTCCCATCTTTGAACCTTCTGTTCCAGCTTCACTTCCTGGAGATGCTGTGTCAACTCCTTCTCATTTTGTGAGCAAGCACGGGACAAACCTCCAAGGGATTCTAAGTGAGTTGTGGTCAAATCTCAGCCTCCAGCACCAAATGGGACTCAAATGAAGAAAGATCCAGTAAATGTGCTTGATAGATACTAGGCCAAACTTTTATTTCTGTTTATTTTGGTGGAACTACTTGGCTGTCCGCTGATTTGGTTCCTTCATTCTTGCTTCTAGGCAGAATCCTTTCTGGTGGTTTAAGGATCTTTTTAATGCAAAATCATTAAGATCCAAAAGTTGCACAGGTAAACAAAGCTATAAAAAATAAATAGCATCACTTTTACAATCAAATAAAAAGATAGTAAGACAAGGAGAATCTTCAGTAAATGAACAATATTTTGCACAAAGGCGTATTTCACTGCCATATATGAGTTTGCACATAAAAGAAATTATAAATGAAAAAAATCTATTTGTAGAATTTCTTCAAAATAGTCTTAGACTTAAAGAGTTAATATGTTTTTTGGTTTTTTTTTTTTTTTTTTTGTCGGTCGTGGAGCCTGAACTCTTGGCCTGGGCACTGTCCCTCAGCTCTTCACCTCTTGGCTAATGCTCTACCACTTGAACCATAGCACCACTTCCAGCTTTTTTTCTGCTTATGTGGTGCTAAGGAATCGAACCCAGGGCCTCATGCATGCGAGGCAAGCACTCTACCACTGAACCACCTTCCCAGCCCAGTTAATATGTATTTTAAAAGATCAGCAAAGAAGTCTTTAATTATACCTACTCAAGACTCTTAATTGTCAAAATTATACTCGAGGATTAAATCTTGTTACCTTAGTCTTAGGCAGGCCCAAGGGGAAACAACAAGAAGAAGGTCACTGTTTTAGGAATTTGTTACCCAAAAATCACTAGAAAAGAAAGGGAAACAGAAAATCAGCCTCTTGAAACCAAATGTATGTTGTTATCTTTGCTTTGCTGAATGCTTTTCAAAGATGAAAGAAGACAAATAGTCACCGGAGATAGGCACAATATATGAAAAGACACTTCTCCAAAGCAGAGATGAATTGGTAAATAAGTGCATGAAAGGATGTTCATTCAACATCATTATGCATTAGAGCATTACAAAGCAAACCCCCAGTGGGATAATTGTACATGCCACTAGAATGGCTGTCACAGAAAAGACGATAATGCCAGCCATGAGTGAGTGCATGAAGCAACGGTTTGTGAGCTTCTTATGTAGTCAAACATTTATTTGCCATGAAATCTAGCAGTGTTCCTCCTGGTCTATCTATCCAGCCAAAACAAAAACCATATGTACCCATAAAGCATATATCCAAATATTTTAACAAATTGATCTACAATAACCAAATTGTGAAATAACAAAGAACCATCCATCAAATGACAAATTGAATAGCAAATGCTGGCTTATAAGTATAATAAACGTGTGTGTGTGTATATATATACACACACACGTTTATTATACATATCAATGTGGATGAATCTGGATCTACTATGCTGAGACAATGCATACCTCATGATCTGAACAATACAACATTGTAGAAAAGGTTGAACTATGACAGAAACCTGTCCAGTTGCCACTAGCACTAATTTGATGGTGGAAAGAAAAGATTTTCTGCTAAGAGTCCCCTGGGAGCTTTTTCAGATGAAGGAAATAATCTGAATTATGGTAGTGATAGTTACCCTGCTGTATATGTTTGCCAAACTCACACCAAATGGTACACTTAAAACGGTTCAGTTTTGTTTACACACAACTTTTAGTTTACACACAACTTATACCTCAATTAAAAACTATAATGGCAATGAAAAATATAGAGGAGAAAATATTAAGAAAAGGTGTGAACTGTTTTTGAGAGGCTCACATGTGCTTCTTATTGTTGTACCCCTGCAAATCTTCCCAAAGTGTGACTATAAGCCTATCAAAACAGATAACTCCCAAAGAAACATATGTTTTGTTGTTGTTTTTTATAGTGATCTTGAATTCTTGGTGTTCAGTGATTATCACTATGGCATTAAAAAATTATTCTGGGTAACTGTAACCTCTTTGTACAGTATTTTTACAATAAAATGTATTAAAAAAGAAATTATTCTGGGAAGTAATCAATTGACCATTTACTATGTGCCTTTTATTTCCATAAAGTATTGGTTTTGTAATAATGAACATTAGAGGCCCCTAAGATTAAAACAAGAATAATACAATACATATGAAAAAGCCACAAGTTTCATTAAAATGGTTTGATGCAGACAGCCAAGATAAATATAAATATGTCCCTTGTACTGTTTTTAATTTATGAATATAGCCATTCATCTTTAAACAGGATGAGTGAATATAGCCATTCATCTTTAAACAGGATGAGTGAAATGGTCCATCATTTGGCAAAGGAAGTATCTTTTAGTGGAGTTTACACTCTCAATAAATTCCAACTGCATGACTACTGTTTAAAAGACCAATTCATCTTTGGAGAAGACGTACCTTAGCATGTAGTTTAAACATGATTTATTGACCAAAGCTTCTGAGGAGACAGTGCCTGGACACAGAAGTAGATAATCATAAACTGCTGTCTGACTTGAATCACATAAATTGAAAGTTGATGTCTTTTCCTTTTAAATATGAATTTAAATGATTTACTTTGGAAAGGGGTTGAATTTAAAAGACCAAGTGGTTAAGTAAAAGAATTGGTAAAGAGTAGGAAGACATTGTATCTTAAAGGTAGAAAAAAAACAAAACATCTGTGATTCTAGTCTCAAAATTACCTACATTGTCTGTGTGTTGATAGAGGATATACAATTTCAACTCAAATCCTTTATGTTATATGAAATTTATATTATATATTTGCTATATATGGTATATTTGCAAGTCTTTTATATCATCTTTAAGTAGTTGCACAAAGGGGCTTTTCAATTCAGCATGTCAGTTTGTGAGGACCAGGCTTCTTAATTGTCAATATTGCCATCCCATCATTCCCTTCTATTCATCCTAACCCCACCCATTTTTTTTAGGTATTTAAAATTTCCATGCTCAAGATAGTCCTTCTCTATAGCAGTGATACTTAGCATATGTTCACATGTTGTTTTCCACATAATTCTTTGCATAGGGAGACCATGAGAACCATCACCTGTGACAGTTGTATGTCTCAAAGGAGACATGAGAGCCATCAAGTACAGACATTCTCCGATTTGGGATGGTTTGGCTTGAGGGCTTCTGGTTTTATGATATTGCAAATGTGATGTGCTTTCAGGTGAAACTGTCCTAACTTAACCATTTGCAGGGATAGCAATGGGCGGTGGGATACTTCGCTCATGAGGCTGGGCACCAGTAAGCAGCCACAGTCCCAGTGGGAGATGCATTTTAGGGAGGAAGAAGGGTGGGATCTTACTGTATTGCTCGGGTTGTCCTAGAGCTCTCAGGCTCCTGCCTCAGACTCCCAAGTCCTGGGATTGCAGGTGTATCACAGCATTTCCGTCAATGTGTTTTTGCATCATGTCATTTCTACAAAATATCCCAAAGTGTGTGTGTATGTGTGTGTGCATCATATCTAATACTTTATGATAAAATAGTCTTTGAACTAGATGAAATGGCTCAATGTAGACCAATGCTAGCATTCTCAGTATGGTTAAGGCTATACTAAGCTATGGTGTGCTGCAGGTCAGACGCATTTAAGTACCTTTCAACTTATATCTTCAGGTTAAAATGAGTTTATTGGGAATACTCTGTTGTGACTGCAGGAACATCAGTATCACCAAAAGGCAAAAATATGCTAAGTACTTGGGTAAAAGTTAAAAACAAAACAGTACTAGAATTTTGGTGCTTTTTCTTGGATATACACTTTAATAAATGTCAATTGTCTACATAATAAATGTTGAAAAAGAGAGACAGGGAGCAATTGCTAAAATGTAGCAGATATAGCTGAGTGCCAGTGGCTCATGCCTGTAATCCTAGCTACTCAGGAGGCTGAGATCTGAGGATCACAGTTCAAGGCCAGCCTGGACTGAAAAAGTCCATGAGACTCTTATCTCCAGTCATTCACAGAAAAAGCTGGAAGTGGAGTGGTGGTTCAAGTGGTAGAGCACTAACCTTGAGCAAAAGATCTCAGAGACAGCACCCAGGCTCACCCAGGATCAGCAAAAAGAAAAAGAAAAGAAAAAAGAAAAAGTGGCAGATTTGGTTTTGAACACACACTTTATTGGCTAAATGTGTATTAATTTTTTCCAGAACTCCAATTTCCTCGTTTATAAAGCTTATGTATTTATATTAAATAATATCATCAATAAGTGCTTATTAATGGCAATGACAAAAGGATTAGAAAGAGTGAGAAGTGGTAGGAACTAAACAAACTACTAATCTCCCATTTGTCTCTCGGTCCACATATTATTTCAGTTTCATGTCCCATCAGAGTCTTCTTGCCATAAATACAGCCTGAAGCTTCATTCACCCTTGCCAAGAAATTGTTAGCAACATTGGCAGATCATTTCTTCACACAGTACTTTTTTATAGTGAAAATACCGTACAGAGGGTTACAATTACATGGGCAAGGTAATGAGTACATTTCTTATCAAGCATTATTACCTCCTTCTTTGTTTCCCCTTCCTATCCCTTCCCATCCTCCGCCCCATCCCCTCACCACCTCCCCCACACACACCAAAGATGTATAGTTCATTTTTTACATAACATCTCATACATTTCATTGGTGCCTTGGGTCCACCTGTATCCCTATTTAAACAATTTGTTTTTTCCCTTCCCCTCCACAAATTATACCAACATCAAATACAGTGAAAACAGGGGTTATACCGTGGGGGAGGAACATACAAAGAAACAAAGAAATATCTTATAAATATGTTAGACACAATATCAAGAAAGAAAAAACATTTGAGTCCTTAATTTGGGGTTCATTTTATTTAACATCAACTTATCTGACCATTTCTGTTTGTCTCAGACATATACTAGTCATTGCAAATAAGGGAAATCATAGGATCCATGTCTCTTTGGGCCTGGCTTACTTCAATTAATATAATTTTTTCCAAGTCTTTCCATTTCCTAACAAATGGGGCAATGTCATTCTTTCTGATGGAGGCATAGAATTCCATTTTCTTGATCCATCATTTACTGAGCTGCATCTGGGTTAGTTCTATATCTTAGCTATGGTAAATGCTGCAATAAACATAGTTGTGCTGGTAGCTTTAGTATGGTCTTGTTTGTGATCATTTGGATAAATGCCCAAAAGTGGGATTGCTGGGTCATAAGGGAGCTCTATGTGGAGTCTTTTGAGGAACCTCCATACTGCTTTCCAAAGTGGTTGAACAAGTTTACACTCCCACCAACAATGCAGTAAGGTTCCCTTCTGTCCACATCCCCTCTAGCATCTGTTGTTATTAGAGTTCTTGATTATAGCCATTCTAACTGGAGTGAAGTGAAATCTCAATGTTTTGATTTACATTTCTTTTATGGCTAGAGAGGTTGAGCATTTCTTCATGTGTCTATTGGCCATCCTTCTTTCCTCTTCAGAGAAGTTTCTCTGTAAGTCTTTAGCCCACTTATTTATTAGACAGTTGTTTCTTTGAGGATTTGTTGTTGGGGGATTTAATTTTTTGAGTTCCAAGTATATTTTAGATAGGAGACCCTTGTCCATACAGTGTTCTTAATGTGTCATTGCATCTATGTTGTTCACTAGTAAATGTGCATCATACCATCGATTATGCACAAAATCTCTCTTGGATCAACCATCACTGGCTGCTCTAAATGACAGCACGTTGATGGGCTCCTCCTTTTTACTCACTTTTCTACTCCCCTCATGCATTTATGTCCTCTTTCCTTCCTTTAAAATGTTTGCCTAAGGCCAGGTGCCCGTGGCTCATGCCTATAACCCCATCTACTCAGGAGGCTGAGGACTGAGGGTCATGGTTGAAAGTAACGCATTCATTCAACCGTGTGAAGTGGTTACTCAATAGCAGGCTTTGTATGCGGAGGGAACATTACACCGAACAAGACAACATCTCCTTCTCATTCAGAAAGAAAGAAGCTCAGAGAGCAAACAAATACAACAGACTCTCTTGGAGTATGTCTAACATTTTCGGAAATTCTTCTTTTTTATTTTAATTTTATTGTCAAGGTGATGTACAGAAGGGTTACAGCTACATAAGTAAGGTAGTGAGTACATTTCTTGCTGAACTTCTTACCCCTCCCTCATTTTTCTCCTTCTTCCCCCCATACCCCCAAGTTGTACAAATCATTTCTAAAATATTGTCTTATGAGTATTGCTGTTGCTTTGGTTCATCCTTTGTCCTTTGTCTCACCATTTTTTTGTTCGCCTTCCCTTCTCCAATTCAGATAAATGTATATACAATACCCAGAGTACCAGAAACAAATACAGTGACAACAGAGGATAAACCATAGGGGGAAAAACACAAAAGCAAAAAGAAATCATGTAGTACATTAAAAATAACAACAACAAAGAAAAAACCTCTTGTGTCCATGTCTTGGAGTTCATTTCACTTAGCATCATCCTATATGGTCATATGTACATAGCTATTGAGCTATTCTGCTCATCTGCTAAGATTGTCCTAGAAGTATACTAATTATTACAAATAAGGGAAACCATGGACCTATTTTGGGAGATTTGGCTTACTTCATTTAATATGATTTTTTCCAAGTCCTTCCATTTCCTTACAAATGGGGTGGAATCATTCTGATAGAAGCATAGAATTCTATTGCATATATATATATATATCCATATATATATATATCACATTTTCTTGATCCATTCATCTACTGAGGGGCTGAAATTATGATTTGATGAACCAATGCAGAACATCAGCCCAAACTCAAGCTACAATAGTACATCATCAATGTAGGCTCTGAGATAAAGGAGGGTGACATGGGGAAGACAGACAGCTTTACTCTGAGGTTGTGTGCACCAGGGTGAGCAGTGTGAAGGATAGAGCAGGCCCTCCAAGGACACAGCACCTGTGAGAATCATGACAAATGAGGCGTCACCCAGTGCCACATCCGTCTCCTACTTCACTATCTGTAACATGGAAGGGAAGACAAAGTAACTGTCCCTGTGTTCTCTATTGCTCGAACATGATTATGAAGAATCTCCCAGGCACGTTTTCACTCAGCATGATCACCATGACCCTTGCCTCAGAGTTCTGTGGAAGATGATAAACTGGGTCCTAAAGTCCCGAGGCTTCTAAGATTCTCTGAAATGCTTAGCTGAATAATGGCATCCATTGTATGCAATACTGAAGGCCCAGGGATATGCATTCTTTTTATGGTTGAAAAAAATAGAATCAGCCTGGTATGAGTGTCTCACACCTGTAATCCTAACTACTCAGGAGGCTGAGATCTGAGGATCAAAGCCAGGGTGGGCAAGTCCTTGAGACTCTTATCTCTAATTAACTACCAGAAAACTGGAAGTGGCACTGTGGCTCAAGTGGTAAAGCACTCACCCTGAGCTGAAGAGCTCAGGAACAGTGCCCAGGCCCAGAATTCAAGACCCAAATAGAAGCAATCATATTAGCATAGTTTTTTTGTTCAAACCTGGTAGAAACCTGACTCCCTTTTAAGAAGACAAATCCCTGGGTGGGATTGAGAAGAGGCACCTTGTCTTTACCCCTCTGTCTATCTCTGTGTTCCAGTCACTCTTAATTTGTATCTACTCTGACCTAGTTGAAAACCTCTTTCTGCTCTCCTGAGACATAGCCAATTGATTGCTCGGCTCTCAGAATTGGCCAATACCATTTTTACCCCATTTTGTTTTCTGCTAAAAATCCCCCTCCTCATAGTTTGCACCAGCTGGATCCAAACTGTTTGATATACTTAAGCTTTGAGACTGTAATCTCATTCATTTGCAGCAAGTGCCAGGCAAACAAAATAGAGGTCTTCAGACATCCTCCACAGACAGGTTTATGAATTTACCAACATGCTCTCCTGCTTCCGTCTTTTATCTTATGCCATAGGGACTTCCCTACCCATAGAGACTTGGCAGTTCAATGGCTCTGTGTGATGGACAGAATATTAAAATGCTAGCCAAGACTTCTGCCTACCCCCCCCACCTCTGTGTTTTGAATATGCTGGATCGTGCTTGCATGAGGAGGAGACTGACATTAAGTGAAAGCTGACTGAAAATCAACTGATGACCTAACCTAGTCATATAAAGGATTTTTATTTGACTAATGGCTGAAGGAAAACCAGAGACCCAAAGGGGTTTCATGAGATATTGCAGACTTGAAGATAGATGGGAGGGAACCACCAAGAAAAAAGAATGTGTGTGGTCTTGAGCAGCCAAATTCACTCTGCTGACACTTTAATTAATAGGAACCTGCAATGACAAGAAAGTGAACTGTACCCACATGAAGAATGAGAGTAGAGTGTATTTCCCTGGAGCCTTCAGATAAGCCAGCTGATCTACCCTTACCTTGCCCTTACCTGCTTAGGAAACTCATTCATCCCTCCAAAACAGATGGAATACATGGATGCTTGAAGCTACTAAATGTATCAGTGATTACAGTGAAATAGAAGAAAATACATACTAAGTCAATTCTTCTCTCATTTTAGAAATCTTATCCATTAGATTAGTTCCTTTGACTTTTCCTGCTGCTCTGTTGTTCTGCCATAAACACCACACTCCTAATAGGAATTGCACAGGCTATATTGATAAAGCATCAAGCTGTTGCACTGCATTGATATTATCATAGATGCTTTATATTGGTTATTCCACCCAAAGTTACATAATCATAAAAGCCAGGCAACTTGTGAAAATGTTGATCAAGAGTCTGGAATAGGGGATTGCATTCTGAGATTCAAACTCCCAGTTGCCTTTTCTCCTGATTTAAAGCTGAATTTGTGGATAAAATTCATGAGATCTAAGGACAGAATTTCCTTGTGTGGTGAGTCCTATCATGATGGGGCTGCTTGGCACCATTTTTATGTTAGATAAAAGCCATCAAGTGGTACGACCTGGCTTTGATTGGCATATCTGAGTACTTACTTTGATGTAAACAAAAGAAACCCAATATATTACCTGAAGGAAAAGGTAATCTACAGGGGGAAAAACGTAACCTGTGGGGAAAAGTAACCCACATAGCTGAGTTGTTTCTTATATTCCATTTTTCACCCTTGAGATCGAAATGGCTAGAGGCAGTGCTTGGTCACTTGTATTTTTAATAAACTTCTATATGATATAATATGCTTTGTTCCCTCACCAGGGCTTATCTACCATGGTGGAGTTTTTAATCTGGGAAGAATAAATTTTGGGTTGTTTTAAAACTATTGAGTATGGCTGCCACTGCTCAGGGTTTGCCCAGGAGACAGAACAAGTAACAAGTGGAACATATATAATTGTAAGAGGAAATTTATCAGTGTGGCTTACACAATTAGAGATTGATGGCCTTACCATGGTATCAACAAGCTAGAGAGCCAAGAAAACCAATAGTGGCTCCAGGCAAGAAATTCAAGTCTCAAAATGAAAGACAAGACAGTGATTCAGTCCAGGCCAAGGGCACAGACTGGAAAGCCCCGTGGAGAACCGCTGAACAAGTACATGGTCTGAGGCTGAGCAATCTCGAGGCTGGTGTTTCTAAATGGCCATAATAATAGCAGCAGAAAGTACAACCATTCTATCAGGGCCCAGTGCAGGTGCAAGCTTCCCATCTACATTTTTGTTACATCCAGGACATGGCACGTTCAATGATGTTGTTTATTCTCAAGGAAGACCTCCCCTAAATCTCAACTCAGTGACCCGCCCCATACCAGTCTTCTTAGGAAATGCCCTCGCAGCCTACCCAGAAGTGTATTTCAATAGTTCCCAGGAGCCCTTCAGCCCAGCCAAGGTGACAACCCAAACTCAACTCACAATGGAATTTTGTTGTAGCTACCTAAGACAGCGTCCCAGGTAAGTTTTACATCTTTAATGAGCTGGTTCTTGGCATTGCTGGCATTTTAGAATGGGTGACTTTTGGTTGTGTGAGCTTGTCTGGTGCTTCATAGAATATTTTATGACACCTCCACTTATAACATGCCACTAAAACCTTCCCTCAACTGTGGCAAAATCACTTGATTCAGGGCTGATGCTCAAAAGTTCAAGGAAACTATACTAGGTTTCATTGAGAGAAGACAAGCCAAAGGTGTCTAACTTAGTCAAGGACCCTGTCACTTTTGTTCTATAAAAAATACAGTAGAATAATGCTACATATCCATAAAATGAAAGTGAAGGCATGATCAAACTTGCTTAATGAAAAATATCTAAGTAGTCTAATTATTTTATTTCTTCAACTTTCTAAGTTCACTTGCTTAATTAAGTTTTAATTTTGCAGTAATTTACTCTTTAATTTGTAATGCCCTGGTTAATACTCAGCCTTTTTGAAGTACACTCCTCTATTTTTAAATGATTATAGCTTTCTGATAGAAGAGATGAAGACAAAGGTTATGTTTTATTCTTTGTCTTCTTAATGTTCTCTGTGAACTTTGAAGTATTCTTTCTTTCCAGTCCCCCTCCATGTTTTTATTCCCACTTAGTCCTTTGTTTCTGTCAAATACCTCTGTTAAATTCTATGCCACTCTTTTCTCTCGAGGAGTAAGGTAGATTAAAAAAAGTATCTGATACTGAAGCATTGTGTCAGAGTAGGCCTAAATACTTTTCACTTTATGTGAGAGTGTGTAGGTGTTCAGAAAGGGAAACCATATTCTGACAATAATGCTGGTACATTATGGCCAAATAATTACCTGCCTTTGAATTTATATTTAATGCTTAATGAATTGAATTTCTCAGTAAAGATGTGCGAAATGTCTGTGTTCTTGCCAGCAATAATTATTTTCCATGGAAAAATTTGAACCATGATTTTAAGTTTAAAATCACTGAGAGTGTAATATTATATATATGTAAATACACACACACACACACACATACACACACACATTGACTCTTGGACCATTGATCTCAGATTGTGCTCTGTGTGGTCCAGATTGTGCTCTGTGTGGTCATTCTAAATATATAGTATAATTCACTTAAAACTTACTAATTATTTTAGCTGTTTCAAATTTCCCAAGTCCAGAGGTCATTCTAGAAGAAATGGTGGGGTGATCAGGGTTTGTGCAAATCCTGCCAATGTGGGCCAGAATACACCTCGTTCATTGTCATGTTCATCACTTAGAGTCCATTCAGAGAGATGTCACAGAGTGGAGAAAATCTGATTTTTAGAGGGGCACAGATGTGAGATTTATTCTAAGCCATGTCACACCACGTTGGCAAATAAATTCTTCCAATCTTACTTTCTCCATTCATAGAAAGAGATGAGCCAATCTCATGGATTTCTTCTGAAGGTTACATAGTATAAAATACTTCGCCCATGAGTAGTAGGCTTGTGGAAAATATTGAGCTTATAGTACTTATTGTTTTGTTGCAGTACTTAACAAAACAGAATGAAATTTGAAAAATGTGCTGTTGGGCAATTTCATCATCATGTGACCATCATAGAGGAAATTTACATGAAATCAGATGATATAAGTCAATCACGTGGTATCATCATGTAATCAACAGGCTCAGTAGACACCATCGAGTAAGGTTGCTATGATCATAACACAGCATACTGTTTCACGATAACTGTTTTAGCATACTCTAAAAGATTATAAATGAATAGTCTGCTAAACACATAAAGCAATGAGGCATTAATTATCATGCACAAATATTAGATAAGAAAGGATTGTTTGTGCGAAGTTTTGTTACAACCTATATTGCGGTGGGTTTGTTTCCTCCATCCTCACCAAGACATGTGAGGGAATGTGTTACACTATTACATTAACAACAGCTACGACATCACTAGGCAGGAGGTATTTCTTCCTTCCATTCAAATTTTATGGGGGCTGCTGCTATTCCCATGGCCAAGTCTGTGTTTTACTTCTCTAGTCCAAGGGATAGAAATCTGTGGCCTGTCTAGATACCTGTTTTTCCTCATCTTAGGTAGACATATATACATGGCTCAATCAAAATTTTATTTTTCTTATAACATCTATAACATAAATTTGCATATAGTCCTAAGTCACTTGTTAAAATATTTTCATCTGCATTTTTAGGAGCACAGCAGTCTCGATAATGGCCTGAAACTAGGAAAGACGGGACTTAATAACCCCACTTGATCACGTGGTGTGTAGTTTAAGGTGCATTCTCACACTAAATATTTTCAACATTTTTGTAACCCCCTAAGAAATCCTGCTATTTAATGTGTAATGATTTATTGTCAATCAAAGAGCTAATGGTTCTAAGAAAAGGTATAGGAAATTTAATTCTATTGTATAAGTAAATTATTGACTTACAGTTCTTACTTTGCTACCTGCCTATTTGTCAGAACTCAAACCAAAGAAATGAAACTCAATTTGGTTTTATGGAGAGATGAATTTTCAGAAACAAACCACAAAGTGCTAAAAGTTACACTCCATAAAGGTCTAATGAACACAGCATTGTACATAACTCATGCAGTCATTGAAATCTATTCAAAATCTATTCCATCTTGCAAAATAATTATTGCCTATGCATTTTCTAAGAAAGAAGTCACAGATTGTCATAGCATTCTGTTAATAAAACATTTCAAACCTTCCTTCATGGCTTTTTTATTTAGGGTGACTGAACAATCTCCCTGTTTGGCAGCACTTTTCTTGTTTTGTGTGTCTACCCCCTCCAGAGTTGAATAAAACTGCCTGTACTTCTAACTAATCTAAATTCTATTAATAATATCTTTATAACCAGATACCAAAGCACTTTGTAATGACAATTTTGATTTCTCTTTAGCCTGAAAACGTGACAGTTGAAAGAGTTTTAGATGTTTTCCATTATAAATCACATTAAATCTTATTCTATCATCTGTTATAACACAGAAACACACACACACACACACACATACCTACCTGTCTGGCTATTTTTGTACCACTGCTTGGGCCACATAAACTTTTACAAAAATTTTTCACATAAATGCTATGTTATGTTCTATATGCATTTGTTAATGTAAACAGATTTTTGAGCATGCTTGCATAGTCTGCCTAACATTAAGGAAAAACAAATAGCAGGGCGCAGGTGACTCAAGCCTGTAATCCTAGCTACTCAGGTGGCTGAGATCTGAGGATCGTGGTTCAAATCCAGCCCGGGCAGATAAGAGTCTCTGAGACTCTTATCTCCAACAAACCACCAGAAAACCAGACGTGGCACTGTAGCTCAAGTGGTAGAGCACTAGCCTTGAGCTAAAGAGCTGAAGAGCTAAGGGACAGCACCCAGGCCCAGAGTTCAAGCCGCACAACCAACAACAAAAAAAAAAGAAAGAAAAAGAAAAGAGAAAAACAAATAGATAGGCAAGTAAACTATAGGTATATGGTTTGGTTTTTAAAGATTTTTTTTGTGGTTTAGAACCAAAAGCCTTGATCATGCCAGGTAAGAACTTTACCAGTATACTGTGTTTCCAGACTGCTTTTAAGTTTCTGATGGGAAACTGTAGAGAGAGAAGAAAATAAGACAAGTGAGGAAGGTTTGTTTTCTCAGTGGCAAAATAACTTGCATGAAGTTTCTCTTCTTTGGAATAAGAATTGGGACTTCTGGAGATGGCATTTTTTAAAAGACAATGTTATGGGCTGGGAAGGCGGCTCAGTGGTAGAGTGCTTGCCTTGCATTCATGAGGCCCTGAGTTTGATTCCTCAGCACCACATAAGCAGAAAAAGCCAGAAGTGGTGCTGTGGCTCAAGTGGTAGAGCGCTAGCCTTGAGCTGAAGAGCTGAGGGACAGCGCCCAGGCCCAGAGTTCAGGCCCCACGGCCTACAAAAAAAAAAAAAAAGTCAATGTGGTTACCTTAAAAAAGAAGCAAGTTTGAGTGTTGGGTGTTGCTCCAAATTTCATAATATTAACTTGAATGTAAAAGTAGAATATGTCAATCTAGAGGTGAAGATAGCTCATAGAAAAAGGGGAAAAGGCCAACTTTAACTTTGCTGTCACTCAAGCTCAGAAATGACAACATTGGACAAAAGACACTGCAATGTGTGTTCTCTGGTGATAACTTGGCAGAACCAAAATTAATCAGATTTTCATGGGTTATGAAGAAGACATGCCTTCAGTCTTGATTACTTTTCCTTCCCAAAGGCGATGAATAAAATTTCATAGAAGGAAACAATAGAATCAGGCAGGTCTATAAGACACACAGGCTGTAAGTCTTTAGGCAAAGTATTTATCTTTTCTGCATCTCAGTATCCTTATCTGAAAACCACAACACTCTATCCCCTGAAGAGTTCCATAGAGATTGAATAATATAATGGAATGTTGTCAATCATACCTGATGTACAAGAATTATTACTTCTACCACCAGAAATAATATGTGTGTTTATTGGAGCTATATATCAACATTAATTTAGTAATTTAATTTCCTGTTTAAAAACAATTTCTTTTTTCCACATATGGTTAAAAAGTCACAATATTTTTATAGTAGATACAAAAGCATAAAGTTTTCATGTTTCATTGAATCATGATTGAGAATCATCTTGTAGTCCCACATAGCTATTTTTTTGTTATCAAAATATAAATAACCCACTAGTTCTGGGGAAAAAAAAGTCTCTCTGAGAAAACTTACTGCTGGGCATGTAATTGTATTGTGCGGCGTTGTCTATGGAGAGTGGTAAGACTTGTAAAGAAATCGACACTTCTCTTTTTTGTGGGTTTGGTGCCTGCATCTGTGGCCTGGGCAACTGGGCTTATAGATTGTTTGCCAGTGGAATGTGATTGTCAACCTAGAGTAAAACTAAGCTAAAAGACCCAAGGCCGCTTTATCAAGGATATATGATATGATAATCACAAATCAAATAATTTGCTCTGTGTACTGACTCACAAAGATGTTGAAAAGTCATATATAATTTCAGAACTTGATAAATTTGAACATAACTCTAGGTTAGTTTATTGGAGATGAAAAATATGCTCTTGGAAATGAATACACTTATTCATTTCTTCTTAGTCTCCCAAAGGCAACAAATGAGGTTTTAATCATCTACTTTGCCCCATTTCTGCTAAGAAGAACTAAGCAAATGATTTCTAGGTATTGTTTTGCTGTTTGGCTTGCTTGGCTTTTTGGTTGCTGTTGCCATTAATATAGGAGAGAGATTTCCCCTTCATCCTTTCTCAAACGTGATTCTTGATCAGAAAATATTGGCAATGATTCAACAAATCTGTAGATAATGTCTAACTTCTCAACAGATAATGTCCAACTCTAATGTGTGAGTACTATTTGAAGGGACAAAGCTGCATTCTATCTTCTCTTCACTCTTAAACTCTGAATGGCCTAGTTAGGTTGAGTTTCTAACATTTTTAAATTATGTGCAAAATTTTCAGCCATTTAGAAATATAAGTGAAGAGTAAAGGTGGGAGAGTTGAGAGAGATTGGTATTCTCTTTCTTGGTTTGGTATTTTCTCCAAAGTTGCAACAGCTTTCTCTGGATGACATTTTTGCTGTGTGTTTTTCCTTTAGGTTTTCCAAGCAAAAACAGAAATCTTGAGGGAAATGTTGAGCCGATTCATAAGTAACACACCTCTGCTGTAAAAATACCATGGTCTGTGATGTACTATTCAGGGTATTTTCTTGTTTTATAATGTGTCATGAAATGTTTGGAGTTCTACTCCTATTATAGTGTATACTCATGATGTGAGAATTTATTGATCATAGAAAGAAATTCATAGCAGAAATTAAGGTGAAAAAGCAGTCATTAAGTCTGTCATTCAAGAGTCAGAACAGAGGAGAGAAAATAATTTTTTCCTGAAATACTTAACAGACCACTCCTTAGAGTTTGCCATTTACACTTTACTCCCAGTGGACTGCTCTTACTTTGAAGAATGAAACTAGTCTTCATGTTTCCAGTCAAGAGTGATTCTGAAAATGGGAGCTATCAGTAAAAATGGCTAGAATTAACAAACAACTAACTGAGCTTACGATTCTAAATTTAATAATTGAATAATCTCCTGAGTTTATATAAGCCAGCTTCAGCATAGAGTTTATGATATGGGGTTCGAGGTTAAGATATAACAGTGACAACTTAATAAATGAAACACAGAATGACTGAAAGTAATAGTACTCAGTTTAACACATGTCTGTGTCTAGTAGAGTCACCTTTATAGTCCTGTTTATGTTTTCTACTGAAACATTTACCTGCTCACTACAGATGTTACCAGGAAGTTTGGGAGCTTGAGGCCACAGTTCAGAGAAGGATATTTCTCAGGAATTTCTCCAATTTCAGTGGGTGAATAATTCTCATCACCAAAATACGTTTTCTCAGAGTAAGAACTGACTACCTGTGAACTTTTACAATGTCTTGCTATGGATATGCACAGCACTGCTATTTTCAGAGTTAGTATGTATATCAACTTAGAAATTTTTTCTTCCATGTTAAAAATCAATGAGTGTAGTGATAGAATCACTCTCAACCACTAAAAATGTCTCAAGAATCTTCTGGGCGATTCAGGGCAACTTTTGCATATTCTTCTTTCTATTGTTTATGTTACAAAATTGCAGTTGGTTTGTGTTCCTCTTTTTCCTTCAACTTTTACAATTTACAAATGACTAAGACATGGTGTTTCATCTTAAACTTTACTGTATCTAAGTTTTCTAGAACACCTAGACCTACAAAGTCCTCCAAATCCCTATTGGTGGGTGTGTCTTTAAACCTAGGTTAATAAATGAGGAAATAATAGGTCTAGGCCTTGTGTCAAAGAACTTGACTTTTACTTTTTTGGCTTTATACGCCTGAACAGAAAAAAAAAAAAAAAACAACTGAGAAATCTCCAAAGATTATTCTTTTGGCCTTATAGTTGAATCTTCAGAAAACATTTACAAATGAAATTGAATGAATTTAATTTACTTTTGAATGAATTTAATGTAATTTTAAAACACATAATATAACAACTAGTGAGGTTTATAACTAAACAACTCATTTTCAGTGTGACACTGATTTAAAGGCAGATCAGAAACTTTACCATCACAGATTTCATTTCTATACAATATCTATGTCCTCAAATAAGGTATTACTGTCCAATGTCATGTAGTAAAATCTTCTTCTTCTATGCCAACTCTTTTTGAAACAACGATAGAATGCCAAGGTGAAAAAGTCATTCAGAAATCCACAAAAATAGCGATTCTTAAATTTTACTGCTTATAGTCCCTAGCGAGAACATCATGAAGCCCTGAAAAACACACAAAATTTCATTATAGTCTTACAATTAAATGCTACAGAGAAACTTGGTTTGGGCAAACCTTAGCAAACAAAAATTAATTAACTTGAGGGAAGATTAATGCAATCCTTAGGGGAAAAAATAACAATACCAGACCTAAGAATAAACATGTATATTTTTTAGCAAAGAAGAATGACATTTGAAAAATTACAGAAGTCAGGACCGGGTATAGAGCATGACCACAATTACTTCCCCAGGAAATATCCTAAGACCTACTTAGATTTCTGTCCTCAGATTTCATTAAGGATAGAATGAACCATAAAGATTTGCGGTGCAGATCCCAGAAAGGAGATGCATCCAGACTGATTTATAGTGAAATAGGAACTATAAAGTCTTTTCATTTAAGGTTTCTCTTTTACTACATTTATAAAAAATAAATGCTAAAATTGTGCTCAGAATGCTAGGAGCATGTTTACGATCCCGACGACATGAGCACAGGACTTGTGTTTTACTTCTGTGGTTTATTTTGTCCTTTGAGCATTTCAGTGTAATTAGAGTGTTGTTAAGTGAAGCAGGAAGATGCATGATTACTTTACGAGGAACAGAAGACTCATCTTCTCATAAAACAGCCATAATGAGCATCAGGAAAGTGTGCAGCAGGAAAGGAAAATCCTACATAGTTAATACATAATGTCAGAGTCAGATTGTGATCACCTATTAGCTCTCTAGACAAATATCATATACACACAGATAATATACATGCCACATAGTTCACATGCTAGGCAAACACATTTTTGAAACATTATTTGACTTTTTAAGTTACTAATGAAGATAAATGTGTTATTTGTATAATTTAAGACATAATATGTGTTTGTTGTGGTCCAAAAGCAATACTAAGGGCCATACTTTCTTCTTACTGGGCTCTGGTCTCATACCTGTTATCAGAGCCACAAAGGAGGCAAAGATTTGGATGACTGAAGTTCAAATCCAGCCAGGCAGGAAAGTATAACAACTCCATGTTCAGCAAAATGCCAGACTGGAAGCATGGCTCACTACTATAGAACCATGAGCAAGATGCCAAGCGGATTTCAAGCTCTAGTACCAGTAAGAGAGAGAGAGGGAAAGAGACAGATATTCAAAACTTCTGGAGTATGAAAGTCCAGATTTACATTTATGTTGACTTTATATATATATATATATATATATATATATATGTATATGTATATTTATAGTTTGTTTTAAACTTTTTGTGTACATAAAAATAATTGAAAAATCAGGACAATTCTGAAGATAAGATAGAACAAATAATACAATTTTTCCCTTAAGTCATTAATGAAAAGATATTTAACAGAAAATCCTGGATCATCACTGCCATTTTCTTTTTCCTTTTCTTTTGTTGGTCATGACACTTGAACTCAGAGCCTGGGTGCTAAAGCTTTACCACTTTGAACTACAGCTCCAATACCAGTTTTTAGATGATTCATGGGAAATAAGAATCCCATGGACTTTCTAGCTTGGGCTAGCTTTGAATCACAGTCCTTAGATTGTAGCTTCTGGGTAGCTAGGATTACAGGTTTGAGCCACCAGCCCCTGGCTGCAGTTTTCTTTTTGATTAACACATTCATAATTAATTTTTTATTGATTTGAATGTACCAGAGTTGGATTATACCTGTCATTTTTTTAACAGTGACTCTTGACCTCTTAGTCCCTTGGGAAGTCCTGTTTTTTTTTTTTTACCAGAACATTTGGGAGATATCAGAAACCATAATTAATTTTTGCCAACTTTGTTAAAACAATGTATAAATAATCTATTTTTACTCATAGTTAGAATAGAATTCTATAAAAGATGGTCTTAAAATGCTCATGTGTTAATCATACAAGTCAGATATACAAATATGAAAAATAATTTACAAACAAATATATGAATAATACAAAATGAGAAAGCTTGTTTGGAGGAATAAAACTTAGGGAAGACAGGATTTATAAGAATGCACACACACACACACACACACACACACACACACACACACATCCAGCATGCAATGGCATTATACAGATAATCACTTCAATTTTCCAGTTCATTTAGCTAGTTAACACTCCAGGATTTCTGTGGAAAGAGGTATGATAATTCCTGTCATATTGTCTTAGTTCTCATTATAGAAACAGAGCAATTCTTTGGCTTGAAATGGCCAATACTATCTTTGTATATGTTGAAACAAAAAAGAAATGAGAGGTCTGCAAACTCTCATTAGGTATATTTTTAGCTGCAGAACAATGCAAACATTACTACTTTTTTTCCCTGACATCTGGCATTCAGAGTTGGGTTAATAACTGTGAAACTACATTCTCAAGAAGTAGAATATAACGCCATTTAACAGATTTAGCAGAAATATATCTAATTGATGAAAATTTTACTTTTAAAGAAAAATTATAAGGAAAGTTAAAAGTTATCAGAAAAATACTCCTAATGCATGATAGCCAAATTAGAAACCTTAAAAATTGGATAGACCAGTCTGGGAAGGTGGCTCAGTGGTAGAGTGTTTGCCTCGCACACATAAGGCCCTGGGTTTGATTCCTCAGCACCTCATAAAGTGAAAAAGCTGGAAGTGGTGCTGTGACTCAAGTGGTAGAGTGCTAGCCTTGAGCTGAAGAGCTGAGGGACAGTGCCCAGGCCCAGAGTTCAGGTCCACAACCAACAAAAACAACAACAACAAAAAATGGATAGACCATAAAAAATGAGACCATAGTTACTTTCTGAGTTAGTTTTTTAAATTGGTTCTGCTTTTTCACATGAAGAAATAAGACTTTCTTTTCTACTCAGTTCTGTAGTGTAGTAATATCCCCAAAGAAACATCTTGGATGCAAACTTTATTTCCAGTTCTCAAACTCTTGGTTAAATTTTCCATCATATTTATCAAGCTAGCACTAGAAACCATGTTCAGCATAGTGCAAACCAGTATATCACTTCCAAGCAAAAGAGGGAAAATTCTTCATTTGCTCTTCTGAGAGTAAGGTAAGGGCATCACTCTCTCCTTGGTTGTAAAGTTTCTGTTCTTGAAAGGTGTCAAGTTTAGCAATGGTTTATTTTGGAACAGTAATAGGAACCTATAAACACATATCAGAACCAAATGAGCAAATAATCTCATCAACTTACGAAGGATGAATTCGTATTCACATCAGCTCCATCAACTCTACTGAAAATGAAGAGACAAAATGGAAATAAATGTGCAGTTAGATAAAATTCAAATAAAAGGAAATCTACCATGTTGTGATAATCATTTTTAAAAATCTGTACTTCCACATTTCTAGTTTTTGTGTAAAAGGAGAAAATCTTAAAGAGACGAGAAAAATCATAATACACGCATTGCTAACTTAACTTATGGCCCTTCCTGAATGATATCCTTTGATTATGTGAAGTTCATTTCAGCTTCAAGCAGATGAAATCGAATCATTGACATTCCCAACTGGACTACCAGATGGAATCACATCTTAATTAACTTTTCAAGTAGAATACAGATGTGCTGCTTGGGATCATTATCAAGAAATCATTTGCTCTCCGCAAAAGAAGAAGCTCTGGTGGCAGATTGTAGCTTAGAATGATTGATCACATCATGAGATCATTAACCTCAAAATACTTTTAATCATTTATTGACCAAATAAAGAAAAAGCTTGTAGGCCAGTATTGAACACATCTAAGGTACATTGTCAATACCTTTAAGAAGATTAAATTAAATATTTACCTTACATAATGATATATTTGTGTATATTATTAACTTCCAAAAATACCGCATGGCTTTTGATTTTTAAGCAGTGATACATTAATGAAAGAGTAATATCTTGGAAAGAGAAACTTACCTAGCCATTACAGTTAATGCTTTATTACCATCAAATAATTGCAATGTGTATTATAAAGGGAGTAAATTCAGTCAAAGTACAACATGTGCATGCATGTGAATATCATAACAAAACATCTTTCTACAATTAAACAAATTAAGGGGATAAAAGAAAAACAAGTAAAGTGTGTATCTTTCAAAGTGTTTGAAACAGATATGGATAATCTATCCTAAAAAATTAAGTTGACATAAATGAGATGTAAAAATTATTTAGAATTATATTGAAAGGATAAAGCCACTTACATAATCTATTGCTTTAATGTTTAGTGCTTTTTGAAGCTATACTAGTAACTGAACTAGAGTGGCAATCACTAGTAGCTCTAGTAATAAGAAACTAATTTTTTAAAGACTTTCCCAATATTACAAACATTTCCTTTGCTCATTCCAAACTCCATAAGTGAAAGCCAATGTGTAAAAATTCCTCTGTTGTTATCAGCTACTGAATCATATGTTCTGCATGAAAGCAAAAAACACAAGAGGTATATCTTTGAAGAGCTTTAGGCTGTGAGAAAATAAAAGGCCAGCATTTTAAGACATCAGAATCAAGCCCAGGTTACTTAGTGTGGTTTAAGATATCAAGGTAGAAAGCGTCGATCATCTATTCATCTTGCTCATAAAATCATCATATGTTTTTAACCTGGGTATAAAATGTTCACAGAGTGAATTGAAATTGCACATTATATTTCTGTTCTTCCAGCATAATAATTTATCTCCTGAGGGAAACTGAGATAGTGGTAGTTCCCTGAGTCATCAAGCGAAAGACACCCACCGGCTCCTGATCTCAGTTTACTCACCAGAAAAAGAAAAAGTCATTTCCAGTTGTAATCAGTACATCAGCCTCTGATTCTGTTAAAAACATCCCATCCAGGAGTCCAGTTCTTTTTGTTTTTGTTTCTTTTTCCGGTTCTTAAACCTGGTCATGGTGGCGAGTCCTCATGACACTCGAGTTGGAGCAGAGTAAATCTCACTCACCTTCTCTATTTCCCACCATGCAGTCACCTGAGCCTGCTGATTTCTCAGCTTTCAGAATGACTGCAGTTACTCAGACCAAACCAGTGCGACTTGTCCTGTCTAAATCTAACTTCCTGGAATGATAGTTCCAACCTCATTTGAACTCTACCTTCTCAGGCTCCCATCCCACAGCCGAGCAGCTAGCCTAGGAAATCTTTTTTTTTCTTTTTTTTTTTAATTGTGAAAATACTGTACAGAGGGGTTACAATTTCATGAGCAAGATAATGAGTACATTTCTTATCAAGCATTGTAGCCTCCTCCTTTGTTTCCCCTTCCCATCCCATCCTCCCCCCACCCCCCTGGAAATCTTGACCCTGAAGATATTAGGATAATAATCACTGTTGATGAAAATGCAGTCAGGTTATTTGAAGGTTCAGGTAGAGTTGATAGGCATGGGAGAAAATGATGGAAGGAGTAATACTGGTCACGTGAATAACACATGGAATTTAAATCCCTTTGTTCAACTACATAAAGACCCTAAGACAAGTTCTTGAGAAAACTAAGAAATAGTTTAATAAAAACATTCTAGAAAAAATTAGTAGGAAAAGAATAAAAACAAATAGAAAAAAAGCATTGGACAAGAAAATAAGTAAAATAACGTTTAACTTGATTCAAACTGTATTGTCTCTTTCTATAGAATACCATGATTCGTTTTTGGAGGGGTGGGGGAAGAAGGGATGAGGGGGGTCATCATGGGGCTTGAACGTAGGCTCTGGGAGCTGTTCTCAAGCTCTTTTGCTCAAGGGTAGCTCTCTACCTCTTTGAGCCACAGCGCCACTTCCAGTTTTCTGGTGGATAATTGGGGTCTCGTAGACTTTCCTGCCTGGGGTAGCTTCCAACTGTGATGCTCAGATCTCAGCCTCCCGAGTAGCTAAAATTACAGGTGTGAGCCACTGGTACCCGGCCATGATTCATTTTTAATAGAACTTAACCAGAAAATTAAATTGTGACCTGAGAAATTAATTTCAGTGCAGAGATGATTGCTCTGAAATATCACTTTGACCCCTTTAACAGAGTGAACTCAAATTTATTTTTTGAGTACAATGAAGCATGCCAACACTTGGATCTCTGATGTAATAACCACTCATTCTTTAGCCATGAGGCTAAAATGATCATCTGATTCAAAGGCTCTTTAGTTGGGCAAATGTAAAATGAGTACTAAAATGTTTCTTTCATTGATAAACAGAATGTTTAACTTATTTAAAACAGTTGTTTCCTTTGCTGTGAACGCAAGGCTGCACTGAGTTGTGTTACTCGAGTTGTTCTTTTCTTTTTGGCAACCTTTTATTTTTTTGTTGTTTTTGTTGGTCTTGGGGCTTGAACTCAGGGCCTAAGCACTATCCTTGAGCTCTTTTTTGTTCAAAGCTAGCACTTTACCACTTTGAGCAACAGCACTACTTCCTGTTTTCTGTTGATTAATTGGAGATGAGAGTCTCACGGACTTTCTTGCCTGAACTGGCTTTGAACTGTGATCCTCAGATCTCAGCCTTCTGAGTAACTAGGATTGCATGTATGAGCCACTAATACCCCACTTACTTTATAATGCTTGCTTTTCCTAAGTTGATAAAAATAAACATAAAGGCACTCATCATCTTAGACAAGCTTTTCTTCAGCTTTCTATAAAGTGGCATCCTTCTGTTGGCAAAAGTGGCATTGTTATCATGGGTTCAAAACTGTGTGGGCGCAGGTACAATCTGGACTTAGCCTGGTCCACGTTGCTTATGCTCCTAAGTACTATATTTTCTCTACAGTGTATTCAGAAATGCATTTTCAGTAATTGATGGTGAGTGAATTTACTGTTTTGGAGAAGTGCCTGGGTTTGTTCTGGCTTTACAGTACATCAAGAATCTTCTCATATAAGCATTCATATTACATGGAAGAAACATATGTACCACATAGCAATGCCTCATTGCCAGGAAAGTATTTTGATCATGTACATTGGTCATGAACTTTGTAAAACTGCTGCTGAGTTTATTTGTATTATAGGAATAGTTAAAAAAAAAACATGGCAGTAACACTTGCTGTCTGTTTTCATTTGAAGTGTGATCCTTAAATCTTCAACATAATAAAGAGAGGCAGACCCTTTCTTCTGTGACCTACAAGTATGTCAATAGGTGATAAAAAGAATTTAAAATCCACTGGAAAATCATCGCCTTTCCTTTGCCTTTGCATATAGTAGTTTTATCTAATATGAGGTTTTCTGCTTTTATTTTTTGGGCTGCATTAGAAACCTTAGAATCTTAAACAATTTACCTTAGTAATTGAAATATAAATTGCAAGTTTTTATTACTCATTCAAATATGATAATATAATATACATTATTCAAATTTTACTTGAACATACCTAGAACAGATAACAGTTAAATTATGGTCCAATTTTTTTCCTTTTTTTATTTTTTTTACATAGAGCTTTCCTATGACTAAGCAATCCCACTACTGGGCATGTACCCAAATGAACATAAACCAAGCCACACTAAAGCCACCAGCACAACTATGTTCATTGCAACATCATTTACCATAGCTAAGATATGGATCCAACCCAGCTGCCCCTCAGTAGATGAATAGATAAAGAAAATGTGGTATATATACATAATGGAATTCTATGCTTCCATCAGAAAGAATGGAATTGCCCCATTCATAAGGAAACAGAAAGATTTGGAAAAAAATATATTAAAGAAAGTAACCCATACCCAAAGAAACATAAGCTGTATGGTTTCTCTCATTTGTAATAATTAGAATCTGCCTATAGATCTACAAGTAAATCCAATGGATAATAAAAGAAAAATAATTACACTTGGACATAATTAAGCAGCACTCTAAACATTCTCACAGTGACCCCAAAGGAGGATATTCATAAGAGAGGATCACAAGGGCTCAATAGCTATGTGCATCTGATCATATAAAACGATGCTTATTGAAATGAACTCCAAGAAATGGAAACAAGAGGTTTTTATTGTTTGCAGTTTTTTTCCTTTGTTTATTCCCTTTTCTCACTGGTTTTGGTTTCTGTACCCTTTGTCTTGTATATAAGTTTATCTGATTTGGGGAGAGGAAGGGAAGCATAGAAATGGTGGAACAAAGGGTGAACCAATTCTGCAGTGATACTTACAAGATCTATGTTGGAAATGAACTATATTACTTGGGGGATAGGAAGGTCAGGAGGGAAAAATTGGGAAAAATGAGGGAGGGGGTGACATTGTTCAAAAAGAAATGTCCTCATTATCTGACTTATGTAACTGTAACCCCTCTGTACATCACCTTTACCATAAACATTTTTTAAAGTAACTTTCATTTAACCCAGTTATCTCTCTCAAAATGGAGCTATCCTGATGTAATTGACAGAGCTTTAAAATAGGAATTACACAAAGAGGGCTGAATTCTATGTCCTGTATTAATTACCAGATTTTAGACTTAAGCATTTTTTGCAAATTCTTTATTGTGATTAAGTGATTACATAATTTCACAAATTTCACAGTATTGTGGGATAGTGATGCTTAGTTTAAGTCACAAACACATTCTAACTATCATGGGGCAAATTGTTGTGGTCTATTAGTTTATGAGTTTGATGAGCTTTGACAATACAGTTATTTCTTCTACATTGGGTGATATGTACATTTCTTTCCTTTTGCATAACATCAGCTGTTCCCTGTTTCCTACTCGTTCCCTCCCTCCCATTGCTGCCATTGAGTTGCTTAGTTCTTTTTGATCAATGTCCAGTGCAGCTTATGGGTCTGGCTGTTGTATGTTTTTCCCTGGACCTAAGCATTAAAAGAAAGAAAATATCTCATTGTCCACTCTTGACTTTGGCCTGTTTTGGTAGTCACAATCTAAACTGTGAGAGTGTTTTATACACTCAGCATCCTATGATGTGAAGCAATATTTGAGTTGGTTTGAATGAGAAGAGCTGGGTGTGGTAACACATGTCAGTAATTCCAGCCACTCTGGAGGGAAAAGCAGGTAGATCACTAGTTCAAGGCTAGCCCAGGCAAAAAGCTAGTGAGACTGTCTCTGAAACAAATAAAACACAAAAAGACTGAGGATGTAGTTCAACTGGTGAAATATTTACTAGCCTGCACAAGGCTCCAGGTTCAATCTGTAGTAGAGGAAGTTAAAAAAAACAATTGACAAGTAGCCTTAAAGTGAAAGCATTTGGCTGACAGATATCCACAGGGACATAGTAAAGTCAGCTGATGCCATGGCATAAAACTTCTTCCATGGTGTCAGAAGTCCAATATAAATACATTTAGTAGTAAAGAGCCAATGATTTAAATTCAACTGATGATTTATTATTGGAAATAACAATTCACCTCCTGAGAAGAGAAGGTCAGTGCGTACATTTGCTCGTGTTTCCTGGGTAATCTCTTACTCAGAAGCTATATTATTAAGCTTGCTTACTTCTTCATGGAAGGTTCGGGCTACTTTGCTATTTTCCTTCTAATGGCATTGCTACATTGTATGTCATTTCTTCTGAATCTATTTTGGTGATGTTATTTTTCTTTGCAGATGCCCAGTAGTTGAGGGAGCAAGTATCAGTTGAACAAATTGTTTCACCTCTTGAGTCCTTTTTTAAAGGAGGAAAATTGGATCTTTGTACTGTGGCTCCCCGTTTTTTTTTCTTCTGTCTGATCTTACCAAATGATAGTTTCAGGAAGAGCAAGACAGTTGAATTCACTGCTAGTGTTAAATTTGGGGATGACATTGATGGGAAAAAAATAGGAGTCCCAGTATAGTCAGGGACTCAGCATGCAACTTGTATTTAAGTTGATATCTACCAAACATAACATTTTTTTGGTCAGTCATGGGGCTTGAACTCGGGGCCCAGGAGCTGTCCTTGAGCTTTTCTGCTCAAGGCTAGTGCTCTACCACTTTGAGCCACAGCTCTACTTCTGGTTTTCTGGCGGTTAATTGTAGATAAGAGTTTCATGGACTTTGGTGACAGAATGGCTTTGAACCACGATCCTCAAATCTCAACATCTTGAGTACCTAGGATTACAGGTGTGAGCCACTAGCATCCAGCCAAACATAATTATTTCAGCAGATTGATGGAGCTACATAAAAAGCCTTGCCTGCCATTGAAACCATACCACACAGAACATCAACACAAAACCATGTATTCGTTAGCTTCATTTTACTTTCTCCATGAGTTTCTCAGTGGTATTTGTATTACTATGTTGTACCAGATAATCATTGCTAGGTGTGCTTTGATTGCAATATAATATTTTGTACAGTATGTTGGGCCTCTACTCCCTTCAGCCTCTTCTCAGTAACACCATCATCTTATCCCTACTATATTAGAAAAAAATGTAGACCAAAAATGTCTCCAGAAGTGGTCAAATATCTCTAGAAGGCCAAAATTATATGCAGGTAAAAAAAATCATTAGTCTAGAGCTAAAGTCTCACATGATACTAGAAGCAAAATCCAAAGCTTATCATTGGAATCTTTGCTCCTCCTTTTGTGCTTCCTTCCTCTCTTCATCTTCCTCCTAAGATGGCTTTCTTTGCTTCTTTGCCTTTCGGGCCCATTTTTCCCCCTTATTTTGTCTTTCTCATATTAGAATCTAATCTCAATGCTTCTCAAAACAATTTATTAGAAATCAGGGCTCCTACACATGCGATTGTTTAAATACTCTATCTCACAGAAAAGTCTTGACTGGGTTCAAATCAAAGCAATAGAGTTTGAGTTGTAGAATATTGAGTTTTGAGCTCTGGCAAAAAGGAATAGATAATGCACACAGTGCAGAAGTAGCTTCCCTAGAAACACCCAGCCCCAAATTCTTGCCAAAAACCCACTTGACCATACTTGGTCAGCTTTTCATTATTGACATGTCGTTAGTTATAATAATCAATTTATTGGTACATGATCCCACTTGAAAATTCCTCAGTGTCTAGTTAGTTCAGTACATCTCATACTATGCAGTAGTTACTTGCTGTTTTCTCTCCCAATTTTCATTCTATTTTTTTTCCAACAATAATCACAGTTTTAATTTGGGGGGAAAATCCCTCTTCTGCCATTGGCTCAGATGATTTAAAAGGAAAGGAATCCTCTTGGCCAGAAGAGTGATGGCCACACCAGTCAGCCAATGAGAGTGCTCTTTCTTTGTCTTCACCACAATGAGTCTTCTGAGTGTGGAAGCGGTGTTGACTTGAAACCCACAGAGGTGCTAATGAAAATAGTTCTTGCAGCTGCTGTCTGTGGGCCTTCCAGACAGGTGATTTAGACGTGTGCTGCAAAGACTCAGATTCTCTCTAAGCTTCCTCTTACCACACATCCCCAGCTCCCTCTCTCCCCCCACACACACACCATTTCCATTTCTCTCTCAGGGCATTTGTGGCAGTATTTTCTCTCCTGCAAACAGTCTCCCATGAAAATGGAGCTGTGGTGATGAACAAATCAGAGAAGAGAGAAGTAGCAGACAAGGGAAAAATCGTTTCTTTGAGTATTACATAATTAAAATATTGACTTTAATTTATTATTTTATAAACCATAGAATATTTACCCAGGAGGAAATCTGAGGAAGTCACTAATTCAAGGCAATCGTTTTTATCTTATTTTGTTTCCATTCAGTAATGCAAGAAAATGTTTATGGGGTAAGTATATGAGGATGTATTTAAAAGAGTACACAGAAGCAAAACTATACATGCCACTTTGTGAAAGGACATTGCTCTTGTGCATACATATTTTCAACTTCATTGCTAAGGAAAAAATGTTTCTCAGAGTAGTTGTAGGAATTTATATTTGAAGTAGAAGAATATTAGTGTTAGTCATACATTCTTGCTTGGATTTGGCAATGCTGACTTTTCTAGTTTCACTAATTTTAAATCTGGCTGATATTTTATCAGCCAAAGTTGCATAGGTTTCCATGTTTTACTGAAAAGTCATGATTGTTTCTTTAGGTGCCTCATTTTTGCCATATTTTTTACAAGGTACTTTCATTTTTCATTAATTTTCATAAGTACCTTGAATAATCTATATGTAAATTCTATGCTAGTTACATGTTCTCTGAAAGTTGTATTCATGTGTGGCTTATCTTTTCTCCCTGTTATAATACTCTTACATAGTAAAATTTATAATTTAAAAATGCTTGAAAGTAAAGATGTAAAGCCAAATGTTACAAAGCTACTGAAACTAAAACCAAGTCATCTGACTTCATGATCTATTATCTTACAGTCTACATTGTACTGATTTTCCATGATTTTTAAAATCTTATTCAACAGATACTATGAAAATAGTATAATCTGTGTTTGACTCTTTTCTCTGAATGTTTCACCTCTGGATGGGCAGGGTACTTTAAGAGATTCTTTCCTATTCAGAATTACAAAATGCTTATCTTATGTTACTGTCAAACATTTTGTAGATTTTCTTTCACACTTAGCTCTTCCATCTACTTGGATCAATTTTTGAGTACAGTATATAATGAGTCTGATGTTATTTTGCAAATAGCTGACAAATTATTAGAGCCTCATTTAGAGAAAAGTCAATTATTAACTTCAAAAAATACCATCTAAATTTAATCTCTAAAATACTATCTTATAAATTCTTACTCTACATCCATATATTTACAAGCTACTTTTTCAATTCCAAAGAAAAAAGTTATTAGCATACCAATTCATATGGTTTTTATTTTTCTATGTATTGAGAATCCTCTCACTAAGTTTTTCTTCTTTCAAATGGCCTTGGTTATTCTTTTGTTTTTTTCTTCTATCTATGTCCTTCAATCAGTTGACAACCTTCTTTACCTGTTTCACATTTATGTTAGAATGTTTACTGGCACTACATTACATCTGTATCATAATCTAGATTATATCTGCTTGAGGAAGAGTGGTATTCCACAAGGTTTTTTACAGTTATTAATTATATTTCTCTATTTAGGTCTAATTCACTGTTTCAATAAAACTTTAATATAAAGATATATACATGGACTTTCCTGGGCATATCTCTTTAAGTAAAAATGGCTTTCCTTATGCTGGATTTGGTGGTACAATCTAGGAAATCCCAGCTACTCAAGAGGTGAGTCAAAGCTCAAGATCCTACCTGAAATAAAAAAAACAAGGGGCTGGGAAGGTGGCTCAGTGGTAGAGTGCTTGCCTTGCATGCATGAGACCCTGGGTTCGATTCCTCAGCACCACATGAGCAAAAAGAAAAAAGCTGGATGTGAAACTGTGGCTCAAGTGGTAGAGCGCTAGCCTTGAGCTGAAGAGCTGAGGGACAGCGCCCACGCCCACAGTTCAGGCCCCATGACCGGACCCAAAAAATATTTAAAAAGAAAAGAAAAGAACAAAAAAGAATTGAGGGCATGGCTTAAGTACAGTGCTTGTTACAAGCGTTAAACTTTGAGTAAATCCTCATTATTGCATATATGTGTGTGTGTGTGTGTGTGTGTGTATGAATGTACATATATGGACATATGTACATAAACACATATACATGTATCTCTTCTTGCTTCTGAATATGCATTTTGTTCTGCTTCAGTATGTATATCACCTTACATCTTGCCAGTCCTGCTATTATATCTGTTTTCATCAAACCTTCTACTGAAGGGCTAGGTTCTCATGGGCTACAGAGGAGATGCACATGTGAAATCATGGCATTGGAGGGGAGATTGCAAGGTACCCTCTGAATCTGGTACCCTCTGTGCATTAGAGTCTGATGGCCATGTTGTCTGTTTTCAGTGGCCTCCAATCATGCACTGATGCCTTCTCTGCTGGTGCACATCTTGACCACCTAGTGTAATGGTAAAATAATACCAGTTCTCCCAATGTGGCCTACAGTTCCAAGGTGTTACCATGGCTAATCCCAATGAGATTCTTTGTAGAAAATAAAAATCTGATTTGAAAAGTTCATGGAAAGACAAAAGACCTACAATAAATAGTACAATACAGCTTTTTATCTCTCTCTCTCTGTTCTAATGAAATATAGGTTAGGTTTTAAACATTAGAGTCACTAATTGTTTTATTATGTTGCTGTATCTTTTTCTATATTCTTCCAGGTTATGATGGAAGTAAAATAATCAGTGTTAATTAACTTATCTGCAACCTTAAATTCATTGTTAATGTTATCCCCTTTTCAATGTTATTATAGTTAAAGACTATTTTAGCTCTAGAAGTTCAATCTTGTCCCTTTATGCATTCATCTTGTAATCTTGTTGGTAATTCTAGTTACCTTTTATTCTCCTGGCTCATTGATTTCATCAATAATTATTGTTATTTTTAAAATATTGGGTTACAGTTACATGAGTAAGGCAATGAGTATATTTCCTATGGAGCATTGTTACTCCCTCCTTTTTCTCCTACTATCCCTTCCCTCCCTCCCCCCCCCCCCGCCAAAGTAGTAAGATTCATTTTCAACGTCTCATTGTTACAATGGGTTAACCTGTATCCTTGTTTCAGCATTTGCTTATTTCTCTTCCCCTCCCCAAATTATCTGCTTATCTCTTCCCCTCCCTTGCATATACAAGATGCAGGGCACCGGAATCAAATACAGTGACAACAGGGGGTATACCACAGGGGAAAGAACATACAAAAGAAACCCCCCCAAAAAATGACATAGTACATTGAAAACAATAGTGACAAAGAAAAAAACCTCTTGTGTCCCTATCTTGGGTTCATTTCATTTAGCATCATCTTATATGGTCATATGTACATAACTTTTGACCTTTTCTGCTTGTCTGTTAAGATTATCCTAGATGAATACTAGTTATTGCAAATAAGGGAAACTATGGGACCTATGTTTCTTTGTGTCTGGCTTACTTCACTTAATATAATTTTTTCCAAGTCTTTCCATCCATAATTTTGATAACCACTGCACATACAGCTTATTTTACACTATCACTGAACTCAAAGTTTGGGCATGTCACATTTATCTCTCAGTTTGTTTGCTGCCTCTCACCTGTAGTATTTTGTTTTCTTGTGAAGTTTAAGTTCTTAGAGTGAATTTTTATACCTTGACACTTTATCCTGTAAGTTTTATTATGAGAACAAAGAATAGGTTCCATCAGAGAATATTTGTATTTGCTTCTGCCAGTATCTTGGGGTTTTACAGCATGGCATGTCCATAAAATAAATTCTTCATGTGAAGTATCTTTGTCCAACCAAATGTTAATCATATGACTGTGGGACAGATACACTTACTTTGGGGAGAACGCTTCTTCACTTTTCTAAATGCTAGGATTTCTGAAGAAAAAAGAAAAATTTCCTTACAGTTCTCCAAAAGGAAATGAAGTCTTTCTTTTTCCTTTTGGCGCTGACAATACAGTTTTTTAATGTTATAAACTGTTCATTTATCTCCTCCTAGACTGTGCGGGGGGCAGACTCTGAACTTTGTTTCTTTTCTTTTCTCTTTTACTTTTTGCTGATCTAAAGGCTTGAACTCCGGGCCTAGGTGCTGTCCCTGAGCCTCTTTTGCTCAAGGCGAGTGCTCTACCACTAAAACCCCAGCCCCACTTCCAGCTTTTTTTTTGGTTTTGTTTTGAGGAGTTTATAGGAGATAAGAGCCTCATGGAGTTTCTGGCTGGCTTCAACCCGTGATCTTCAGATCTCAGCTTCCTGAGTTGCTAAGATTGCAGATATGAACCACCAGCGCCCAGGTGAACTTCTTTTACCTCAGTGACAGGCAATGTGACACCAGGTTGATCCAGACCATGCGGCTTTGAAACCATTCCCAAGGTGAAAGACCAATTTCTATGGTCGGCTGATCTCTGGAGTTATGCTTTCATTCAGTTTTTGACCTCTGACTAGGGAATCTCAGTGCTCCAGATGCTTCGACTTCTGACATGCACTGATGAGGATGAGAATTCAAAAGAAAAACATAGTCAGGAATTAAGAGAAATGATACCAAGGATAAAGGGAATGAGGAAAAACCAAGAATGTGTAAGTACTAGAGGTATGCATTCACAGCAGATGAGAATACAAAATGTACAGCCATTACATAACACAGTTTGGCATCTGCTTGAAAAACGAATCACAACTGTCATGCTATCCAGCAAATGAGCTTCTGGTATTTACCCAAAGTTACATTCACACAAAAACCTGCATGTAGATATTGCTAACCGTTTTACTTAAAATTGTCAAAACTTGGGAGAAACTAAGCTGCCTTTCAGTAGATAGATGGATAAATAAACCATGGTACATCTGGATGAGGAACTATTATCTAGAAATTGAAATCTAAATATCTAGAAAATAAAAAGTGATCAAATCATGGAAAGACATAAAAGAGCTTAAATTATATATTGCTAAAAGAATGAAGCTAAGCTGAGAAAGGCTATAGATTTGAGGCCACCTCTACAGCATTTGAGAAAAGGCAAAACTATGGAGATGATAAAAGGTTCAACACTTGCTAGGGATAAATGGAAAGGGAGGGATAAGTACACCTCGTATTGAGGGATTATAGGATAATGACACTTGTAAAATTATCTTACTAGATACATATACTTTATCATGCATTTGTCTAAGTCTGCATGAGTGAGCTGTGGTCTTAGGATGCTAGTGATACCTCATTGTAGGTTTGCGGATTGTAACAGAGGTACCACTCTGATGCAGGATGCTGATAATGGGGAAAATTATGCATATGCATAGTAAAGACAAGAGGCATATATAAAACCTACTTCTTCCTCTTAATTTTTCTGTGTGGTTACATAGCTCTAAAAATTAAGAGTTCTGTTTATTCTTTTTCTTTCTGCTTTTTCTTTTGGCCAGTATTGAGACTGCCCCCTGAGTACTTTTGCTCAGTGCCAGCACTCTACTACTTGAGTGATAGTTCTACTTCCTGTGTTAAGGAGGTTACCTGGAAATAAAAGTTGCACAGAATTTCGTGTTCAAACTGGCTTGGAATATGATCCTCAGATCTCAGTCCCCCAAGTCATTAGGCTTATAGACATGAGCCATCAGGACCTGGCTGGAGTCCAGTTTTTAAAGTCAAAGTAACTTCCAAACCACTTAGAGGAAAAGAAACAGTTTTTTCCATTGGATGTATGCCTTTTACATTACTGGCTCCTAAAAGTTTTTTTTATCATGGCATGTAATGGACATGAACAATTTAGAAATGCAAATTTCAATTCGATGTTGCACTGTTTGAGGAGGAAGGAAGCAGAGTTATAACAATTCCACCTGCAGCCCTTGGAGACCTGTCTATCAAAATCAGCCTGCCCACCTATCAGCCAATCTGTGCTGCTCCAGCCTGTGTCCTCAGTAAGAAATTTGCTCTGTATCTGTAGGACTATGTGGTTAAGTACATTATCCACTACACTACATGTTCCTTGAAAAACAAGGCAGGAAGTAGTTTTCAGAATAAGTATTATGGAAAGTTTCATCCCTGGTGTTAAATTGCTATGATTTTTTACAAGCATGTAAACTGTACTTCTGAATTAATCTTATTTTTCTTTCTGTTTGATCCTTCCAGAATTCTGTCAACTATCCCACCTTTTATCGTAGGAAGACAAAGAAATAAAAACTAGAATTAATAGAAAATTAAAGTCCATTTTTCATAATTTCTCGATTATCTTTCTCAAGTTTTATATCTTTTCCAGTTCAGTTTTATCTTTAATTTATTGGGTTTTTTATTTTTTAAAATGAGTTTTCTCAGCACGTTTCTGAAATAAGCCACATACTCAAAAGGCTACAGCTATTCTTCAAAGGATAATTATTGCTTTACTGTAGGATTAAAAAAAGTATAAAATGTTGATTTATGATTTGTCTCTCTCTTCAACTGTAGCACAAGCAAGGCACTATCAAGGCAAAAAGCTATATAAATATTGCTTTCTATTTTCTAGGTACTATTCTTGTCATTTTTTTCATTTGACCCTCCCATAATATCCACCAACAAATTCAGTATTTGTTTCCATTTTGCTGACAAGGCAATAGTAGTCAAAGAGCTTAAAAAACTTCAAATTCAGATTGACTCAAAAATATACACTGATTTCAATGCCTACATTGGGACCTGGGAAAATAAAATATGATGAATAGCATGTCAACATTGTATATTATTTATGGGATAGATGGGCTTGAATCCTAACTCCGTACCTAAAATGAAAAAAAAAAAAAACCCTCTGTCTGAGGATTCTCACTGAAGAAGGGGAAGACTTTTGTTTGATAACACAAATGAAATTTTGAGAAAAGTCTCCAAGAGAGTCCTTAGAGTCTTCTTGTCTTGATAAAAAATGCACACAGTAATAAATCAATCATGGCTCCTGTGAGGGGGTTACTAGCAGTCACTTTGAAAACCGCTCAGCCACCTGCTCACAAAATAGAAATTGATTGGAAAATAGGGGTCAGTTTCCAAATGTAGATTGATATTTCATGGAACAATTAGATTTGAAATACTCACTAACACTAAGGTGATTGATTGCATCCACTTAATCAAAGCTGCAGTAATACCCACAAATTGAAAGTCTGAGGTTTGGCTGGAAACCCATCTTTCAGGACCTACTGCATTTCTTTGTTATAGTGTTTGTTAAAGCCTAAGTGACATTATGGGTTTCTGCATTATGAGTTTATTTAATTATTCTAATTAAATCTGTTTAAACAGGGAAGCAAATCAGGTGTAAGCAACTATTGCCCAGTTTCTTCGGGCATTCTCTTTACCAGAATCAGCCACATCAATAAGAACTTATCGTTACATTTATTTCATATCTTATTCTGTTGCTCCTTTTCATATAGTATAGATGGACAGCAGCCTTTAGATGTACAGACATTTTAATATCCTTCTTTTCATCTCTTTTTTTATACAGTGTGTGAGGGCCTGAAAATGAGAGAAATGGAAAGTTCATATACAAGGTTCTTATAGATTTTTTTTGGAACTCCTTGTTTGGACCCCTAGTGACTGCTCAGCATTTGCCAGCTGTCCAGAATTTTCCCCCCATGTTGCTTGCTTCTGAAGTCAAGATTGTTCATCACTTCTGTCCTCTTTTTCCAATATTTATCTTAAAATCAGAGTCAAGAATGGTGTTTACAACACGTATCTTATGTTCCCCGAATTCAGAAGAAAATAAGCTCTGCCCAAATACACGTTTTAAAGACATCATTAAATGGCAGTCGAGGAGTGTAACAAGAATGTCATTTTCTTCCTATATGCTTTTATATTCTTTGTATTAAAGTGCTAGAATATCTTTGATAGGATTTCCATTTACATCTGTATGCTTAACTGACCAGCTGTTTGTGTGTCAGGAATGCAAACAGGTATGCAGAATACAGTCACTGGATGAAATCAGATTAAAATATTATTTATCACCTCTAGGACCTCCTTCGGGGAGCTAGTCACAGTCACACTGAAATCTTATCAAAGGAAGCACTACTAAAAATAGAAGAGAGAAACCCAGCATAGAAATCTTCAAGTGAGGAAAGGGTCCAGCCCTTTGATTCATCTTCCCAGAATAGCTGAAGCTGTCTCATGCAAGTCACAGGGGGGACCCCATCATGCCGACCTACAGGCTCATCTAAACACTGAATGCCAACAACAGTTTCCTTTCACATTCTTTATTTTAAAAAACTCCTTATATAATCAATGCATAATTAGCCATAGCAAGGTAATTGCATCTTCGGCTCACATATTTAACTTTCCTCTTCTTAATAACTGCTCAAAGCTTTTTAAAATTCTCTTTTTCACTGGAACTGACTATGATGCAGATAACCCGTTTGTGACACATCACTAGAAGCTGAGTTAGGAGTGTTTCACTGCTCCATAGTGAATAATAACAGGTCAATGACAGCACTGATAGCATCAAAGAAGCCCAAAGGTTGTCTTCACTCTGTGGTTACCAAGCCAATCATCTTTTTCTCTCATTTCTCCTTCCCTTTACCTTGTGTTTCTTTCTTCCTGTCCAGACCTGTCAGAGGCACCGATGGGGGTTAACCTGTCATTTGAAACTAATGAATCTGTTGACAGGTAAATTATTATCCCTCTTTTCACAATCATGTCTCATGATGGCAGCAATCGTTGTCCAAGGTGCAGCTTTAATCGGTGTCTTTGAAAATGATTTCTCTCTCTTTCACTGAATTATTCCCTGATCACCATAGAAAGCAATCTCCTGACCTTGACTTTATTAGTCTTGAGGTTTTACTAGCTGAGCTATCCAATCTAAACTATTCCCATTTGCTTCTCTTAGTACAGTGCAATTGCTCGCCAGGAAAAAAATGGAATGAATGAGAGTTTCTCATGAAGAATCGTCAGGGAGTGAATGCCTACATTAACAGTGCCAGTGGTGTTACTAAAATGTCACTGGTGTAATGAGGAGGTGGAACACAGTAACAAGAAAATCCTGGTTGCAGAGATGGTGGTCTGCCGACTCGTCATCTGGCTAAAGTTCTCAGTCTGCATCTACACAAAGAAAGAAAGCACTTCTTACCTGTTTCCACAAAGCTGAGCAAAACCAGCCATTTTAGTTATTCAATAGCATGTGTTACTGAGCTCTATGTAACAAGGATTATCAGGAATGAAAAGAAAAATACAACTTTAAGGTGATAATTCTATATTTTGGCCAATGGGCCAAAATATTCCCAGAAAAGAACCTACCTTTTGGCATTACCTCAAGTCTGTTATGGAGATTCATAGGCAAATTTCTCTTTTACTAACTGAAATCACTTTCCACCTTCCATCTTGGGACTTGAAGCCCATGTCCTTTCTTAACCCAGTCTTGGAAGGGACTTAGGGACTTCTTGTTATCAACCAACGGGGGGAGGGGGAGGGAGATTAGAGGGATGAGGAAGGGGGTGTTTTTTTGTTCTACTCTGACCAAAATTGAGACTAGGAGTTTCCAAGACCTAGAGTTTAGACTGGCCAGATCAGATTTCCAAGCCCTGAGGGCTAAAAGGCTATATTGCTTCCAACTTTAGAAGCCAGAAATGTAAGGCTCTAGATTGGAGACTTGTTGCATTTAACTTTAACCACCAGTTGGCCCAGAACTTGTCACCTATCGTAATTCTCAGCTTCTGGCAGCAATGAACAAGAGCTGCAAGCAGGAGTAGGCTTCAGTAAACAGCATTTGCTTAGGAGTTGGGATACATCAGCTTCTACATTGACTAGAGTTATAGCTCTCAGGTCTAGGATATCTGGGGCTTGACATCGGCTGACATTATAGCATTTAGTCTTGGGAGCCTTGGCCTTAAAGGCCTGGAAGTGAGTTGCTTATAACTCTTCTGGTGACTGAGCCCCACCGTTGTTGCTTTTATCTCTACATCTTCATGACCTTCTATCTTTCTACAGCAGCCATGCCTTCTTGTTACCCTCCTTCTATTTCTGCCAGTGTAGAGTGCACGGTTTCTACCCAGCTGCTCTCTGGACTCTTCAGCTGCCACCTCAACACCCCCTGAAGCTGCCACCACTGCCATCACCAGGGGACAGTTGCTGCTGTCATTTGTACCACGGCTAACACTGTGGCTGAATCTGCTATCTCCTCTTCTTAGCCTACTCTACTAGTGACAAAGATCAACAAGAAAAGACCACTGGAGAGATTTCTTTTACTAAGCCTAGTGTTGCAGCCCAGGGGCTGGAGATGTTGTTCAAATAGTGGAGTTACTGCCTACTAAGTGTCGGGCTCTGGATTCAAGTTTAAATACCATCAAAACACTGGCCCATCCAATGGGAGGCTGTCAGATGTAGTGGTTCAGGCCTTGGTGGAGTAAGGCCATATTAGGTAAGATGTTTTCATGAAACTATCACAACCAATACTATGTTGAATGCAATAGCACCTGTCATGCCAGCTCTTCGAGAAGCCTGAATAAGAAGTTCACAGTCCATGTTAGCCTATATAAAAAAAGAGCAAGGCCCTATTGAAAAATTAAAAAAGCTAAATGGGGTGAGCATGTGCTCCAGTAATAGATCATCTGACTAGCATGCACAAGGCTCTGAGTTTAAACTCCAGTATTGCTAAGTGGGACCAAGGAACAGAGAGAGAGAGAGAGAGAGAGAGAGAGAGAGAATCACAGCCACTGGAGATCTGTGTTCTAATCTCATCAATAACCAGAAAAGTCAGCAAAGCAGTCTGCTTATATAACTGGATAGAGGGTTATAGCAAGGATGTGTGCACCAGTCTTGGCAATTTTTCATAGAGGTGAAGAATTGCCTTACAGTAATCATAGCACAGTCTTCCATGCAAATGAAACATAGAGTTTGTACCATGATCATCTTCGACTGGTCTCCAGGAAAACTATTTCCCCACTGTCCTGAGTTGAAGATGGCTGCCAGGTAATCCGAGTCAGGCAGAGCTCACCAAAGCTTGTCCAAGGCTGGTCCAGGCTATTTGGAGCAGTCATGAGTAAAGCATGTCTCCATCTGTGGTTGTAATTGTTCTCTGCCACTTTTTGAGTGTCCTCGAGTGATAGCGAAGTGTCTAAAACATCTGGGCATAGATTGAGGGTAGTCCAGTCAGTTGCTAGCAGAAGAGCCGCTTAGCTGCTGAAAGTAAGGCAAGGGCCTATGGGATAGAGCGCATTGTGTGGCTCTCCTCCTTCACGGAAAGCATTAAAGAGTGTTGGCAATAAACAAAGAACGCTTAACATGAACTCACAATTTGAATAACATTTAATAGTAAGTAATAGTATCCCACAACGCTGAACACTATTTCCCTTTGCCCCAGAGAGCCTGACTGAGGTGAGTGCAGAAGACCTGTCCTATCCTGACTCAGAGCAAGGCTCATGCGTTTCTGCTCCAGCATGATAGAGGGAGGGTCCTCTGTTGCTCCCACCCCACCCCTGGGTCACCCCTGGGTAGTCACTCCTATCCGCAGCCAGTAACTTAATATCTAAGGTATTCATCCTAAACTAGGGGGACGCGAGAGCCTAGTAATTAGACTACACACGATCGTAATTATTTGAAGTTTGATTCTGAGGCAGAGACATACTTAATTTACACTACTATGATGGTTTGGATATGAAATGCCTCCCACAGCTGGTGGTGCTACTTGGGGAAGGTATAGAGACTTTCTGAGGTGGGGCTTAGCTGGAGAAAATAGACTCTAGATGGCTTGCTTTGAAGGTTATACCTGGTCCCTGATCTCCTCCCTCTGCTCTCTCTGGTTAACAAAATGGGAACTGCTCTGCTCTGTCACATGTACCTCCAAATCTGTGTGCCCAAAGAAGCCTTTCCTCACCTTGTTGTTTGTGTACATTATTTGGTCATGGTGGTACCAAGTAATTAATACAATTACTGAACAAAATAAGTTGTTCATTTAAAGTATGTCTATACTTCTTAAATTGCTATAATGTATATGTTCTTTTCTATAGTAACTCGATTTAAGAATTTCAAGTTCCACATTCAAACTCTGGAAGGATTTTGAGTCTTCTCATCCCACTTTTATACTCCCAACCATGTGAAAATTCAATACAAAGTCACAATGTCACTTGAAAATGCTATTTTGTTCCATCTCTCTATAGTTTACCTCAAAACCTGACAGAATTACTTGGAAAAAATGTCTTAAAATACAGATTTCTGGATACTATCTTATATCTATAAACTCATAATCTTTGACAGGACATGACAGTGGTGAGAATTTATGATTTCAATAAGTGTTTCAGTGAGGTTTAAAGATTGCCCATTTCTAGCCTTTAGGCCACAGAACATTTTAGGCTCTGGCCATTCCATGATTTCCCATGGCTTCTTCAAGTACCTTCCTGTAGAAGAGGCTTCTGGAAAGAAGAGAGATAACTTGAGGCAGGACCATGAAGCCAGACAGTACTTCCAGATACTCTTCCTGCCCATTAAGTGACTTAACCCCTTTGAAGTGCACATACCCAATTTTAACCAGGATTATTTTAGAATAGAATAATAGTATAATGTAAATGATCTGTGTACTAAGTTGTGTACTTGTGGACAAGTAGAGGGGCTGACAGTATAGATTTTCTTTCCCATGATTCATTGTTTGTTTTTTTCTGTTCCCATGAGAAACAGCTGCAGTCATTTCTGTGGGGAGATGGAATTGGTGTTGTGGAGTGGCACCCGAAATTGTCTGTTGTAAGCCAGTCTTTCCTATACAAGGTGACAGGCCCTAATCTATCTAATCATCACTTTTAGTACTGGTCAGTTGACTGTCATGGTTGATGTTCATCAATGTTCATAGCAAGCCTGAAGAAGAGGCCTAAGGGGTTAATGGGACAGTCAGGGAAAACAGCTGAATTTGGTAGAATATCATACAAATGGTTTCCCTTTAGCCATAATTTTGGGCCATGTTCTCCTAAAAAAAAGATTTGCAAACATGCTCTCATTGTATCAATATTAAAAAATAATAATTTAAAATACATATATTAATGTTCTCATGATATCACAAGTCCTGAACAGAAGGTCGAAAAATAAGGTTAAAGAAGTAAATAGAAGTGATGAAATATTGCGCCAGCTCAGTACCGAATGCCACTGAATTGCTTAAAATAAGTAAATTGGTAGTTAAAAATAGCTAAAATAATAAATTTTATATTGTAGGTGTATTTCATCATAATTGCAAAATTTTTGCAATATTAATATGAACGTCAAGAGGAAATTTTATCAGTCTAGAATGACTGATGTGCCCTGCAGCCTTGTTGGAGAGATAAGACACTTAAAAGAAGAGGAAATACACTCAAAAACCTTCTCTGTTCCCTACTACACAAGGGCAGATCTCTTTTTTGTGGGGGGAGGGGGAAGGGTCCAGTCATGGGGCCTGAACTCTGGGCCTGGGTGCTGTCCCTCAACTCTTAGCAAGCTTTTTTCTTTTTGCCTATGTGGTGCTGAGGAATCAAACCCAAGGCCTCATGCATTCAAGGCAAGCACTCTACCACTGAGCCACCTTCCCAGCCCCAAGGCCAGATCTCTTGTGAGAGAACTCCATCAGCAAACTTCTGAGACTTGAGGGAAAAAAAATAACATATTCCCAGCTTTCTGATCTTGGAGAGGTTGCTAAACTCTTGGATATTACATTTCCTGATTTTTTAATGGAAGGCAAGTTTGAAAGAATTTGCACTTATTTACTTCAAAAATATACCCAGACATCAAACATTTTATAATCCTCGGGAAACCTTCAGGATGTAGATAATTATTCCAGTTTTATTAATGGGAAAACTAAAAATTTAAAAACAGGATGTAAACTTGTTTAAGATCACACTGCAGAAAATGGCAGATTTCGAGTCCGGATCCATGTCTCCATCCCCAGGACAAATCCCATCCCCTCCTTCTGGAGGCAGCAAGGGAGGCAATCATTGGAGGAGTTTTGTACAATTTAAGCACAATGGACAGAGTCGCTTCCACGCAGTGGCTGAACAAAATACATCTATATGCTTTGAAAACGTTTGAATGTCCCTTTACCCTATAGCACTTTTATAATCACTACATTAATGAGAATTTGGGGTTTCCCTTCAAGGACAAATGAAAAGCAACATTAAAGCAATATCTCAATATAAAGGCAAATATCCCATTCTCAGAGAGATAGACTTGTTGATTGATAGGTATTTGATAGATTATTTTCTCTATCCCACTATTCATACACACACACACACACACACACACACACACACACAAAGTTATGTATACATGCACACTCAACAACAATCCTGAGCAAGTGAAAATATGGGTAACAGAGCAGTGCTCAAAATTTGATATCCTCGTTTTCTATATTGTAGTCTGTTTTATGTCACACATTGCTTTGTGGGAATTAAGTCAGAAAGAGAGCCCCACACATATAGACAAGAGGCAGAAGATAAAAATGTCACTCACAGGGCGACATGTGGCCTCCTCACTCCTAGGGAAGAAGTGTTCACACCAACAGGTGTTGTCTCATAGAAATGGGGAGAGCTATTCTTTCACTCAGCAACACAGACATAAACTTGAATCATATAGGAATACAATTCTCTGTGAATTTATTATATATCTGCACATTTCACTAATACAGACACTGTCTGTGGTCTTCATTATCTTTTAAAGAATGCAGGTATAGTTAAAAAAAAAGTCTTGGAAAAGAGGCAAAGTGCCTAACTCCACATCAAAGGGTAGGCCTAGTTACTGGCCATGACAACTGATTTGAGTTCCCTAAAACTCCAGGGTTTTCCCCCATTTATAGAACCCAGTTTCCAACTGTAGTTCGAACCATGAAGAACCAGTATCATGGCATACTTTGGCTGAGGCCACTGTAAGTCATAACCTATTTGTCTCTGACCCATGAATCTCGTGTCTTGTGTCTGTATCCGTGAAGCAATGCAGGCAGGTCTTTACCAGAAAGCTTAAAATCTCCCCAGGTTCTCTGTTTTGCTTTTGTTTTTTGACAACTATTACAACTTGAAAGGAATGAGGTGAGTCAGGATATTTGTTTGTTTGTTTGTGTATTTTTGGTCAGTTATGGGGCTTAAACTCTGGACCTGGGTGCTGTCCCCCAGCTCTTCAGCTCAAGGCTAACACCCTACCACTTGAGCCACAGAGCCACCTTTGGTTTTCTGGTGTTTTATTGGAAATAAGAGTCTCACGGACTTTCCTGCCCAGGCTGGATTTGAACTGCGAGCCTCAGATCTCAGCCCCCTGAGTAGCTAGGATTATAGGCATGAGCCACTGGTACCCGGCTGAGTTAGGATCTTTAGTGAGGCCAAATAGTATACTGGCAAACAAGACATGAGCTCTGTCCAGAGAAGACTTAGGCAGAATCACCGAGTTAGTGGGAGCGTGACAGCGGTGTGGCACATGGAGGCAAGTACTTTGTCTTTTTCAAGAACTCAGATCCCTTGTGCTCCTCAGCTGGTATATAATCATATTGATGATTATATGTCTCTCATCCTAAATGATGGTGAACCAAGTTTCATTCAGTGATGCAGTCTGCCTATAATGGTCAGATGATGTACACATGAATAATAAGTAAATAACAAAAAGATGTTATGACAAGGAAAGGTGAGTCAGTCACAACTATTTTTCTAACCATAGTCAGACTTGGGGACTTAAAAATGGAGTATCATGTCAGGGAGAATTAGACTGAACAGCACATGATGAGAAAAGTGGACTTTTACCACGTGATAATGTTTTGTGAAGTTCCAAAGTACTAAGTACAAAGTACTAAGCTGTTTTAAAGAAAACGTACCTTAATCTTAACCTCAGAATATGAAGTAAAGATTATGTCTAAAAATGAGCACATAAAAGAACTTGAGCCAATTAAATATAACTGAAAACTTTTTGTAAGAGAAAAATTAGTTCCTCCTGAGGATTTATTCTGAATGTCACATTAGTGAATTTTACATGATTATCTCTTATACTATTTTAGTTTTTAAATACTGAATAGTGTTCTTGAAAACTTTTGTGAGGAGATTTTTTGAGTTCGTGACATTTCCGTTGATTGTTCTTTTATTAAGAATATGGTGTACTTTGAAATTGCTGCTCTGCCACCCGCACCACACAAGTGATTTTGCCATTCTCTCTGAGGTAAATGTCAAGTGTACGGTGTCCTTTTCAGTATACTGAGTTTTCTCATATGTAATAATCAGCCTCCTTAATTTGTGAATAATAACTTGTCCAATGATGACATTGAACTTACTTTTGAAATCCTTATCAGTTGATTTTGTATTTTAAGAGAGTCTGATTTAGTTGGGACCCTACAAGATGTCTTGGGCTGGGTCACCTAGGGAGTCACTCAAATATTTCTTTCACCAATCAGTGTACTGTAAGGTACATGAAGTCTTTCAGGGATAGACAAGCACTTACTTATGTCAGAGTGTACCATGCATGGCTTCTAGTCTAGTTCTCAGAAAAGTCCTTGTTTCCACCTGAAACTTCATGAGGTTGGCCATCCCTTGTCCTCAGTCCAGTATGCCTTTTGGTACTCTGAATTGCACTTTAAGATCTGTTTATTCTAGTGATTCTCTAGCCTACTTTTCCAATTTTGTTTTGCAAATTCCTCCCACAAACGATTCGATTTTTGTTTTTTGTGGGGCTTGAACTCTGGGCCTGGGCACTGTCCCTCAGCTCTTCAGCTCAAGGATAGTGCCCTACCACTTGAGCCACAACGCCACTTTGGTTTTTTCTGTTTATGTGGTGCTGAGGAATCGAACCCAGGGCCTCATGCATGCGAGGCAAGCACTCTACCACTGAGCCACCTTCCCAGTCCCCACAAACAATTTTCAAAAATAGCTTTTTCTAAACACAGAGTCAGGTGGTCATCGCCGTAACTATCCCATTCCTTGTACCGTTTTCTGTGTGAGTTACTCTTCTGATCACTGTGAAAACTCGACAGACACAAACACCGCTGGCAATACGTGACAGAAACAACCTAACGTGCAGGGAGACTAACTCAGCTCTCAGTTTCAGAGATCTCCATCCATGGTTGCTTGGCCCATGTGCTTGGATAGAAAATCATGAAAATGGCAAGTACTTCATTTTATGTTGGACAGGAAATGAGACTAAGGACGGGACCAAGGATCAGGGATTACCTATGCAATCAGGATGCACTTCTTCCAACCACCACTCCATTTCCTGCTTCCAGAACTTCTCCAAAGAGTAACACTAGCTGGGATCAAGTATTGGACACATGAAACGAAGGGATATATTTCATGTTCAAACCATAACACACAAATAAATCGGGGGGGGGGTTAGAGTAAAGAAATGAAACTAGATAGGAGATACAGTTCAGTGAGAAATACCCCGCCTGGAACCACAAGGTACCAGATTCCATTCCCAGCACTGAAAACAAAGAAAGAAGGAAAAGAAATGAAAAACAAATTGTTAGAAAATTATGTACTATGAAGTATTGCATTAAGTGTATTTGATTTATATGCCCCAGTACTGTTTTCTTCCATTGAGTAAGGATTTGCCAGGCTAAAAAGAATTTCACCAAAAGGAAATTTCCGCCATGGATTTCAGGAATTGTTCTTTACTTTCTTCATTCCCCCCATTGTATAAGAAGCAATTGTCATTTCAGTTAGAAACGAGATAGATGTTGCTTATCGGACCTGAGAACCTGGAATATTTATGAAATTTGAAATAATTCATAATGTATAATGTGCTATAGGCTTTAAAGTTTAATGAGTGTTTTTCTAGCCATCTCTTTAGCTATGACTTTTGTCCTTATGACAGCGAAATAGTTTTACCATCTTGACTCTGAACAGAGACTGAAACACTGTTCTGTTTTGCATCTGTGAGAACTGATGTTCAGGAGAATGTTCTGTTTGAAGGTGTGGCTCAAGAGGTAGAGCACTTATCTAGCAAGCATAAACCTTATTGCAAACCCATTATTATCTCCTCCAAAAGTAATCATTATTTTGAATATGCAAACCCATTATTATCCCCTCCAAAAGTAATCATTATTTTGATTAAGAAATGTAGCCCTTTCCTAGGTAGAGAAGGCTGTTGGAGGCATGTCTAGTAACTGTCCTAGGTGGCTAATGATATACTGTTCCCCAATTTGAAGATGATCTGTTTCACATTCAAATGTGAACTCTCATGTGTGTTATCACCTAACCGATAATAATAGTTGATGGACAATTCATACAAAATTATGCAAAAGCTCCCTGATGGTAAATGTATTTTTCCATCGGAGTCATAAGTGAAACAATTCCAAGCCCAGAACCTCGCAGCTTTATTTTACTAAGAAATGTAAAAGGTCTCAGAGACAGGTTTTAGTGTTCTGTTGGACATTTCTACTATTAACAGAGAGTCTTTACATTGGCGTCAGGGACTTGAAATGACAGTAAAATATATCCTCGCCATATTTCTGTTGATTATACCAATTCAATCTGATAAGCTACTGGGGTCTCCTTTCATCCTTTTTCTACTAACAAGAGTCAAAGTTGCAAATGTTTCCTCCATGGAACCAGTTCCACAGAGCCTTCCACTCTACTGATTTCCAATAAGCACACAACCCTAACCATGTCTTCTTTAACACAGCCAACATCCACACAACCAGGAAGTCTAAACTCCTTTCCAGGGCAATTTAAGAAAGCAGTCAGTGCTGAGAAGTCTCTTTAAAAATTGAAAATAGCCACAGGGGTCATCTACAAGTGCAGTTCCACTGGCAGACAACTTTGTTCGCTATAAATTCAGGTGGCTCTTCCTCTGTGCCTTACCTATGAGAAAGTAGTTGAAAGAAGTTTAGACCCAGGCCTGCACGTCTGTCATCAATTTTTCACTCATTGGTTACATTTATGTGTCAGGTACCACTGAATAAAAATTTATTCGGCTTTTCACTTATGTGTACTAAGGGAGAAAACAAAAATAGGCAGTAGAGTTTAAAAAGTATGAACCAAGTGAATTATACTTTATACTAGGCTTTAACTGAAAAATAATTTCTAGCTCATAAGGGTAAAAAAATTAGCTATGTGTTGACAATAATAGAATAAAAACACATTTGGTGAGGACTGTGGAAATATTATTATATTTATTATATATGATAGGGTTTAGTGTCATCTACTGATAATTTATTTGTTATAGCTCTTATTTATAAAGTTCTAACCTAATAATCCTTAGGTACCATGTGATGTTTTATATGTTTTGAACATTGCTATCCATTTCAGCATGATTCTTTGGTAGTATTGGGAGAGATATTTTTGAATTTTTCAAACATTCTAAACCTAATCTATATCCTTAAAAATGGAAGAAAAATCTTAAAGGGATGACAAAAACTATTCTAATGCAACAGTGTACAGAACAGTAAAATTTTAATGTTTTGTTAATTTGTTTGGAGCAATTAAACTTCATCCAGTGAACAGCATATTAGACACTGTTCCAAGGAATAGAGTTAAAGTACTAAACAAAACAGATTTTCAATAACCATAAAGAAACTTCTATGAGTTACTTAGAAGAATAAGACCTGATGAATGGAATAAATTTCATATAAGGTGTTATCAAGTTCTGAAGTTTCTTTTTTTTTGTTTCTTTGAATGTTTTATCTATTGGTGTCATTGTAGTCTTCAACTATTATTGTACTGTGGTCAATCATTACTTCAAAGTCCATTAGTATTTGTTTAATAATATTGAGTATATCAAGATTTGGTGCATATATGTTAACAATTGTTATTCCCTCTTGATGGATTGTTCCTTTTATGGGCATGAAGTGGCCTTCTTCTGATTTTGATTTGAAGTGTACTTTATCAGATATGCCTGTCCTCAGAGCTCACTTGCTTAGGATCTTTCTCTACCCATTCACCCTAAGCCAATGTTTGTTGTTGAAACTAAGATTCATCTCTTGTCAACAACAAATGATTGGTTTTGCTTTTTAATCCGACTCCAAGTTCCATCCATTTCTATCAGACAGCTAAAACCATGAACATTCACTATTAATGTCATAGTTTCTGATATTTTGTTGTTTTTGATGCTTGCTTTTTTGCTATGCCTTCATTCTTAGTCTACTCATCAGTTGGAGTTTATTCCTGCCTGTATTTCCCTCTTTTCTTGTTTATATTCCTCTTCTCTGTATAAGATTGCTAGGCATCTTCTTTAGTGTTTATTTATTTGGTAGATATAAATTCCTTTAGCCTTTGTTTATCCTGGAGAAGTTTTGTTTGTCCTTCAGTTATGAAGGATAGTTTTTCTGGGGACATTGTCATAGGTTGACAATTATCTTTCAAGGCTTGGGTTATATATTTCTATGCACTCCTTGCATTTAGTGTCTGTGTTGAGAAATCTGCTGCTATTACTGTAATGGGGTTTCCTTTGTATGTGGCTTATTGCTTCTATTTTGCAGTTTTCAATATTCTTTATTGGTTCTATTTTAGGTTTTAACTATATTATGCCTGGACATATTTTTTCTGTGGTCTTGCCTGTTGAGTGTTCTGTAAGCCTCCTCAACCTAAATGACCTTCTCTTCCTCAAGCTTTAAGAAATGTTCTATTATTTTACTGTATGTGTTACCTACGCCATTAGTTTATAGCTGTCCTCCATCTAGTCCCATGATTTGTAGGTTTGGTTTTGTTTTTGTTTTTGTTTTATAAGGCTTAAACTCCAGGCCTGGGCACTGTCCCAGAGCCTCTTTGTGCTCATGGCTATCGCTTTAACACTTGAACCACAGTGCTTCTTCCGGTTTTTGAGTGGTTAATTGGAGATAAGAATGTCACAGGGACTTTTCTGCCCTGCTGGCTTTGAGCAACAATCTTCAGATCTCAGCCTCCTGAGTAGTTAGAATTACAGACTTGAGCCTCTGGTGCTGGCTGATTTGGTCTTTTGATGGTATGTTCCACTTATATTGACCACATTTTGTCTTCATCTTTCTCTGATTGATATAGTACCTTCAGATTTTCTTAATCCCTGATTTTCTATTTTCAGTTTGTTTTATTCTATTAGCAAGACTCTCTGTTGAGCTTTTGGTTTTGATCATTGAGCTTTTCTTTTTTCTTTTATCTTAATCATACAAAGGGGTTGTCATTTAACAAAGCAGTTTGTGAATACAATACATCTTGATCAATGCCATTTCTAAGATTCTATTTTTGTTTTTCCCACAATGTCTGTGTGTTTATTGAATTCCTCTCTCATAGTCTGCATTGTATGCATCCCTTTACTCATGTTTGTTGGGATTTTCTTTCAGCTCAGCCATCTATTTGTATCTTCTTTGATTTCAATCAAGCATTTATATATCCCTTCCCTCATTTCATTGATCTTTTCAGTATTTGCCTTTTGAAGAGATAAATTTCCTTTTTAGCACAATAAAATTTCTATGAATAAAATTTCTATGAAATTTGTGTATCTAAGTACACGTTTGGTTTAGAAGGCTTAATCTTTAACCTTGATTTGGGTATTTGCTAGTATTTAAGTACAGCTGGGTTATAATATGGTTGTGATGATTTTTGTTGTTGTTTTTCTTGGAGGATGATTCAGCTCAGTACATAATTAGGCCACTGTGTTCAAGGTACTAAGTCCTGAACCCTAGTCCACTGAGACAGGAAGAAAAGTAGCTGTAGAGAAAAATCACTAAGAACATTGACCCACACTGTGACTGCACTACCAGAGCTCTGGTATGTTGGGAAGAATACAGGAGCCAAGATGATCCTTTGTGAAAAACTGGAACTTAGAAAGAAAGGGTGGTAATAAAATGGACCCAAGAGGGATGAAGCTAGTGACAATTACATGGTGTGTGTGTGTAGCAGGAAGGCAGCCAGTGTAGTGGCTGAGGTTAGCAGAAGAGGCTAATGAGAGAGTGGATGGAGTGTGTTAAGTAGATAAGGCCTGCTCAGTGATGTGTTGAAGAAAAAAGGCAAAAGAGAAGAAAAGAAGGGTCCTTAGATTAATAAACAATGGATCGACAAAAAATGATCTGGCAATGCCATGACCTTCTGAACATATAGATAACACAAGATTTCTGATTTGAGAGTATTGGTAGAAGAAAGGATAACCAGGAGTACTATTGAATTTGTAGAGGGAAAGAAAGCACGGATGGGGTGGTGACTGGAGAGGGCAGGAGAAGATGTGTTTTGAGGTCAAATATTGAAAGGTGAGTGTCATGTCTCATGTACAGGGACTGCAAATAAAAGGGAGAAAGGGAGCCAAGAAGAAAGAGAGAACAAGAATACCCAAATTGAATGTACAGAAATACAAAAATAAGTGAATGAAAGATACAATAATTCAAGAAGTAAAATTTAGATTGAAAAAAAAAAAAAAGGCGGACAGGTGGCTGTTGATGTCCTTGTATCATGGTGTCCAGCAGGTGGCAGTGTTCCACTCACTGTAATGACAGTGACAGCCTTTGGTTGGTTTCTCAGTGGAGGAGAGAAGTTAAGTCTACAGGACCCTCACTCAGCCTCACTCAATTTCCACACACTGTGATTTCCTCTTCCCTACTAAATGCAGACTCATGGCCTTGTTGAACTTAGCTTAGTGAAGTTTTTGCCCCAGGCCGCTGCCAAGGTCTTCATTTCTGTAATGATTTTCTTGATGGAGTTTAGTCTGGACCTGGAGTTCCTACCAGACCTTAGCGGTGCTCTCAGTTTTGTCTCACAAGGGAGTGTGCAATGCAGATGGCGTGTAGGAGACACTGACAGGTCTCTGCATGACCTTCACTGGGTGGTACCCACTGAGTGGTCACAGCCTGAATGCTCTAGATCCGAGTTTGCCGACAGACCCTGGGATGTTGTCACCAATCAGAATGTAGGAGCATGGCCTTCAGTTTTGAGACATCAGGTCATCGTTATTGCCAGGATTTTAATTTTCCCATTTAAGAACAGAGTTGAATAAAGTAGCTTTGTTCGTGCATCCTTATGTTCTGCTTTTATTTCTCTGGCATAGATGCTTAAGCGAGATTACTGCGTCAAGTAAGGTTTGTTAACCTTAAGTGTTGCCAGATTTCTTTTCAAATAATACTGAAAAAAACGGTCACACTCCCAGTAGCAGTTTTTGAGAGTATTCTTTTTACCTATCTCATCAGCAACAGAAGTGATTACTCTTCTAAATTTTCCCAGCATGATATGTGGAAAGCAATGTCAGGTTGCTTTTACATCTTCCAGATTGCTTGAGACTTTAACCATCTTTCCTATCTTTATTGACAACTTGCAGTCTTATTTTATGAATTTCTGTCTCAATCTTTTGCTCATTTTTTAAAAAAAATTGGGTTACTTTCTGTCCCCTTTTTCTGAATAGCTGAAACTCTTTTGTATTGAGGAAGTCAAACTCCATGGTTTTCTAACAGTTATTTGCTTATTCACTTTGATTTTTTTTCATATTTCTTCAGACAGCATGTAATTAAATACACTGATATCATCACTTCTGATTCCTGCTCGGTTTGCCAAACCTAAAATGGATCTTCAAATTTAGGTTTATTTTCAATGGTTTTATTTGAATGCATAAGACTTCATGATAATGCATACATGTGATAGAGGCGTGGATTATACTTTCAAATGAATAGCCAGTTGTCCAGAAGTATTTACTACATCAACTTTAAAACCTTTCAAAATTGATATCAATATGAATCCCCCCCAAGTTCAATACAAGTACACACACACACACACACACACACACACACACACACACACACTTACACCTTATATTCAAAGTGTTAATTCTCAAAGACAATACTACTGGAAATGTTTCAGATGACCCTCAAGTTACCTCATCTTGTGCTTCTTTGAAATACTATTAACTTTTAAGCAGGGAGTGGGGGAGGGGAACAGTATATCATGTCAAGGATTTCAGTGAAAATGTCTCAAACTGGCTTCTTCACACAAGACGATTCCATTTTTCTTTAAATTTACACTAAAAACTTCAAGTTTCTGTACTGTGTTATTCCAATCAAATAGTTTAATACACAGATAATCATATGTAGATAATGCATGACTCATTGTGTTGCAGATTCTTTAATATATACCAGTCCATTTTAAAGAGAAACAATGTCTTTTTCCTTAGAGTATAGCATTAAAAATACATTTAAACCAAATTTGATAGTGACTTCCTGATTTGGCAGTCATTTATTATGGAAAAAGAAATCCAACTATGTTTACTAAGATCAAATCTGAGGAAAAATACTATGAAGAATGGCAAAAATAAACTAACAGTAACAAATGATAAATTGAAGAGAATACATTCCTTGAAAAAAATAAAATATTATTCTGAGAACTGCTTGTCTCTCTATACTGGCAATGACATTCTAATATCCAACAATGCCACCTAATGAGTCCATACTTTTTATGCAGACCTGACAAGAACTCTTGTTGGCTCCAACTTTTATTGACCGACAAGGTCATTATAATTTGGGTAGCAGGAAGATTGTTAGATTCTGAGACAGCTTATATTTAATCTAAAGTAAAGTATTTAAATTGATCATAATGAGATATGACAACCATATTGACTAATCTACAAAGAAGACTATGTCATTGTAACTGTAATGGGACAAGCTACCAATTAATTAGTAGCAAATTGGACAGACACTTTTGGAAGTCTTCCAAGACAGAAAGAGCTTCCAACACTTTGCTTGAAAAGCAAGACCGACCAACTTTTTTAATAACCTTGGCTAGAAAAAAAATGGCAATATTTGTTTCATTCTTAAATTTTATGTGCCAGAACCTAACGCACCTCAGAGTTTCAAGATAGGGAAACCGAGATGTGTACGAGAAAACCATCCATGTAGGAACCTGCAAAGATGGCCATGAGTTTTGTGGAGAAGTTCTTTGTCACTTGTAAAAAATAATAGAAATACTTCAACCTTGTGATTGACAAGAGATTTTCTCTTATAACTTCTATGATCCTTATAAGATTGCTCCACGACGTTACTTCTCTATTGTGTAGAGATGAAATTCAAGTTCACAAATGTCAAACAATCCACTCCTATTAGAGCTAGCTCACCCCCCCCCGTGTGAACTAATTCAAAAGTGACGCTACCTGCATATCACAGTAGCACAAGAGAATACACGACTGTCATCTCACACCCTTGAGTACCTGCCTTGTCTATGCGCTGAACAGAACCGTAGAAAACTTGTCCTTGAAAAGAAAAATTTCCAACCTTCACCTAAGTTTGTTTCTTTCAATGTTTGACCTTGAGTTAGGAGAACATAGAGCCAGTGGATTTCACTATAAAAGACCTTTTGAAATACTAAAATATTGAACAGATGCTGCCCCTCCACTAGACTGTAGGATACAGGTGAAGAATGAGGAAATCGCCTGTTTACTCCACCCCGATGCTGAGCTTACATTTGAGAAGGGAGGGAATCTCTTTCAAAGTGGTTTGAAAAATTAAGTGATCAAATGGAAGTGTCCTACTGCTTTTTTCTCACTTTCTGCAGCAGCTTCAATTCTGATTCCTTAGCCACATGCTCGAGTATCACTGGAATAAAGGAAACATAACAACACAGACTCTAGGACAAGTCTGTTTCCAAAGTCTATTACTGCATGTGGTTTATTTACCTCTGTGTTACACAATCATCTGTCAAAACCCTGAGTTTCAATGCAAAGAAGTGATCGATTGATTTTGTTAGCTGGAGTCTAGAAGAGGAGTTGAGATGTCAGTAGAAAAGTGCCTCTCTCCATCACCAGAGAAAGTTAATCAGGGAAAAATGTCAGTGGGTAGCACATCTATTCATCTCCTGCTGGCTGGGGAGGGGGCTGTTGTGAGCTGTAACTAATTGCCTTGTTGTGACTCATCTCAGTCTGTAATAACATGTTCCGCCATGACACCATGGTTGGAGGAGATGGATGCTGCATGGGAAGGAGAGTGCTGCTCCGCAAGGCTGTCTGCAAAGCCTCTTCCTCGCAGTGAGGGAGCTGCTTGGGCCGCACAGCTGCCCCTCTGCCCGAGGCTGCTCTCTCCACGTCTCTCTAACTGCCTCCAGTAGCCAACCTGGGCCACTTCAGACCCAGACGCCCTGACAGCAGCTCACTTCTCAGAAATGACCTCTGCCAAAACACACCACAGGTCCACGCTGAGACAGAATCTAGAAGCTGAACGAAAAGGAAAGAAAAGAAAGAGGAAGGATCCTTACCCCGAGTAAACATTTCAATGCAAATGTTGATATGGATCCTTCACAAATGTGTGGTATCCAGAAATGATCTTTCTAGCATTTTCTCTATAGAAGAGATGGACTCTTTCTACTTGTAAAACGTAGAATGCTACACACCTTGATTTTTGTAGTCAATGATCCATTAAAGAGTAGTTGGCAGAGTAGGAAGAACGAACAGGTGCCTAGTCTCTAGCCTTAGGGCGGGCTTGACATAGACACAAACTCTGTGATTGCCAGAAACAAAGGCTCGCTGACTTCCAACAGGGGCTCAACTTCCCAGTCTTTTTCTACTTTAAAATTACATGACTTTACAAAAATACCATTTTTCCTATTTCTTATTTTTTTTTGAAACTGGGATCTCTTAAGCCCTTAAGATGAGAACAGGGTATTAATTTTTAAAACACTTTTAAGTTTTAAATTTTAAAACATAACTCAAAGAGCATTTTAAAGTTTAAAAAGCAAATGTGTTAAAATTTCAAAGTGTGTCACATCACAGAAAAGACCAATCAAATGTATTTTAGAAGAACACGATGAAGGTGTCTCCCACGAAGCTGACAGGGTCAGATGATTGGCACTGAGAACCAGAATTTACTCAGAATTTCCAAATACAAATGTGGAAGTAACAGGATTGTATATTTGTCTTGTCTGTTTTATTTTCAAAGAAATTGTGCAATTTCTTTCTGGAGCAATAATCATTTTCTGGAAATGAATACTCTAAACTTAGTGACTACGGAGAGGATAACTGAAATGTTGTCAAAAGCAAACTTCTTATGAGAGAAATACAATTGAAGAGAAAAGTCATTCTCTACAAGCAATTTGTATCTCAATCATAAAAAAACCACTATTTGAGAACATTCAATCATCTAACCTAGGCTGTGCTTTCTCTTCTCAATGGTAAACAGCATTGCCACATTGTCTTTTAATCAGTGTTTCTAATCTTATTTTTCAGAATGACAAATCCCCGGGGAGATCTGCCAGTCGATCGAGTAACATTTCAAAAGTAGGTGAAATACATTCCTGTTCTCATTTATTGATTTCTACATTTCATGAGCTCAATAAAGATTTGTAATATTTGACCTGGAATTGTTATCAGTGAACAACACAAAGTTGTTGACAGTGTTAGCTGTTCCAGTGTTAACTATTTGTTGTATAAAAATACATGATTTGATAGCACTAAATAAGTGAAGCTGTATTTCTCCTCTTCTTTGCTGAATAGAGATGATTTGCTGCTTACAGACTTGTAATGCAAAATATGGTATTTTTTCTTACTTTAAACACCAAAGTGCCACAACTCCAAGTTAAATCTAACTTGGCATATGCCCATAAATCTAATTTTTTAAGAACTTGGACTCAGTCCTATCAGAATTGATTTTCCTCACCAAGGTAAATTTTAGAAATCAATTTGGGAAATATATTATTAGTTTGGTCATGTTTAGGTTATTGAGTCATCACATTTACAAACAAAACACTCCTGAGACTCTCTGAAAATTTAGACCAGGCTTCAGAGTATTGAAGAGATTCTGAAGTCAGAGAAAATCTAGAATTTATCTTGCCTAAAAGAACCGTTCTCTAAACTCAGGCACCATGGGCTGTGTGGTGTTATTCTTGAGAATTGAAAGCAACATAAGGCCTATTTCTTAACAGGGGAAATTTTGATTTCTAAGAATCTTATTAGAATCAAGATGAAGTCCCTGTGAACAGAGCTTGCTATTCAGATGACTGACTAGTTAGCCTTTTTCCACATCCCTGACCTTAATTTTATATTAGTAATTCTAGATCACTTTCCTTATAAAGAACCTTGAAAGTAATAATAAGCTCTAGGCATTGCAGATACTACATCAGCTCTGAATTGAGAGGGGTTTGTTTTTTATTTTCAGAAACAAAGGAATTACTTGCTCTTTGCAAAACAAGAGTAGCAAGAATATCCATATTTTCTTACATTGGATTTCCAAGTCCCGTTCTTACAGAACAATGTCAAACGACCAGGAGGCCTGTGCACACACATATACTAAGGTGGTTATACTAGCCGAATCCAGAGGTTAGAAACCTATGAAGGTTTTAAGGTTAATTGTTGACACACAGTAAACAAGCCTGCCCATTCTCCTTCCAGAGACTGTGTCTCTATCTTGCAAGGCATTGTCAACTAAGGTATACTTTGAAAGATAAACCAGAACAAAAGCAGGCAATGTGTTTGCGACACAAGAGACCCATAGAGAATGGTACAACACTTGATCATTGCTTGTGTTGAATAGCAAACAGCCCCTGAAGTCTCCGGTGTTGCTGGCTTGGACGCCAAAGAGGCACAATTTGGAGACAGTAGATTCCATTAAAGACAGGGCCTGGTGGGAACCACACCCTGGAGGGGAGCTGTGGGAACTTTCCTCCCTGTCCAGGCTCCCCTTCACTTTTTGTCCCACAGCTCATCCTCATCTTTGGATGAAAACTCCAGTTTAACACAGACCCCAAAGCAATGGGCTCTTCCTGTTAACATAGGCTTAGAACTTCCAAAAGTGAAAACTTGGACAATCCCTTTTTCCACAGAAGCAAATGATCTTCCATCTTGGCTATTGTAATGGAAAGCTAACGGATACCTCAAATGTCTCCGATTCAAATTTGGGTTTCCTCAGAGATATTTGAAAACCAATGTGGCCACCTCTGGGTTGAGACCAAACGCTGAGTTCTAGTCTCTGTCCTGTCACTTCCTATCTGTATGACCCTGGGACATTCCCTTAGCATCTGTAAGCATAGTCCCCTCCGCTGTGATGAAGGATGATAATGTTCATCACCTGAAGGAGGGTCTCTTCAGTATATATGAAATAATGCAATGCCTTTCCAATGCATTCCAGCCTAGGCTCACAACCAGCACTCTGGTGACATCTTTCTGATCTTGAAGGTAGATGTTGAATACGTACACCTTAGATACTTGTAAACAATACTGACAATTCTTTCATTGCATCAAGTATCATGGTCTAGGAGTAAAACTCTTACTTTCTAAACTGCTGAGTTTACATCATGCAGCTTGTTTACAGTGGTTAGCTTTATTTATGGGTTTTTAGAAAATGAATCACAAGTATAGTTTCCCTTCCATGAATTCCTCTTTCAAGTTTTACTATATATTCCAGTTTCCTTAAATATAGATTTGTGAACAGCAGTGAATTCACATAGGTCAGTGTTAGTTTTACTCAGAATGAATGTCTTCTTGTATCTTTTCTCTGTTTCATGCTATCATTATTACCATCAAATGTCAGAAAGTCCTGAGAATTCTCTCCAGAATAGGAATGGCAAAGGCTCCTCCATCATAGCTCTCGGTCTGTTCACCTGCCTCTTCCTTGCAGCTTGCTACTGAAAGATCAGATTTCCCAGTCATTAATTCTTGTTTAACCTTGTTCCATACCATAGTGGAGGGATGGGGGTGTGGAAATCTCTATTCCTTCCTCAGAAATATCAACCGAGAAGGTTCAATAGATCAGATCAATGTGTGTATATACACATATTGTATGTATGATATACATGGTACATATGTATAAGTACACATATAAATACAATGAGGAAAATCACAGCAGCATGTCCATAGAACAAATGGCCTAACAGGCTGGAGACCCTCTATTCTGAAAGATCTGTTGGAAGTTTGGTCCTGGCATGCATCGAAGAACTTTGATTTCAAGAGTAGAGCGCCACCCCACCTGATAAAAATGGTTCATTGGTGTCTGTATGACTAAACCATATCTTAGCCCAAACACGTGCTTGCCTTCAAATGGATGCCCACAGGATTGAGTCTCCAGTGATGGTTTGTTTTTTCCGGGTAAACAATGCTGCATAAGTTTTGTTATAGCTGACTGTTATAGAACGTAGTACATCCTGTACAATCTGCTAGGAAGAACTTCTGGGAGCAAGTGTTTGTTTCCCCTGACCGCAGCCCATGTGCCTTTCCTCTTTGCTGATTTTTCTTCGTATATTTTTGTTCTGAGAAGTCATAGTTAGAGTATATAAACCCATACCATTAGTTAATGGCTTGACAATAGAGGTGGATATAGAACCCAACGAAGTCCTTGAGCTCTGCTACTACTTTTGTGAACACGCATGGAAGTAAATTACCAAAGTTGCCATTTAGGAGCATTTATTATAAACAGGATCCTGGTATGGTAAACAGGGAAACTTCCAAATATTAACTAATAAATTTTAAACTTTTGGAGAACATCAAAATTACGTACATAGTTATTGCTCCTGAATATTTGTTCTATGTAATCTCCAATGGCAATACACTTTGATTTTTCTGCTTATTTCAACATCTCCATATTAGTTTATATTTCTAGTTCATTTTAGCCAATAAAAAATAGACCATAAGTCTTTTTTTTGGAGATTAGGTATACTTTAGATATGTTAAAGTTACATAGTTACAGAGAAATCACACACATTTCAGATGATATTGTTTAATAGTGTTAGTCTAAAGAAAGCAGCATGCATTAATCCTTGCTTTCTTTTTTTAAAAAAAATGGCTTAGAGATTACTAGTTCTTGTTGCTATTGAATGCACACGTGGCTCACAAATAATTTCCTCAAGGTAAAAAATTAGATTAAAAGAATTTTCCTTTCTTTGATCTCTTGTCCATGAGAGGCTTTTCTATCCAACTGGCATTTCACAAGGAAAAAAAAATTCTTGAAAGCAGATTATCCCAAAGAAACAAAGCCTTTATTTAGAGTTCAACAGAATTTTCTTTTAAATACAATACAGTCTTTTTGGTGTGTTAAAGCAGTTCACAATATCTAATCTATTTATGAAAAGAAATCAAAAGCCACTGTCTTAACAGAATGATATTTTAGCTATTTTTCATAATTTCTTAGCATGTTCCTCAGATTTCCTCGACTTTGCAAAGGTTCCTCTAAACTATTTAATCAATTTCTGCATAGAAAGATGTTAGACAAGGGGAATACATTACCTATTTTATCAAGTAGTATTCCTCTTTCTCCTATATGAATAATGCACTCATTCTTCAATAAATGAAGGCACAGTGTATAATATAGTCAATACAATTAATTCAACAATACTTTGGAGGGTGTATGATGTACAAAGCACTAATACAGATCATAACATCTTAAGCAGATGTTTTGTTGTGGTCAAATATTCATTTTTACTTCTAGAATTCTTTAGCTGTTCATATTCTGCCACATTTGCCTTTAAGAATCCAAATTATTTTCAGCAAAGAGTCAAGGTGAAAATGTTCCCATTATGTAAAATGTGCCGGGAATTCTTTCAGCTGAACCTGAGCCACACATTTGCATCTCTGCACAGGTGTTTAATGTCCTGATTTATTGAGAGATCCATCTTGGTTGGCTAATCCTAGGGACCTATAAATCAGCCATACCCTCAGACAATATTCCTTCAGAGGCTAAGTTTGATAGGCAGGTTGTAAAATTAGGGACTAGCTGGAAATGAGGTGAACTAATTTGAGGATTTAACTAGAACCTCAATCAAGATCCAGCCCAAAGCCAAAATTGAATGAGTAAAGGCTATAGGGGGATAAATAATAAAAGCTGAGCATATCTTGTGTCCTAAAGCTTTTAGAAATTCACTCCTCAGCTGGTCTCATCTAACCTCACAATTTGATACATAATCAGCGGGTCCAGAACTCTCAGATTGTCTCATCCAGTGTTGGCCATGAATCCCAGGCTCAAATAGCCTACTCAAAACTTCTGTATTAACTGCATAATAGGAAGAGGTCTTAGGTGAGACTGTCCAGAGATGATAAGATGAGAACATTGTTTAAAAGAGGCCTGAATAGGCAAAAGCAATGAGGAGGAGCCCCTTGGCCAGGCATTGGGACTCCAGCCTGTAAAATTCACTTGAACTTGCCTTCCTCCACACCCAGGCCAGGGAGCAAGGTTTTTTTTTATTCTCCAGCACTTGACACTCATCAGTTCAGGGAGAGGAAGAATCCTAGACACTTTTACTCACCTTACATATAGATGAACTGTCCACAAGCCAAAGGACTGTCCAGAGTATCGGCCCTTTCTGCTCATTAGATGTGATTATACATGATTATTTCATTAATATAATGCATAACTCTGCTGCTTGACAATTGCCAGTCAATTGAGGTCAGCTCCAATCTGCAGTGTGATACGTGCCTGGGGCAGGACCAAGTAATGTACATCGATTTCCATGTCAGGTGCATGAACACTGCTTTCGGACTTCTTCGACATGTGTTGAAAATAACACACTACAGAGCAATGGCCGGATACCCAGGCCAGACAGTGCATCGATCCATTCTATCAGAGGCACCACAGGTGACACTCAGCTCAATAGAGCTCTGGCCTGGTTATATTCACTGGGGTCTACCATCTATTGCCTGAACCACCAAGATTCTGCAGGACACAGACAGACATAAAATGCTGACATGCTAAAGCAGTTATCTTTACATCTTTGTAAGCCCACTTTTCACATAATGACCAAAATAATCCTTAGCAAATACAAGTTAGTAGGATTTGTCTTGCTACTGTTCAAAACCTCCAATTCTTTTATGTCATTAATCCTGACAGTGGCCAAGAAGTCATAATCAATCCCTGAACGCTTCCTCCAAATGTATTCTTATCACTCTTCCTTTTTTTTTTTTTTTTGGTCAGACATGGGACTTGAACTCTGGGCCTGGGAACTGTTTCTTAGCTCTTCAGCTCAAGGCTAGAGCTCTAACACTTGAGCCACAGCACCACTTCTGGTTAATTGGAAATAAGAGTCTCACAGATCTTGCCTGGACTGGCCTTGAACTGCAATCCTCAGATCTCACCGTCCTGAGTAACTAGGATTACAAACGTGAGCCACGGGGGCCAGGCCCTTATCACTCTTCCTGTCACTCAGCACCAGGCACACTGACTTCCTACTGGTCCCCAAACTTGGGTTTTGTCCTTTAGGCTACTGCTTCCCTAATGATTGTTGGCCTGACATCAGTGTGATTGGCTCTCCTTGCTCTGTCCAAATATCACCTTATCAATAAGGAGCTCTCTCTTATATGTACGTATGGATGGATGGGTGTGTATGAATGAATGTATGACACTTTTATTAATTAACTGATTGATTGCTTTGTGCAGAGAGTATCTGTTCATAATTCAGGCTGGCTTCAAACTCAAGATTCTCACTCCTCAGCCTCCCAAGTACTGGGATTACAGGCATGAATCACCATGCTCAACCTCTTTATTGTTCCTTTAAGAAAGACTTCCAAGCATCATCTCAACCACAAAGCTACTTCAGAGCACGAAGAATAAGGCATCAGATGTGAGATGAAGACATCCACACGATCTCCCAGCAAAAGCTTGCTGGCTTCATCCAGCCATCATCCAGACTCTTGAATATGCATCAGTCTTAGGAAAGTCAGCCAGGGAGATGCCATAAATCTCAAAAGTACAATATATTCATATAGCAACATCCATAAAATGTGCTTGGCCCCTTGGGGGTGCTGGAGTTAGGTCCAGACATTAAGGGGGAAAGTAAAGTGACCCTCAGCAGCATGTCTGTGGTTCCCTGGAGGAATCTGTGCCCCCCACAGCTGTCACTGAGAGATCTATGGATGTTTGAGTTTGGATTGAAGGCAGGGACTCCCCCAGTGCAGCCCAGAGAGAGTCTTTGTAAAGCTAAGACTCCCATCTGGCCACTTGGGTCTCTTTATAATGATGGCCCAAGTAAAGAAGTCTGTTTGCGTTCAGGCTAGTCTTGATTAACTTGGGAGAATCTATCTGAGGTTTTGTCTTGTATTCTGGCAAGTGATAGGTGTAGCAGAGTGTGAAATACATTCTCTCTTGTCCTTCTGTATCATCCATAGTCCTTAAATTATGTCCACTTTAAAAAAAAAAACATTAGAACCCTTCCCACTTTGCTCAGCCTTCCTTGTGATAATTGGAAGAACTGGAAGCTCTAATGGATTTTCTGCGAACCTTTGGGATGACAGTGAAAGGATTTCACCTCTAAAATAAGAAAATAACTTTTCACAGTTTTTAAGGCCTCTTTTAGCCTCACTTTTAAGTAAGTTACTAAAGCTGAATATAATGCCCACAAAGAAGCTAGGATCAATAACGTCTTATTTCCTCCAACATCTTAGTAGTTGGATATAGTCTCCTTTCAATGTTTCTTCCCTGTATTGCCTAGCCACTCTGGCCTCCCTCGGAGGTCCTGAGCCAAGATAGCATTAGTTGAAAACAGAGTGGGTTGTTAAAAAGCACTGTGTTTGTGGAGCTGAAATTCAGAAATGCAGCTGTAGGTTGGCTCAGAACTCAAGCACAATGGGCACGGATTGCTGTTGGCACTTGGCATTAAACTTATCCGTCTTCTCAGCTGAAAAACGCTATTGCCAGAGCTCTTGACATAATGCCCAACCAAACACAGGCTCCTAAAGAATTTAGAGGAGTGGTCATGCCAATTTGGGTTGTTGACATAGATAAAGTGTCCACTTTAATTTGACGTTAAGCTCTTTCCTCTGTGCTTCCCTATTTAAATTTTTTTCCTCTTTTGGTTATAAGATATATTAGAGCCTCGTGAGATGGATTTATATCATTATGGTGTGTGATTTTTTTTAATGTTCCTGATATCGTGGGCAATTGTTGCCAGTTCCACAGGTTATTTGAAGATGTCTCTCTCTGAGACTTGGCCCTTTAGGTCAAGGTGAAAAAGATCTGCATTAGGCCATAGATGGGGTAGAATACTGTACCTGGCAACACTGATCAAGATGCAGTGTTCTCATAAATTGATATTTTGAGTTGAAATCCTTTTGTACAACTACTCATAAATAATGAAAAACAGTATTAAACTTTTAAAAAGACCTGTTCGCTGGTAGATGACAACTGTAATCTAGCTATTCAGGCAGCTGAGATCTGGGGATTATGATTTAAAGCCAATCCAGGCAAGAAAATCCATGAGACACTTATCTCCAATTGATTACCAAAAAGGCAAAGGTGGAATTATGGCAACAAAAGCTCAGGGACAGCACCCAGGACCTGAGTTCAAGCCCTACCACAGGCACAAAAACATAATTTCAGAAGGAAACAGATGGAAAAAATATCCCACACAGGTGAATTTTCCATTGCAAATAGTTGGGTTTTGATTCTAGAATTTCACTGTCCAGTACAGTAGCCTTCAGCCACAGAGGGATATTTAAATTTCAATTTCTCATCATCATAGCATTTTAAAGATCTTTTCAATTGCATTGAGCTAAATGATCCTGAAGGGACCCACAGGAGTAAATGATACAGCTCTATTTGTTAGGACAGTGGTACTGGAGTAATGTTGGACCAGTATCTGACTTCCATTAAAACTCTGGAAGCAAATGCCTAACATGCAAATTCATGGGGCCAAGGATGGAAATTGGCTCTCAGTATAGAACATCTCAGTCTCATCATATGATGCAAAGAACCAAAAAGCAACTTGGCTTTCTTAGTATCTCTTCCAATAGAAGAGATTTCTTTCTTTCTTTCTTTCTTTTTTTTGTTGGTTGTGGGGCTTGAACTCTGGGGCTGGGCGCTGTCCCTAAGCTCAAGGTTAGTGCTCTACCACTTGAGCCACAGCACCACTTCCAGGGCCTCATGCATGCGAGGCAAGCACTCTACCACTGAGCCACCTTCCCAGCCCCTAGAAGAGATTTCTTCTAAGCCAGGTATATTCCATTCAATTTACTTCTAATGTGTGCAGATATTCCTATATTTCTGTGTCACAAATCACTAATTAAATGGAATATAAAATTAAAGTCTGTTTATAAACACGTTTACTGAGATTTGAGGCGGTCAAGATAGGAGACAATATTCAAAGAAAGAGGAATAAATTTTGTTACTTGGCACTGTCTCTGAGTTTCCCACCTAAAATCTCCAGACACAAGGAAGATGAATCTGGAGACAAGCTGATATTGTTTTTGAATCTCTTTGAAGTCATTAGACATAGAAACACTGTTTCTAAAGTGTCTACCATAATAGTTTGGTAGTTGCATGTGTGTGTGTGTGTGTGTGTATCCTATGATTTTATTTTAGGAAAAAATTATTCTACATACTTCTCAACTCATGACAGGTTTCATTAGTTTTTCCCATCTGCATCAATTATCTGCCAAAAACTTGGACATACTTTAGTTCAAATATTTCAAAATTCAAGGAAGTATTGTTTACTGGAGCTGGATGAGTTTTTATCATCTTTAATCCTTTCCCTTTTATATAAAAGGTGATATGTTTCATGGGATCTCACCATCACATCTTGGTGCCTCTCTCTTTTCCTTTCATTTCTCAGATTAGTAGATATTATTTAATTTTTATATGATTGGTTTTCCCCCCTTTTTCATGTTAACATTGAGTCTTGCTTCTGCTTCTCTGGGTACATTTAACTTGGTTAGTTGCTACCTTCAGTTTGGATTACCTGTTTGTTGTGTCCTTCATCATCTTCTATTTTTGAACTCTTTCCATGAACCCTATAGTGAGGAGAATGTTGGCAGCTGTGTTGTTAATATAATTAACATGGATAATCAATTTGGATTGACTAGGCTAAACAAATCCATTTTAGACATTGGATAGTTTACCCCATTTGGCTGTCTTTGTTGATCAGATTAACTGGATAATTGTCAAATCTCCATCTCACTAATTACTGCAGAGACACATTATGTATTCCCTCATTTGATTCTCATTTCATTAAAATTTACAACCAAACTTGTGTGAAGAAATAATGACATATAAACAGAATGACTTGAACTGAAATTCAATAAGTTTAGGCATTGTTTCCCTTCTTTTCTTTCTACTAAAGCAAAGAAAGGGAGGAATTATAAAACTACATTATTCTACCAGATGCTAGTGGCTCATATCTATAATCCTAGCTAATAAGACTGGGATTTGAGAATTGAAGTTTATCTCCTGTTAACTACCTAAAAAGTCAGAAGCAGAGCTGTGACTCAAGTGATAGAATGCTAACCTTGAGCAAAAAAAAAAAAGCTTAGGACCTGAGTTCAAGCCTCATGACTGACAAAAAGAAAAATATATATATTATTCATTTCGGTCAACAGGACCAAGATGAACTAGGGAATTCAGTATCCTCTCTACCTAAAACCTATGAATACAACATATCTCCTCTCAAAACACCCAAGTTCTCAGGTTCAATGGCTTTATTTCTTCAGAACAATAGCAGTATAATTAATATCTCATCACAGGCCTTCAATCTATCAGTGAATTTTTTAATTGATAAAGCCATAATGAAATGATTATTCAGGAAAGATCTTTTCTACATGTGTGGACTAGGAAAAAAGAATATGGCTTCTGAAAATGCATATTGGTCTTAAAAGCCTAGATAGATAACCCAGTTATATTAAGATTTTTCTTGATTTTCATACTCATATTATTTCCACTACTGCAAGATAGTTTTGTTCAAATTAATACAAATAATATATAAAAATTAGTTTTGTGATGTCCCATCTAAAAACACTGAGCAACAACATATGCACTGAAAAACTAACAATAACTTTGTAGTCACTAATTCATGAATTATCAGGGAAACTTTAAAACTTAAAGTTCTAATAAGAAGGTTCAGGTTTATAAAAACCAATTGATCCTAAGAACAGAAAAAGATGACTAACGTATAATTTAAAAAAATCATAATTATTAAGCAATTGTAAATGCTTCCTTTGACTTTTTTTTTCTTTTTTTTTAATTTGTCAAGATACTGTACAGAGGGGTTACAATTACATGGGCAGGATAATGCGTACATTTCTTACCAAGCATTGCAGCCTCCTCCTTTTGTTTACCCTTCCCATCCCTTCCCCGCCCCCCCCCCCCCCCCCATCCCAATCTTTCCTCCCTCCCCCCCTCCCCCCCCCCCCGCACCAACGTTGTAAAGCTCGTTTTGGACATGACAACTTGTACTTCTCATTGTTGCAACAGGTCCACCTGTATCCTTAAACAACTGGTTTTTCCCCATCTCCTCCTCAAGTTATACTGACATCAAATATAGTGAAAGCAGGGGTTATACTGTGGGGGAGGGACATACCAAGCAACAAAGAGATAATCTTATAAGTGCATTAGAAACACATGCATGAAAGAAAAAAAACATTAAGATACATATCTAAGGGTTCAATTTCCTGACATCACATTATCTGACCTTTTCTGCTTGACTCATAGATATACTAGATATTGCAAATAAGGGAAACCATGGGACCTATGTTTCTTTGGGCCTGGCTTACTTCACTTAATATAATTTTTTCCAAGTTTTTCCATTTCCTAACAAATGGGGCAATGTCATTCTTTCTGATCGAGGCATAGAATTCCATTGTGTATATATACCACATTTTCTGGATCCATTCATCTACTGAGGGGCATCTGGGTTGGTTCCATATCTTAGCTATGGTAAATAATGCTGCAATAAACATAGTTGTGCTGGTAGCTTTAGACATAGAACTCCCCTATGACCCAGCAATCCCACTTTTGGGCATTTACCCAAATGCTTCCTTTGACTTTTGTTTTTCTTGGGCTTGCATAGTGAATGACAATAACATACTCATTTAATACATGGGTAAACGTCATATTGAACAATGTTTTCTAATGTGAGTTGAATCTTCTTTTACTATTTTGCCAAATGAAAAATTCAATAATAGGTTGAATATTAATGCTTTGCATTCTGAATTATTTAGGACTGGCGTCTTTTGTATGTAGCATATTTTTACAAGCATCATGGAAATAAGATGGGCAATGGGTAGGCAAATGGATAAATGAATAACTATGGAATAAGATAAAACAGGAAAAATGTTAGAAATTTGTGTATTGGATAACCTGATTATTATTCCACAGCTCTTTCAACTTTCATGTTTATTTGAGATTCTCATAAAATGGGAGGCATATATAGCAAAATCTTGAGAACTGGCAGCAAAAGATATCTTCAGAAGTGTCACAATGAATCGCATATGAGTTCTTGAGAACTTGAGCAAGCTTGGTGAGGATGAGAGACAGAAAATCGTGCCTGTGATAGATATTTGAAATAGAGCGCTGACACACACTGATTTAGTTAGAAGCAAGGGGTGGAATATAAAGAGAGGAAGAAATAAAAATAGTATGGAGCGATTTCTGGCCTGGTAAAAAGAATCGCTGTTGATGTTCTCGTATGTGGGCATTGAGGTCCTTCGTGTGACGCATTGGCTGTTTTTCGAAACTCTTCTGTCATGTAAACACATTGAGCTTGGTTTGGTGTTTTGGAGACTGTCCAAACTGGAATTCTCCTTCACAGGGGCAACATTCTTTCCACTTCGCATCTCACAATCCTTCTAGGGCTTCTTTAACAGGCTGCATCATTAGATACTCCGTATCCCATGCTTTTCCTTCAACACCATATTGGTAGTCCTCTATCAAGAGGGGACCGTGTCTTTCTTCCCCTTAGAAAGTTTCTCCCCAGCTGAAAGTAACAGTAATGTTTCTATTTGGCTTCAAGACTGATTCATGGAGGCTGATGTGCCTTCCTTCTCTTGTGGTCCCCTCCTAGAGGGCTTTGAGATGCACTTTCAGCCCCTGCTGGAGAGATCACATAGTTGAGGGGTGTGTGTGGAAGAGAGGGAGGGGGAGGGTATGGAGAGAGAAGGAGGGAAAGGGAGAAGGGAGGAAAAGAGAAAGGGAGAGGAGAGGGAAAGGAAGGACAAGGAGAGGGAGAGGAAGGAGAGGCCAGAGGAACCACAACAGCTGTGCAGGCTCGCAGCTATTTGCATCTTCCCAGGGCAGCTGGCAGCCAGAGATGAGTGAACCTCCACATACTTCCTGCCCCAAGCCTTCAATCCTCTTTAGCTGACAGCAAATGGATACAAAACTTACGTTTGCTGAACCCTGTCCAGATTGCAGATTTATGAACAAAATAAATGTTATCATTTTAAGCCACTAAGTTTGGGAGTGATTTGTTACTTTGTCACTGGAAATAGAGCACAAAAGCATCCAGATGTTTTCCAATAAAGTTACTTTGCCCAAGCAGGAATGCCCAATTTGTTTGAAACCCACAGAAAAATGAACCTTCACTCCTTATCAGCAGTAATATATCTTATTTCAACTAGTTTTCCTCTGTAGTCTGCATTTGCACTTAGATTTGGTTAGCCTCTTATCCTTAAATTTTATTTATTTATTTATTTACTTATTTTTATTTTTGTTGGTCATGGGACTTGAACTCTGGGCCTAGGCACTGTCCCTGAATTCTTCAGCTCAAGGCAACCGCTCTATCACTTGAGCCACAGCATCACATCCTGTTTTCTAGTGGTTTATTGGAGATAAGAGTCTCATAGCTTTTCCTGCCCAGGCTGGCTTTGAACCGTGATCCTCAGATCTCAGCCTTCTTAGTAGCTAGGATTACAGGTGTGAGCCATTGGCGCCCCACTTACCTTTAAACTTTTAAGGATGAGAGACAGACAATAATCAATGGAGCTTCCAAAATCTGAATGGTGAACATCAACCTCAGGCCTGGCCATTGTGTATTTTTGTGTAAAATAGGAAAAAGACACCACTCATTTAAGATCTTTGAATTCCATGCTATTAAATTGTCATACTATGCTGATTTGTTAGCACAAGATATTTTATTGTTACTTGATTAATAAATTACTTCTCTGCACTCAACTATCATAGCTATTATGTGAACCAGATCCTGAAGGCGCAATGTGCAACCTGCACAACCGTTCAGGCCATCCCTGAGAGTGCTTGAGGTCTTCCTACAGGTTCTGTCACTTGACATGCGATGGATGAACACATTTCTCAATCTACTGAAAACCACTTCCTTCATAGAAATAGCTCCTTTTCATTTAGCATAAACTTAGCTTATAGGATAGGAAAGTCAAAAGAGTACAGTCCTGGAAAACGTAAGGATGCTGGTCACCTGTTCTCAGGTGCAGTTCAGAAGCAAGATGGCACCGTTGATCATCTGATTGACTTCCATTTAGTCATCTAGTGTCTATTGCGTACTTAATGTGTGTCTGAGTATGGATCATAAATACATGTGCATGCGCGCACACACACACAGTACCATGCAACTATAGACAATAGTGTTCCAGTGTAAGGGTCATTTAGGAAATCTTAAAATCATACAAGTATATAATGACAAATTTTGATAAGTACCATGAGGGAATTTTTAGTCATGATGGAGCATCTTGAAATACTAATCTGGATTGAAAATAGAGTTTGGAATTTATTCTATAGAGGTGGAAGTTCTAACTATAGGAGATGATGTCATAGGGAATAGATATATAGAAAAAGGGTCCAAAAGTCTGAACATAAGAGTTGCAAGAAGTACCCCAATCAGAGAGAGAGAGAGAGAGAGAGAGAGAGATGAGAGAGACAGAGAGACAGAGACAGAGAGAGACAGAGAACAAGGAAAGTAACAAGGAAAAAAGAGTAGGTGAGGAAAAGCACAGACACAGAATAGCAAACAAGTATGTCTCCTAAGAAGCTGATGTTGGAGGCAGCAAAGCTCCTGGAGTTTAGGGAGGATTACCTCTGAGAAAATATCATTAAGTTTGACACAGATATAAGCAACAGTCAGCCTCACTTTCAGGGAAAGGATCCTTAATTCATGATAAGACACAAAAAAGATATTATAGGGTCATAAAGAAAAATCTAAATTAGGCTGCCAGACTACAAAGTCTTTCTGAGTAGGTCAAGCTCAACCAGACTTTTAAAGGAAGAGTAACAAGAAATTAGGAATAAGTTACAAAGTTATAGAAAGATAGAACAGCATGTCCTGGACCTGCTAATGGATAAACTGAATGGTTGCATTCGGGAAAGGAATGAGGATGGAGATAAGTAAACTCCATCCTTGGACTAATTTAAGGAGGACCTTACTGTGAGAGTTAGGCAAAGAGTCATCTAAAGACTCAAAACAGGACTGTAATATGAGAAGATCTCAGTTTTAGTAAGAGCACTATGGCCTAATCTATCAAATAAATAAATAAATACATAAATAAATAAATAAGAATTAGTTAGACACAATGGTAGTTGGCCTGAGGGTAACACTGGAGTTTCAAATAGGAAGTAAAAGTAAAATAGAACTACCACTTATTTTCTATCTATTTTTGTGCTGGTCCTGGGGCTTGAACTCAAGGCCTAGGAATTGTCCCTGAGCCTTTTTTGTTCAAAGCTAACATTCTACCACTTGAGCCACAACTGCATTTTGGGTTCTTTTTGATGGTTCATTGGAGACAAAGTCTCAGGGACTTCCCCATCCAGGCTTTGAATTACAACCCCCTTGATCTAGCCTCCTGAGTAGCTAGGATTACAGGCTTGAGCTACCAGTTCCTGGCTAGAGCTACTATTTAAGAGGTGGAAAATGGATAACGTAAAGACTTGGGAGTTTGGGAGCTAGAAGAGAGAGGAGATGCAATTTTGGGTTCTGTCCTTGTTTCCAAGACCATGTGTGGATTGGTGTGCTGCTATGTATTGCAGAAGAGAATACAGAAACAAGGGATTGTGAGGTGTTGTGTAAATTGTTGTGTTTTTTTTAAGTGGGAGTAGACTCAAGTGTGAGAATCTAGGCTTGCAGAGAAAATGGATTTGTCAGCAAAAATGCTCAGAGATTTTATTTTTCAATTTGGAAGAAAGAGTAGATTAGGGGATCTTCATATCTTTATAAAATCCAATGAATTCTTGGGATTCATGGCACAAGTTTAAACGCGAGACACAGAGATTCTGATTTGACAAGTCCCCTAAGCACTTGGATGGGACTGGAAGCAATCTCAGCTCTCTCTGCTTTTAGTGGATTGGGGTCTTGTGAGAGGCACACTCCCCATGTAATCATTCACAAGCCCCCTCACACCTCCAGCTCCACTTCTTTCTCGTGCGGTTCCCACACTGAGATGCACACACCTCGGTGTCTAGCTCCATAGTCTATGCCTCATTTTTGAAAGATTATGACAGTTCTGTAAATAAAACATTCAATTCTTGACAAGCGCTTACTACCAAAGAAAATGGTTCATCTACACGCAGCTTTTCCACTAAGTGAACAGTTAAAAATTACTATGCTTGTCTAGCTGATGAAACAGCCTGCTAAATCAAACAGATCATCTGTGAGTACACAGAAAGGTAGGACCCTAAATTTCATTAAACTTCCACAAGGCTAAGAATTCAATACCCAGGAAGAAAAATGTAGGAAAATACAGAGTATTCCTGGAAACATAAAGTAAATCCCAAAGAGACACAGCCAATAAAGAGAACAGTATTCATTGTACTGCTGCCAGTTTTATTCCACATAACTCACACAAATAGCTTATTTTCTGCCTGCAAAAATGCTCCAAGATAGTGGAAGAGATATACTGGGTGTTTATTCTAAAATTATGTCGTAGAAGACTTGAGACATTTGTTTCCTGAAAGGAGTCTGCCTGACATTTGAACTTCCTTATAGAATCGCTTTAAATATGTATCAGCTTGGAGAGCCTACCAAAATAGAATAATGCATTTTCCATTTAGTCTTTGTTACACTTGACCTGTTTTAAAGTGCTCCTCTAATGAAATGGAAGCTATACCAAAATTAATTCTATGCAAAAGGCATAACAGATCCCGTTATTTAATCTTAATGTATACCATTCACTTTGCCTGAGCATAGAAACAATAGAGAGAGAGCAGTTGTTTTAATCTGGCAGGCCTGATAACATTGTCATAATAATCAAAATGAAGTTCAAGTGCTTTTCTGACCTGAATATAGCAATCAAGTTTTACTATAAAAAATAAGCAAGGTCAGGGAACCAAAAAATTCTATCTGTGATCGTTTTAGCTTGTAGTTGCACTAATAATTTGATATCAAGGGTAATTGAGCTAAGGAAGAAGGGACCAGAACCCAATCTTCTTCATTACTATCATCCATTTATTCCAAGCGCCACCATTCTCCATATTTTATATGAATTAACTCAAGAGTTTATTCTTTCAACCTAGCAAAGTTGTTTGAAATGATTTTTACACATGAGAAAACTGAGGCTAGAAGAATTTTGGTTACAAAACTGTTTCTTCATTTTTTTGGTCATAGGGCCTGAACTCTGGGCCTGGGTACTGTCCCTCAGCTCTTCAACTCAAGGCTACCACTTTACCACATGATCCACAGCACCACTTCTTTATTTATTGGAGATAAAGAGTCTCACAGACTTTCCTGCCTGGGTTGGCTTTGAACTGTGATCCTCAGATCTCAGCCTTCTTAGTAGCCTTACAGGTGTGAGCCACTGGTGCCCAGCCTCAGCTCTTTTTTATTTTGTTATAAAGAATAAAGTCTCTCTAACTTAATCCAAGTTGACTTTGAATTAATGATCCTCCTACCTCAACCTCCTAAGTAGCTAAGATTACAAGCATACACCACCATATCCAGTCTCCATTCTAATTTTTTAATCCAGTGTCAGTGACTGTAACTTTTTGTTCTCAATTATATATGAACGTAATTATTTTTCTTGTTTACTTTTATTTATTTTTTTTTACTTTCATTTGATAGGTATAATTTAGCTTCCATTTTGAACCTGTGCATAATTGTGCTGTTCTTATGGTAGTTACCTCAGCTAAAGAACTGTTTATTTTTAAACATCAATTTTCTTAAATTTATCAATATAATATAATCATCAATATAAAACTATTTCCTTATATCAGACTATATCCTTTTGTTGTTTTCATTTCCCCTTTACTTATATTTTTTAGAACACATTTGGCCACCTTCCCAGAACCTGGAAAATTATATTTTGGATCTCTGTTCTTTAACTCCACCATCTGGAAGAGTTCTTCAATATTCGTGATTAGTTCTTCAATAATTATTATTTAATAATATAAAAAATATTAGTTCCTCAATAAGATCACTAATTAAAAATATCTGGCATATCTTCAGGTATCTCCAGCCTGATATTTCTACCTTCTATTGTGATTTGAGTAGTTTCTGTTATTTTCTACTATAGGATTTATTTATGCATTTTTATATTGCTAGTATCTTACCTTAATGGCTCATACATAACTATACCTGTTGTGCTTAAAATTCTTCCTCTGATTATTGTGATTCAAATTCTATATATTATCTAATTTGGACCTTTCCTTTATAATAATGTTACTCAAATATCGCGTGTTTATCCTGTTGGCTCCTGTTTCCCTGGAAGTATGAGCTCCTTCCATCTGGGGGCGCTAGAGAATGGATAATGCCCAGGAGTACAGATAAAAACCCAGGCAGGGTGTGCCAAATGCTCACACTGCTATTGATAGCCCCTCCATTTGCCTTTGTTGCTCCTTGTCACTTCTTCCCCTGAGCTGTGGCAGGGAAGCTTCCTAAAGAGGAAACCTACTTTGTTAGAATAAAAGCTAGTTGCCCAGGAAAAGGGAAAGCAGAGGCTGTAAAGTTGCTGAAGGCATCTGTCCAGTCCCCCTGGATGTCATTTCTCAGTCCAGTAGTTTGGTGCCCTTCTCCTTTGTGTTTTGCCCTATTCCCTTTGTGTAGTCTAATTGTTTCTTAGATCAGCCTTCTGGGTGCTGATAATGACTTGGATATTGAGATAGAAAGCAGCAATTCTCCCCTAGGACAGGGAAGGGGAGAAGCTTAGAGGAGACTTGATGTCTCTCCACCCAGCTCAGCCTTTGCCGGGTCATGGCCTTGGGACTTTGCCCAGGGTGAATCATGTTGGATTGCTGTTTGTCAGCTCCTGGAATTCAAATCCCATACTCTTCCTTTGCTAGTTACACATTTTATTTTGGAAAAAGAGGAAAAGGTCCTGAGCAATCTATGCTTGTTTACCTTCTTAAAAGGAGTGGGAATTTATTTTTCTGCTGATGTTGCTTTGATGAATCAGTAGTGTCCATATATTCCAACTTCAGTTCATGAATGGCATTTATGATAGATTATAAAAGTAATATTTAATTCATCAAGTCGGGGAGATATGACAAGTACTTTAAAAAAATTTTGTGCTTTTTTGTAGCATAGAGCTTATAGGTTTCTCCAGGAATTCATTGCTTTATTCATGCTTCTATTAGGTGTTACAATATCTCACTTTTTTGGTCACTTGAATTTCATGGAGTAGCTGTTTTAATATGATAGAAGAGCCAGTCATATTTACTAGGATGGCCTTATTCTCTTAGTATTTTAGAAGGATCATAGTCCAGTGCTGGTCAGAGTGAAAACATATTATTTTCTGGAAAGTAACTAATGCAAAAATCATGATTTAAGGAGTAAAGCTCTTCCCTAGCAAGGACAAAGTCCTGAAATCAAACTCTGGGATCATAAACTAGAAACAACAGACAAACAAACACCCAGGAGCAACCTGAAAAAAAATGACATTTATATATTTGTGCATTGAATCTAAAAGTTTTTGTATTTTTTTCCAATTTTATTTTATTTTTCTTTTTTTATTGTGAAAATACCATACAGAAGGGTTACAATTACATGGGCAAGATAACGAGTACATTTCTTATCAAGCATTGTTGCCTCCTCCTTTCTTTCTCCTTCCTATCTCTTCTTATACCCTCCCCCCTTCCCCTACCCGCCCCCCCCCACCAAAGTTGTAAAGTTCGTTTTTCAACATAACGACTTGTACATCTCATTGTTGCAGTGGGTCCACCTGTATCCCTATTTAAATGATTTGTTTTTCCCCCTCCCCTCCACAAATTATACCGACATCAAATACAGTGAAAACAGGGGTTATACCGTGGAGGAGGGACATACAAAGCAACAAAGAAATAATCTTATAAATGTGTTAAAAACAATCGCATGAAAGAAAAAAAACCATTTGAATACATATCTTAGGGTTCATTCCCCTAACATCAACTTATCTGACCTTTTCTGCTTGATTAAGACATACACTGGTTATTGCAAATAAGGGAAACCATGGGACCTTATGTTTCTTTGGGCCTGGCTTACTTCACTTAATACAATTTTTTCCAAGTCTTTCCATTTCCTAACAAATGGGGCAATGTCATTCTTTCTGATGGAGGCACAGAATTCCATTATATATATATACTGCTTTCCAAAGTGGTTGAACAAGTTTACACTCCCACCAACAATGCAGGAAGGTTCCCTTCTGTCCACATCCCCTCCAGCATCTGTTGTTGTTAGAGTTCTTGATTATAGCCATTCTAACTGGGGTGAGGTGGTATCTCAATGTTGTTTTGATTTGCATTTTTTTTATAGCTAAGGAGGTTGAGCATTTCTTCATGTGTCTATTGGCCATCCTTCTTTCCTCTTCAGAGAAATTTCTCTTTAAGTCTTTAGTCCACTTATTTATTAGGCAGTTGTTTCTTTGAAGATTTGTTGTTGGGGACTTAATTTTTTTGAGTTCCAGGTATATTTTAGATATGAAACCCTTGTCCATTGTATGGCTAATGAAGATCTTCTCCCAATCCATGGGTGGACATAATTTAGCTGTATAATCATATAAAAGTACCTTAAAAACAGACAGCGATCTCGTTAGGAGTATCCTGTGGCTTCTTCTGTCCTAATTCTAGGCTTAACTAAAGATTATAAAAAATTATAATTTATGACTGCTATGCCCAAGCAGTTGAATATTAATTGCAAGATTTTCTAGGGTATTTTTTTATGGACAGTATAAACTTCAGCAAGTGTGAGAAAGACAGGCCATTCAGTGATGGGAAATGTAGCTTTGTGTTGCCTTTGGTTGCTGACTCTGTGGACCTGTCCCTGTCACTCTGGTTCCAGTCAGGTGCACAGCATGAGCCATGTACGGTAATGCCCAGCTCTCAACATCACCTCAATTTGCAACCCGAGCTCTGAAACTTGACCATGCACATTGCCGAGATGTCTGCAGATAGGCACCCTCCTTGATCTTTTTTTGCCATTTGCTTTTTAAGATATTTCCCACCTCTATCTGGCTTTTTAAAAATTTTATGAACAAATTTTTGTTCATAAAATCCGCCACTCCCCCCCACCCTACCCCCTGCATTATAATTCCAGTCAATGAATATTAAAGGACCAAAAGACAGTGCAGACATACAAGAGGAAAAACAAAATCTCTTTACTAAAATGCTTTGAGTCCAGGTAGAACACAAAGAATGGCAAACATACTGAGGTATGTGGTTTGAGTCTCTTTTCTATTTACCTTTTTAAAATGGGAATTTTAGGATGTTTTTAAAATCAATTTTAAAGTGAGAACATTCGATGGTGGTTAATAACAGGAAGTGTAAAGCAGAACTGAAGTCTATGAAAACAGACCAAACGCCAAATTTCTAAAAACATTTCGTTTTGTCATGGGACATCCTGTTCGGAGCAAACTGCCCTCCACAAATAAACTTGACAGCAAAGACCTGATAGGTGCTCAGCCCACCTCATGAAGCCAAAACGCAGCAGCCGAACGTTATCATATCACATGACACTAACAAGTGACATGTTCATCTTTTTCATAAGACACATGAACAAATGGTTCTGGTATTCTAGTAAGCCTAGTTCTGTGCTTTCCAATTAGACACAGGTAGAAATGTCATTGACTTGGGCTTTTATTGATATTTGTTTTCCATATATATTTTCCATATATTATTTTTTTCCAGAGCTGAGGACTGAACTGAGAACCTTACACTTGCCAGGCAAGGGCGCTTCCGCTGAGCTAAATCCGCAGCCATTATGTTTTCCATATTTAGGATGATGATGTGTATGACATCCTCAACAATTAATTAAATAAAATCGAATATCTCTAACTCATTGTGTGAGATTTGAGTGGGCATGTTTGCAAGCCGGCACAAATGCTACGCTGTGTCTGAAGGGACCTGGAAAAGATACCCAAAAAGCTCATGATTTACCCAAAATCCTCTTGCTCTAAGAGATTATCATGGTAGGCCCAAGGAAGTAGTGAAACTGGCCACTTGCAGTTATTAAAAATAAACTTCCTATGTCCTTTATGAGATTGTAATAAAACAGAAGTTTGTTGGGGGGGGAGGTTTGTCACAGATGTATTCATGTCAGGTTGAGGATGACAGCGGTCAATGTTCTATTTAGAGTTTGCTATTGTTCTATGTGGAGAAAAAAAATATGAAATAAAGGGGGAAAATACAGTTGATGAAGAAGGTGAGTCCTAACTCTGTAGTGATACTGTCAAAAGAGCTCTGAATATTTTCATATTTAATATATTTACATATATTAAAAGTGTCATAATGAACGTTAACTGGAGCCTCCCATGGTGCATGGTGGGAGACGGTCATTGGTCGCCTGTCATGTCTGAGAATGGTTTTGAAGAGGATCTCTTTTGAGACAGAAGAGCTAGCATACCTTTTTATTTCAGTCTTTTTACCATGCGGAGCATCTGACTCTTTTGGAAGAAGCAAAAGCCATCAACACTCCCATCACAAGGATATTTTATTTTCAGCCTCTGTTTTTAATTATCTCATTGAAAGAACCTTTGAAGCCATGTATAAAAACTGAAATTTGCATACATGCAGCTATTTTTTGCAGGGTTCTGGATTGCTTGAGATTATGACACCACGAATGGCGTGGGAATTCTCCTATGCAAGAGAAACGCATTGCTTTCAACCCTTTGGAATGTTCTGGAATGGTTAGGACCAGGGGGTCAAAGCATCCCATGCCCTCAGCAACAATCAGTGTTCGACACTGGCATACTTTGATGCCTGTGGACCTGGGATGCTCATGTATCACTGGACCCCTTCTTCTCAGAAGCAACACAAATATTATATTTTGTGACTATATTTGTACAGAAACATATACCAAGGTGCTCCAGATTCATCATTCTCCATTCATAGAAACTATATTAGGTTTTCTGTTTTTTTAATAAAGTATTTTCATGGTCCTTTAAAATTATATTATGACAAGTCCTGAGCCCTGGCTCTAGTGTGCCTTCTAGATTAACTGGCAGAAAGAACATCTTCCATCCTGTATGAAATTTAAGGCAGGCATATTGCACACCATAATCCAGGCAGTTTGGAGGTTTAAGGGTAAAGGTCACAAATTCAAGGCCAGCGTGGGCTACACAGCCAGAAGGTGTTTCACAAAAGAAGAAAAGTGGATGGGGAGCATGTGGGAGGAAGAGGATGATGATGACAACGATGAATACTTAGTTTGGAAAAAAATATTTCCCTGTTTTAAATCAAAATTTGAATAATTGACTTGGACTGTGTAGATTATTTCTAAGAGAAACCACCAGGTTCTCTATTTCAATATATTATTCAATGAACTTGCTATCATCAATCTACATCTAGCCATATAGTGAGGAACATGTGCTTGATAAGACCACCACAAATGCTGAAGTCCTGATTTAACTAACTCGTGGAGTATGTTTATTATTGTCCAAGAATAGGGAAGTAAAGACAGAAGCTTATAGGTTCATGGCCACAAACTCCATAGTCTCCATATTCTTTTGTTGAGCAAAATGGTTTCTTGGGCTCTCTTAGAATTTCAAGTGCTGTTGGATTTATTATCTCTGAGAAAAATGGTAGTGAGACTGGTTATTTTTCAGTGTCCAATCTCTGCTTGAACCATGCAAATTCACTTATCACAGCTGATTGCATTTGTCATCTGTTTGGTGTTTTTGTCAGATTTTTTTTAACTATGCTATTTTTGGCAAGCTTATTGCAGGCTTGACTTAGCTTTCTTAACAGTTCAAAGTTCTAACGAATAATCTAGCAGCAAGAGGTTATAGAGGAAATTAACTATACAGAATGGAAGTCACTAAATATTAGACTTGAAGAGTTTAGCTTCTAAACGGGCTCCCTATTTCTGAATATAAGATGACAGATATTAGCATGAGCTCATATGTGTTAACATGTTAAGGCCAGAATGCTTCATAAGCTGAAGAGATCTGGGGACCCATTATTTGGAGAAAGGATGGGGCAGTGTGGCAGAGAACCTGGCTCTGCCACTTACTACTTGTTCTTGGGTTACTCATTAGCTCCATAAGCAAGAAATAAACCTTTTTCTTTGTAAGTTGAACATCTCAGGCACCTGTTATAGTAACAGAAAACTGACAAACACATGTCTCTTTGTGAAAGACATCCCAACCTGTCAAGGCCTTGCTCAGATCTTCTCATGTAGATGAGTAAAAGATAGTTCTGTCTCTAGTCATCACAGAAGTGGGCTGTGCGTATTTAGTTACTTTTTTCTTTTTTTTTTTTCTCAGCCACTCATTATGTGCTGATCCTCAAATTGATCCTCTCTCTGCTTTCTTGACTTGGGGAATAGAGTATCTTATGGAAGCAGCTATAGCAAGAATAAAGTGAGAAAAGCATGAATCAGTATCCTCTTATGTGCGGAAGATATGTTCTAAGACCCACAGTGGATGCCTGAACCTGGGGTACTTATGTAGTCTATGTTTTTAACTACACAGAGTAAAGTGTAATTCACAGATACAGCACAGTAAGAGAGTGACACCAACAACTAATAATAAGGTAGAGCAATCACTATATTTCATAAAGGAGGGCTTTCGGGAGCATAGCTCTGCAATACCTGGATAGCTAATCTGATAACCTAAACAGTGACTAAGGGATGGCATTCAATGTAGCATGGGTATGCTGGGAAAAGGATTGCCCACAGCCTTGGGGAGATGGAGGGAGGCTGAAAATACTGGACGATTTAGCTCTGGTGGCTTGTTTACTTCTGCAATTTTCCATTTAATATTTCTTGGCTCAGTTAACTGCAGGTACCTGAAAGAAAAGAAAACACATAAATTAGAAGGACAAATGTCTAAATAAGCAGACATCCCAAAGAGGATTATAAAAAGAGTTCTGGCTTGTGTTTCAGGGGAAACATACCCTGTGTCGTAGCCTTCACATGCTGGACTTTGTATCTTTCACTCTTAGAGACCAGCAAGTTGCATGGTGTAGGGCTGGGAAGGTGGAGTGCTTGCCTAGCATGCATGAAGCCCTGGGTTTGATTCCTCAGTACCACATACACAGAAAAAGCCAGAAGTGATGGTACGGCTCAAGTGATTCAGTGCTACCCTTGAGCAAAAGAAGCTCAGGATCAGTTCCCAGCCCTGAGTTCAAGCCCCAGGATTGGCAAACCAAAAGATACAGGCTTTATGTTGCAGGTATTGTTTTTATCCTAAAGAATCTATTTAAACATTTACCAGACCGGTCTTTCAGATGGATAGATTTGGATAAACATGTGAATCATCACCAATTACTTGTTCCAAGAATCTTCTCTTTTGTGCAATGTGGTTGTCATTTATAACTCCCTGCTTGTAAATTTCTTTTCCATTGTAGCCTCAGAAATTCCTGTGGGGTTCCAGGAAAATAACTACAGTTAAAATTTTAAAATATATGTATTTCAGGAAAATGCTGGCATTTTTGTATAATGTAAGTCAATGTGTGGGCTCTAGGAGCCTCTTTCAGGGCAGAGAATCTATTCATTTTAATAGAATATCCAGTGAAATACAGCGCATTGTGCTCAAAGAAAAACTTATTCTTAGGATTGTGCTGAGCCGGGTACATAATTTACCAGAGATGAAGTTAAGTGCAGCATATTCTAGAAAAACGAGGTATACAAGCCATAGATCTTGCTCTAGGCATTCAGCTTAAGTACTACTGTTTGTCTTCTATAGCCAGGATGATTGGAGAAAAGCTCAAAATACAGTTACTTTGGGGAAATAGGCTTCAGGGAACTTCCTGGGTCTTTGTATTTTCTTCTTGAAGTTAGGGCATCCAACAGTGCTTAAAGGCACCACTGGGAAGGACAAAGAACTTCAATTGCTATCATTGCACACTTACATACATGCTTACATTTATTCTGACCAAATATCAAAATTTCTATCACTTCCTTTGCCCAATCACATCAATTCCCCTTTGAATTCCTCTTAGAATGGCTATTTAATAGTTTTCATGTATAATGTGATGGTAATTTTATCTAGTTCTTTCCTTAATTCTAAGTTGCTTCTTAGATCTTTAATCCTGTTGGCTTTTCCTCTGACATTATATATGCTTCCCCCCTCCCCTTTGGCAGTTCTTGAGTTTGAACACAGGGACTTGTGCTTACTCAGCAGATGCTCTACTGCTTTAGCTATGTACCTATTTAGATCAGGCACGTTTTTTCCTATGAAGCAACACTTAGTAAATACGTTTAACTTCATAGGTCATAAAATGTGTCACAGCTGGTATGCCTTAAAATTGCTAACTCACCAAAGTTTAACAATATAAACCAGTCAAATATGCTGTTCTTTATCTGTATTCTCTACAATGTGCATTAGGAGTCAATATCTAAAATTAGTCTTGATCATTTTATAAGGGTCTACTTTTTCTACTCAGTCTAAAATCTAGCATCTCTATGGAAATAAATACTTAGTCTGAATTTCTTTTCTTTCCTTTTGTGCCAGTATTGGGGCTTGAACTTAAGGCTTGAGCAATGGCGCTTAGCATTTTTGCTCAAGGCTAGAGCTCTACCACTTGCATCATAGTTCCACTTTCAACTTTTTAATGGGTCACTGGAGATTAGAAACTCATAGACTTTCCTGCTCAGTTTGGCTTCAAATTAGGATCCTTAGATCTCAGCCTCCTGAGTAGGTAGGATTATATACATGAACCACTGGTACCTGCTGAATTTCCTATTTTGACCAAGAAAAACAATTTTTCTTTAAGGTCTGGTAGGTAGGACCTTAAAGACATTTTAGTAAGTAAATGAGTTTTAATTAATTAAAAGATTCAAAGTCAATACAAAGATGTATGCGTCTGTATCCCAAGCCTGGAGTTTGCCTGACTCCTCATAGATCACCAACAGATGGTTTGGGTGGCAGGAGGAAGATCATACAGGGCTATAACTGAGCCCACAGTGATACGGGAATGTTTGGATCTCCAGTTCCAACTTAGTTCCATTCTACTTATTTTAAAGATACATATGTGTATATATGATATTCTTCCACATTTTCCCTCTTGTGATTTTCTTTCTATTCTGATAAAACAGCAACAAAAAAATGAACTGAAAGCCTACTGTGAAAGAGTCAAAGACTTTCCTTAGTTTAGGGAAGAATGTTCAAAGAAATGAAAACCATTGAAATCACTGCCAACTATTTACAATATTCTCTGGGAAATTATGACAAGAGAAACTAAATCTTCATTTGCCTTTGACTGTTTCAAAGCCAATATTTGGGGATTGTTTACTCACATAAATGAGTTTCTTCCTTGTAGCCTATGGTCATCATTTTGACCATCTTTAACAACACAGAACATAAAAACGTAGAAACAGTTCAGTGTTTCTGTTAGTGCTTCACCTCAACTGAAGGAGCTCTCTCTTCTTCTTGATCTAAATTTCTTCTGCTTATTTTCTAAGAATAGTAGTAAATGATTTATATTCATTGTGGTCAAATAATTCTAATCATTGTGCTCTGTAGATGCAGATGAGTTTAGGAAAATTACTCGGACAGCCTCACAGAAGCACAATACCTGAATTCTCCAAATTAAATTGAATAAATCTTGAGTTCAAGGGGAGCAAACCATCCTCTAATTTTTTTTTCATTTCTTTTCCATACACTTGATTCAGAGCACACAATACAATCTAATTTTAACAGCCATGTGGAAAAGAATTTTACCTAGCTAACTTTCCTCCTTTATCAAAAGACTAATATGCAATCAAGCCAATCACAATACATGGCAATGATTTATAAACACAATGAGACTGATTCACCCAGAAATGAAGTGAATTTTAAGCTAACTTTGACAACTAGAGTTGTCATTTCAATTTTATTAGAAAATAAGTTCAGGTGATCTAGTACTCTGTAAAATATTTCAGCACTGTCAAAATAGAGAAGAGAAGAGGCTTTCAAGCAATTAAATATTCACAAATGAGAACTAATTCATTATTATCTTTTAAAAAATAAAATAATTTAGCCCCACCTGTGGATGGGTGTATAAGAAAAATGTAAAGACTGCTTTCAAATCTTCCCTCCAGATAAGGGTAAAAACAAGTACGATCACAAGAAATGTTGCATTATTTATGAATACCTATATATTAAGCTCAGTTAAAGTTATAAAGTACTTGATCCAAATAAAGTCAGAATGCCAACTGACTTCTTGTAATCTGCTCGATGCAATCACACATTTGGTCTAGATAACACAACTCTTGGAAAATAAAATGGTGTTAGCATGGAAGACGGGAGGCAAGTAGTAGAGAAATGTCTACAAGAGCAGAATCACAAAGTTTCCATTGGTAGACACACAGGCATCAATTTTATCTTGACCTTCAAGTCACATATCCTGTTGAGTTGTTGTTGTTTTCTTTTGGTCTGGTCATGGGGCCTGAACTCTGGGCCTGGGCGCTGTCCCTTGAGCCACAGTGCCACTTCTGGTTTTTTCTTTATTGCTTATGTGGTGCTAAGGAATTGAACTCAGGGCCTCATGCATGCAAGGCAAGTGCTCTATCACTGAGCCACCTTCCCAGCCCTCTTGTTGAGTTTTGTACAATGCAAATGAAGCCAAAGAAATTCTAACTTTTTTATAATTTTTAATTATGAGACATAATTTTTAGTGGATATAAACCAGATTCATTGCTCATCCCACTTATTTCTAACACTGGTCTTGAGAAAATGACTATAAAGAACAAGGAAGACATGAAAATCAAAAAGAGAGGTTGAGGATTTTGCTCAATGAAAGAATTTGCCTGGCAAGTACAAGGCTCAGCTCTTTAAAAAAGCAAGAAAGAAAATCAAAGAGAAAAGAGACAAGTATAAGAAGGTAGGAAGTTGATTTAGGGGATTCTTTGGTACTCTTAAATATACATGAATTATGTTTTTCAATCAAATTAGTTACTGTTTTCATCACTGTGACAAAATACCTGACCTAAACAACCTAAAGGAGTAAAGATTCATTGGCTCCTTGTTTCAGAGGGTTCAGTCCATAGTTGCTTATTCCTAGGTGCTAGAGCAAACATTATTGCCCATGTAGTGACAAAGATTCTTCACCATATGATAGATAGGAAGCAGAGTAGAAAAATTCCCGTAGTAACTGGTTCTCTTCTTTTTTCCCTCTTCGTCTATCTGGGCCCTCAGCCTAAGGGATTTTGCTGCCCACCTTAAATCTTCCAATTTGTTAAACATCTCTGGAAATACCTTCACAGACATTTTATTAGTCTCTTAGGCATTTCTTGAGCTAATCAAATTGACAAACAGATCAAGATTAGCTATCAGCCAAAACTCTACTTTTGTTATGACTCTTGCACATAAACATTTGCTTTGAATTGAAGTAAATTTAAATATATTTGCTAGTACTTTTATGCCCTGAGTTTAACAACATAATTAACAACTTCCCTGATTTTTGCTCTTCCTGGTCAAATGGGGCTAAGGATAACCAGATATAGTAGATGGTTGATTTAACAGAAGAAGGAAAGGGTTACCCTTTTTCCTTTGGAAACTGCAAACCTATGAATACCATAGCAGTTCATTTCTTGTAGATGTTTCCTTTTCCCTCTATATTCATAATCTTCTTAACACTATTCTTAGTCATAATAACTAAATTATAGGAACTGTAACAACATTAATGCTTTTCTTTCTTCTCTCCCAAAGTGTTTTTACTTGATTTCCCTATTCTCTCTCAATCAAAGTTAAATTATCATTTTATTCTTTAGATGTGACAGATTTTAGGAAATAATGATGTAGATATTAAATATTCTTTAACTCCATATAGTAGGTGCAATTTAGAAATTAGCATGAATGAAAACGCAATACTGACATAACACTAAGCATTATCAGATGTTAAAAAAATGACTTCAGGGACAAGGTTGACATAGTGAAATTTTAGGCTAAACCATTAAAATACATGAAGGAACTATGAAACAGAAATAAGTATTGCTAAGTTTATTTTTTACATTCTGTGTCTTGTTGCCCATTGGTCTTCCTTTGGCCTTTGAAATGGAAAAATGGGCATGCTTTTTCACACATATAAAATTATTTGAATGAATATACAGATGATCTTAACAGACATACAGCCCAATTATTAACTTATTAGTCTAAACGTCTGAAAGGTGATTGCTCTACAATTAACTGTGATTTTGCTAAGACTTAAAATGCCAATGACTCTCTATAAGCATCCAGCTTATGCAATTATCAAGGTATGAAGGTGACAATCAATTTAACTTGGTATATGTAATAGAAGATGAGAGCTCAAGATGCTAAATGTAATAAAGGCAGTTTTCTAATATTTTTCTGTACAAACACAGAAAAAAGACGACTGTATACGTGTTGAGTTTGTCCTAGACTAAAGTAATCTGACTTTTGTCTCTTCTCTTCAGTAGCAAGACTTATGTGTATGTCTTTGGTTGACATCATTGCTGCTGTCTGGTAGCTTTTCTTTTTAGACACACCTTTTAAATAAGCTGTTTAGTATGAATAAGTGGCATACATTTGCCTCACCTTGTCTGGATCCACAGTTAGCTGGCAACATTTAATGTCTTTAAGGAATCGGAGTCCAAGAATATATTACTCTGAACTCATTTCATTAACAACCCTCTTGAGGCACAATTATGATGTTTCCTGATCATTCACATTCCTTGCTTTAAAGTTGATTCCTGAGTGAACACAGATAGAAAAGAATGCTTTAGGTCCCCATCTATGTGTTATTGTTCTGAGGAGTTGCTTTTCAGTTATGCAACCTAAATAAATACAGACTTTCTTATTCTTAATTTAAATCCCATCTTAACACAAAAATCTCATTCAGAGAAATGAAAACAGGACTCTCCAAGCACTAGTGAGCTCTGTCATGAAGATTTTTGTGAGGGTGGTCTGTGGACTGGGGCAGGGGTAAAGAAAAGGTTAGATCCAGGTCAAAGAACACAGAATAAGGATGTCTAAAGATTTCCTCCCCTGATCTCTATCCTCAGGTCCTCAATAGATGCTCATTTTTGTCTCACCCACAAACTCTTGGAACTGCTTTCAACATCTTATCATTCTATCTCTAATCTTCTTTCTTATTAGGTCTTATTTACTTCCTTTACAAACTTTTGCTTGGTGGAGAAATCTATTCCATCTTTCTTTTTCCCATAACACAAACTATCTGCGAAGCCAAATAACACAACAAAGACTTGATAGAAAAGCAGTGATTTTTTAAAGGGAGATATGGGGGAAGGTAACCATTCAGCATATTTTAAAATGAATAAACCAACAAATTTCAAACACAACCTCATTATTTTTTCTGCAGGTATAACAACAAAGTAATATTTTTCTTTTCTTTTCTTTCTTTCTTTTTATTTGGTTGATGGTAGGGCTTGAACTCATGGCTTGGGCACTGTCCCTGAGCCTTTTTCTGTTCAAGGCTATGTCTCTACCCCTTGAACCACAGCACCATTTCTGTTTTTTGAGTGGTTGATTGAAGATAAGAGTCTTACAAGGACTTTCCTGCTTAGGCTGTCTTCGAACCATGATCCTCAGATCTCAGCCTCCTGAATAGCTAGAATTACAGGTGTGAGCTACCAACACCCAGCTAATATTTTATTACATTGAATTTTACCTTATTATCATTGGAGAGTAATAATAGACCTATGACATTGCCATCTTCATTATTCAAATCACTTTGAATGTAAGGATATATTAGTGTTTATTTATTTTAAATTATCACCCAGAAGTAAAGGCTCTCTTCAATCTCAGTACCAGAATTATGGTTCTAATTATTATGTTTCTTATAATTTTATGGACATAATTCTTTGTAACAGAGGCTTGAAACTTACTTAACACCAAATTAGAATTGCTTCTCTGACCATTGTCCTCAGAAGAAAAACACAAAACAAAAAAACTCACTGGAAATCATCATGTCAGCTCTGATTCTCCTTTTGTGTCATTACATTTATTTTGTTGCTTGTGTTACCTTGTGCAAGGCACAAACACCGTCCCCTTCACCAATTTTAAGCACATAGTATTAAGTACGTTCACTGTGTCAGCTTCCTGTTGCCATAACGAAATACCTGAGTTGTGCTAACTTTGTAGTAAAGAGATTCCTTTAGCTCGCAGTTTTGTAGGTGGGAAGTTTGGAGGGCCAGACAGGGACAGGCTTGCTCCTTTCATTACAGCCTTTCATGAGAACGGTCTTCAGAGAATGCTTCAAATTCCCAAAACGTAGGGACTTTCCACTAAAGCTTGCTTCTTAGAGACCACCGCCTCACAATGCAGTCACCAAAATTCCAATCACATGGACCCTTGGAGAACACAGAACCTGTATTCTAATAACATTTAAATGTCTATCTCAAATTGCAAGCTCCACTGATGCATTAGCTGAAGAAGTAAGCTGAGTCCAAGACCGTGGATTCTAACCCCAGTACTATAAAAATATTGATGGTAATAATAATATTAATAATAATAAATTACCTTATTAACTTTGTAGTACATCCATTGACCTTATTCATGTGAGTCTCTTTCTTTGTTCTCTGATGTCTCTTATTGATGAGTTAGTACAGACCTTTTGGTTTCCTTTCATTTTAAATTACATTTATCATCAATTGTACTTGTTACTCAGACTCCTTCACTGATCACATATCAAATAAGTTTGACCAGTATGTAGAGCATTGAAGGCCCATCCTTGAAGAGCTTTCTTCACAGATTTGCTGTCTGCTTATCTGAATAAGGTAGAATCAGATGTGGGGTATAAGGAAAGAAGGGGACACATGAAGATCAAAAAGCTTAAAGGACAATGAAATAAAAAGGAGCAGACGTTAAGAAAATTCTGGGTGGTTCTATGGGATACAATGAGAATTCAAGATGAAAAGCACAGAAAACAAGTTTCAATATAATGTTAGCACTCTGAACCTGCACAAAGGAGATGAATTCCCTCATCCTGACTCAACAGGAGTCAGATAGGCACTTTTTCAGAATGGCATAGTTAGATCACAGAGTCTAAGGGAAGCTAGTCCATGACACCCTTACAGGTAAGCTTTCCTCTGGCCAGAGGCTACATTAAATACATTCTCAATATTCATGTGTTTAATTGAGAAATATCTTCTTTTTTCACAGCCAGAAAGTGTTTATTCAAATGACTTTTTCCACTAAATTTCTGTTCTGTGGAACCAATATAACATTTCACTTAGTACTTAATTGTTCAACATGATACTCACAAAAAGAAGCTTTTGCAGCATTTCCATCTACAGTTCTAAAATCATATTCCATGGGATATTATTAATGTATTCCTAAATAAGAGTAGCCATTTATAAATGATTATACATGGCTCTTCTTTGGCAAACCATACATTATATAGAGGGCTCTTCCAGGGGCAAGCATCTAAACTGGTTAGGGCAGCAAAAGGCAACAGCTTCAGACTCTTTTGAAACAATAATTAATTTTCCAAATGCCAAGGCCAATTGGCAATGGTTAACATTGCCCCCAGAGTATAATCATGGTCTAGATGCCACGGAGACAAGTTGCCTTGTGTTACCTATAAATGGATTCTCCAAAAATCTAATTTGAAATTACTGCCTTTAATTATACTGCTGATATAAATAACTTTGATAAAATTAGTGCAGCTGGCCTCCTGTTTGTTTTCCCCATCTGAATGCACTGTACAATGTAATCATCTGAAATAAACATCCATTACAAGGAATGCGTTATTTTCAAAGAACGTATTGTTCTACTCAACCAGCCAATTGTTATTTTTCCCTCCCCAACCCCATTTCAATCTTGTGCCTATTAAAGAGATGAACAAATTACCGAGTTCTCATAATATGCCAACTAGCAAATTAAAACAATACATTGTTGTTGAATGGGGCTCTGCATTTAAAAGATTTTAATTCACTTTTATCCTCAATTACCATGTTTTCTTTTGAACCGGGGCCTGCCAGCCTCAAAATTGTTAAAAGCATGCTCCTCTCTAAAAATTATAATTATATCATTTCCTAAGCAAAAATCCAAATCTTCAAAAGAAAAAAAACCCAGAAGATGAACATCTATTTGATATTGCTTCTCAAATCTAGAATCCAAGGAGAGGGTCTCAAGACTCAGATAAAACTTCAGCCTTGGTTCATTGATTTTGTTACAGGGCAGAATTGCCTCTTCTTCAGTGGAGGGTGGAACCTGTTTTGCTTTGTTCATTGTAAGGGGATTGATTGTCATCTCTATCTGGACTGCAATCAGGACAGGATTTACCAAGGTCAATTCAACTCTGTTCATCTATCACCAGGCTCAGCTCAACTCCATTCAACAATTACCAAGCTCAATTCGACCCCATAATTCTTTATTAGTTATCTGCTACATACAAGACACCGTGAAGTTTTCCAAAATGAGTAAGACATGGCCTCTTCCCTTTGTTTTGTAGTGAAGCGAAAGAGATTAGGTGTAGAACATTGTGGCAGCCTAGAAATAGGTAGACAAGGACACAGCTGATAAAAATAGATGCTAGAGCAAGATTAATACTATAAGAAAAGTCAAAAGGGGGCTCTTGGGAGTTCAGGGGAAAGAAAGAATGTATATAAAGCTAGGAAAATTAGCTGCACTTTGAGGGAAATTCTTTCTCTGAAGCCATGGAAGTGAAATATGGGTGTGTTTAGACATAATAAATGGAACTCGGCTGGACATAGGAATTAAGAGAAATGAATGGAAAGAATGCTAGAAGTAGGGAAAATCAGAACATAAAATTCTTTATCTCTTAAACCATACTTAATTTGCTGGGTAATAATGAACTATGAAGACCTTCTGTGAATGGAGAAGGAAATGATTGAGGTGACATCTTAAGGAACTAAATCTCAAAACTGATTCGACTATAGATTTTTTAATGGAAGCAGTGAGAAGTGTTGAGTTAATTTGTGCATTTCTCAACAATAATTAACGGTATCAAACTGAGGAAAGGTGAGCATGTGTGTTGTGATCTGCTTGCAGTGGGACTCAGATCAGTCCCCAGACCTACCCCAGAGGCACACAGGTGACTAGGAATACATACAAACACAGGACCATAAAAATAGTCCAGACCAGCATGTTCAGTGACTGAAATCCATCCATGTATGCTCCAAATATGTACTTCATCTCCTACGCCATATACCCACCAACCCTTACTGCCATACCTACCAGTATCTAGGTTTGTTTTCCCCCAATGCAGGTCTTATGAGCCCATGCAAAGAGTTTGCCTGAGAAATGCTCATTAGGAAGGAGTGATTTAAAAAAAATCAGTGTGCCAGAAACAGGAATGGAAAGATTGTAATGCAGAAGACACTGGTATGCCAACAAGACTGCATTGATCAAGATCTTGCAAGAAATGTAAAGGACTGGACACGTGAAGAGTTGACAGGGAGCTGGTGTATTTATATAGTTCCTGCCTTCTTTCAATTGAGGATTGCCTAGGGATGCTATCTTTAAACTCGGGTTACACTTGAGCACAGGAATACTTAGAGTGTCCTTGGTTGATAGCTGTCTCAGTTAAACTTGCCATTCACTTTCAAATACATTTCCAAAGCAGTTATCAAAGCCTAGGAGTATTAGATAACTACATATCTTATCATCGCATGCCACAGCTCCTACATGCTTCTCTACCCACTTGGTGTACGAGAGACCTCTGAGTACTAGAGAGATGAGATATTTGTTAGGTTATAAACATGGCATTTTCTTATAGTTTTGAGTTGATGCATTAAAGTATATGTCTCTTTTTTATATATAAACCAGAACTCATCATGTTTATCTGTCTTTTCTTGCATTAACTATCTTTCCATGCTCAATATTATACATATGCTCCGTTATGGTTTGTTTGATTACATTTAAGTCTTTCATTCGCCTAAAATGTAATGTAAGTGGTAAGTATGACCTTCTTCCAAGTGATTAATCATCTGTTCAATAGCATTTCTTGAATAACTCACCTCTGTTCATGATTTGAAATGCAACGTTATGAAGAGATTGATGGATAGATGATGATGCGGGTGGTGGTGAGCGTGGGGGTGGGAGTGGGGGGTGATAGACGGACTCATCAATAGGGGTCAAACCGTATTGAAATTGCCTGTTCACTTGTATGTCTCCTCAACTAAATAGATGATGAAGAAAGACTAAGTCTATTACATAATCGACCCTTAATTCGTGTTTCCTGGCACAAGAATCAAAAGTGAAACAAGCTAGGATTCGTTTTGTCTCAATTGGGTTCTATAATAAAGGGCACTAGATCAAAGAAGTTTCCTATCTAATTTACAGTCTGTCTTCGTTGGATACAAGCAGTTCTTCTAGATTGTTCTTCCAGAAAGAAAAAGCAAACAATGCATAAAAACCTTCAAACAGACAAAGATTACCAAAAACTTGTTGCCTTTAGAATTTTTGTTTATTTGTTTTTTGTCGGTCATGGGGCCTGAACTCTGGGCCTGGGCGCTGTCCCTCAGCTCTTCAGCTCAAGGCTAGCTCTTTATCACTTGAGCCACAGCGCCACTTCCAGCTTTTTTTCTGTTTATGTGGTGCTGAGGAATCGAACCCAGGGCCTCCTGCATGTGAGGCAAGTACTCTACCACTGAGCCAACTTCCCAGCCCTGCCTTTAGATTTCATAGTTTTGAAGATCAAAAGCTATACCTGCATCACACTGGGTTGAAATAAAGGTGACAATAGGGCTACGTTTCTCCTGCGGGCCCTACAAAAGAACCATCCCAGGTCTCCAGGACACATGCATTCCATAGCTCAGGCTGCCATCTCTTTCCTTTCAAAGCCAGCAGTGGAGCATCTTCCCTCCTTTCTGCTCTCTACCTTCTCTTCTGTTTTCTTCATGACTTTATTGAACCTGCCAAGATAACTCACAGTAATCTGAAAGTGATAGATAGATAGATAGATAGATAGATAGATAGATAGATAGATAGATAGATAGATAGATAGATAGATAGATGGATGGATGGATGGATGGATGGATGGATGGATGGATGGATGGATGGATGGATAGATAGATGGCCAGGTAAGGATAAGTATGTACAAGGTCCAGAGATTAGGGTGTAGATACACTGAGAAGGCCGTTTTTCAATCTAATATCTACTTACTGATTGCTTTTCTTAATGCCTTGAGTTAGAATTATTTTTTCCCTTCTTGGAATCTCATCAGCATTAGCATCTCTTTCCTCTTACCTGGGACTTTTGAGAATGACTTTAAAATGTGGGGTTAATCTATCTCCGCATAAATGTCAACCTCTTGGTGATAAAATTTCATACTGCACCTTTGCATGCAAGCAGGCCTCAAACTTGATCCATACTTCCTTGCTTTCCTCCTGATTAAGGAAGGAGATCCATACTCAGGAGGCTGAGACCTGAGGATCATGGTTCAGAGCCAGCCCAGGCAGGAAAGTCCATAAGACTCTTATCTCCAATAAACCACTCAAAAACCAGAGGTGGCGCTGTGGCTTAAGTGGTAGAGTGCTCGCCTTGAGCTGAAGAGCTGAGGGACAGTGCCCAAGCCCAGAGTTCAAGCCCATGACCAACAAAAAAAAAAAAAAAGGAAGGAGATCCTGGGGCTGGGAAGGTGGTTCAGTGGTAGAGCGCTTGCCTTGTATGCATGAGGCCCTGGGTTCGATTCCTCAACACCACATAAGCAGAAAAGGCCAGAAGTGCTATGGCCCAAGTGGTAGAGCGCTAGCCTTGAGCTGAAGAGCTGAGGGACAGTGCCCAGGCCTAGGGTTCAGGCCCCATTACTGACAAAAAAGAAAAAAGAAAGAAAGAAAGAAGGAAGGAGATCCTACATTTCTAGCGAATCAGAAAACAGAAACAGAGGCTGGAGCCAGATTCCCCATCCAAATCTATGTTTAGCCACCTATTGGTGAGAACCTGCTCCATTTTCTTAGTTTTCTCAACAGTAGCATAAAAATAATTACAACAATTAGCACATATATTTATTCTATGAACTGAATATATGAGAATGTGCTTAAAGTGATGATTGGCATATAGCCACTCCAAATCATAAACTATTGCTTGTAACATTATTATTAAGGACCTGGGAAGATAAATAAAGACCACAGAGCTGGACCACATCACAATTTGACGTGGTAAATTATCAATATATCCTGGTTTTCATCATCATCATCATCCGTATTTAACCCAACTTGACTTATTGAAGTCCAATAGAATGAAGAAAAAGCTGTGTTTCGGGCTGGGAAGGTGGCTCAGTGGTAGAGTGCTTGCCTTGCATGCATGAGGCCCTGGGTTTGATTCCTCAGCACCACATAAACAGAAAAAACCGGAAGTGTTGCTGTGGCTCAAGTGGTAGAGCACTAGCCTTGAGCTGAAGAGCTGAGGGACAGCACCCAGGCCCAGAGTTCAGGCCCATGACCTGCAAAAAAAAAAAAAAAGAAAAGAATTAAAAGCTGTTTCAAAAGTAGGAATGTAGTGAAATGTACTCAATTTTGGCTGTTCTCCAAAGGCTCAGTATGTCACAGAGTTAAAAATATATTCAAAGTTAAGAGCATTAACGTGGGCAGCTCTTGTTAGTTTCACTAATGAAATAATACTAGTAACTTAGGGATGTTAAATATTTCAGTGTTGTTTTTAAAGTATTGTTTTGATGTTTAACTCCAGGCAGTATCTAACACCCTCATGGTTCTTTGATTCCTCACCAGAATATTATCATCTTTATTGTATCAAAGCATTTTAGTTCTTGATATCACAGGATCTTCAGAGTTACTCATTTGTTTCCCAGGCAAATTAAGTGATTTTTCCTTCCCCCAAAGAATGATAGTGAATAGAATAGAAACTTGTGGAATCATCTTCCTCTCTCTCGCAAATGAAGCAACAGCAGAGCAGTGCAGCCTATCAGCTGTTCCGAGTTCCTCAAATTGAGTTTTACTTTTGCAAAATGAGCCCACTGACTTCCTACATTCGGTGAGCTGCATCATGAGCAACATGACTGGCAGCCACGCTTGTTGCAATTTTTTAAATATGTGGAAAAAAAGCAAAATATCAACCATGTATTACCTGAACCAAGATGCCAAACTATCTAACTTGTTTCTCCAGGCTAGCAGTCCAACCACAGGAGCAGCTCCCAGGAGCCATTCCAGGTTGTCTGTCTGTCCATCCACACAGGACATCTGCAGGTAAGTGCTGAGCCAATGACGTTACTCAATGTCTCTTAGCGCAAATGTCTGGTGTTTTTCTTTTATATTCTGAGAATGTGTGGCTCTTACTTCAGCTTTACGTTTTCATGACAACTTGTATTGGCTTAATTTTATTTTCCTTTTAATTCATTTTCTTCTGTTGATCTTCATTTACCAACTTCTGGTCATGCTCTCACTTCTCATCATTCTCTCTTTCTCCCTGTTTTCCATGACTTTCCTCTCCATTCCCATCCTTTACCTGCTGCTACATCTAGATCTGCCACCTTGCATGACATGTCAGAAGATGCATTTGAGCACTGCACCCCTGTCGTGGTGCTGACCCCTGCTAGGAAGGAATCTGGTAAAAAGCCAGTAAAACAGAAGCCTAGGAGGAGGCGCAGGGCCTCTGAGAGATACGAGCATGCAGAAGAGCGAACCAAAGAGAGAGAGAATGACTTTCACCTCCCCATCACAAGTCCCAGGTGGAGGGAACTTCATAGAGATTCTTCAGGTTCATCTTCCACAGATGAGAGTCAGTGGATTCAGGCCAAAAGGAGAGCCCAGGTTAAATTCCGCTTGTCACGAAGAAGGCGAAATAATATTAAATCAAGCGGAAGCTTGGCTGGTTCTTCCACTCCGAATGGAATCGAACTTGTGGAGCTGGGATCTGAAAGGGTGAAGCCACGGGAGCTGACGGAATGCGAGAGGTGCTCTCTAAACCTCTGCAAAGGAAAAGTGACCAGGTACCGAGCAGGCAGCTCTTCACAACCCAGAGGATCCTTGGAGGCCAAGAGACCTTCAAGGATCCATCAGGGAAGCAAAGGCGGAGGCTGCCACAGAGATGATCAGCTCTTGCACACACTTGGGCACCGTGAACCAAGCGGGAACAGATTTGCAGCAATGGATTCCAGCACTGAAATCTTGACGGTTACAGAAGGCGGCTCGTTTGCAGTTGACACGGGGTTGCAGGTGAATAGCTCTGTTCAGACGCCTCCTGATGCCCATCAAAAAGGGGCCGATAATTTAAAAGTCTGCAGGTCAGTAACTGTGGTAGAGAGAAAGAATGATGTCATCCCATCCTCCTCCTCCTCCTCCTCCTCCTCCTCCTCCTCTTCTTCCTCCTCCTCCTCCCTGCTGTGAGTTAGGCCCACGGAGGTGACCCATCCCTGGAAGATAATGTCTAAGCAGGTTGTCATTTGTCTGACTGGATCTAAACACTGCTGACGTGGGAAAAGACGAGTGAGAGAATAATCCATGGGATTGACCAAGTGTCTCCTGCCATTCTAGTTTGTGGAAGAAAGAGAAAGGCGAGCCCTAGTTGTTTAAAGCAAATCTGATGAACTAGTCACCTATGTTAAAAAGGCTAGGGACCATCAAGGTCAGGGTTTGTTTTTTTTTTTTTTCATCAGAAAAACCGCCTCTGCTGTTGTCTCTAATTTGTTCCCCAACTGTCTGACTCAGCAGGGTAACTCGAGGCTGAAAGGACGAGGACACAGGTCATAGACACCACAGTGGGGTGGCTGGAGCCTCTTGGGAAGGACAATCCTTTTAATATGTATACATTCCATTGCTATGAAACTGTGATCTTGGACTGTTAAAGCCATAGCATGCATTTTCCAAGTAACAGTATTGTGGGAGTTTTTTTTAAGCCCATTTGTAGGACTATCTGTACCAGTAGGCAGAAATGAGGAAATTTTAAGCAACCCAAATATTTCAAAACGTTCCTATTCTGCCCTATCATGTGAGCTGTTTGGATCCTATTGGAGAGCAAGTGGAAAGTTTTCTGGCAGGATGCTCGGTGGCTTGGGTGTGTGGTTATACAATGTGAAGTTACTTTATAAAACATGTTATGCCTGTTTTATATGAATCACATGTCCCAGAGAATGTGGTCCTGGTCCATTCATGGCGGGAGCAGGTAGAAGGAGGCTCTGATTGTGAATAACTTGTTCTCTGAAAGTTCTATAAGTCAGTTATTTAAAAATGTTCGTTCATTGATTCATCTCAGCACTAACTGTGCCTTGGGCTTTATTTGAGACATGATAGTATTTGGATTGTTTATGGCATGATGTAGCTTCTAATCTAAGGGGAAACAAGATATCAATATAAAAATTACAATTATTATATATCTATAATCATGATAAGGAATTCAGGAGTCTGGCTAATCAGAAAGGGCTTAAGAAATACAAAACAGCCAAAAGATCAAAAGATGCCAGGAATTGATCAAGGGCAGAATCAGGAAGAGCATACAAGCAGGGGATGTTATTAGCAGGAAGCTAGGATAAGAGGAGGAACTTCGCAGGCCAGGGAACTGAAAGCCTACTATTGTGGCCAGGGTGTGGTGAGGGAAGGGGCTGGACCGTGAAGATAAGGATGGAGAAGCAGGCCTGGCCAAGTGAAACACGCTAGGGAATTTAAAAGAATACTTAAAAGTAAGGTGACACCATGATGGTTTGTGTATTAGTGTCAGTTACTTATAACCTTTTGAAATATGATTAATATGTGGCTTTTCTGTAAAGTTAGGGGATAGGCCAAACAATATATCTGCTCTAAACTAAGAACTCCCTACCTGTTGTTATTTCTCCTTCCTACTCGTAACATAATCTAACATAAGAGAGCCAAAAGAAACTAGCTTTAAACCTGATGGTAATCAAAACCCCTCTGCGCAAATACTGCACTGTAGAACCATTTGCAAAGGCATTGTTTCCCTTACATTTCTATAAACAATGCTTGTGATGGGCTTGGCACTGTTTCCTTCTGTGAGTTAATATGTATGATGAACAGTAGATTATGCTAGGTGCTGAACATAAAGTGGGGGCAGAGATGAGGTTTTCCATGTCAGTGCCTGATTTCTAAGTGGTGAAACTCATTGCACCTCTGAAAAAAGGTAAAGACGGCAGAAGGTGAAGCTAAGAAGATACACGCTGCAGGAATTTGCAGAAGGAAAATGATTCAAGGTGAGGTGGCTTAGAAGCCCTTCAGAAGATGAGGGACTAGAGTTGAAAAGTCGAACTGAGATTAGATGAAGTGTACAGGCCATGTTGCAGACACTCAGGTCAGAGGAAATACCGTTATCAGGTGAAATGTGCTTGTGACTCACGTTGCCTTTAAGAATGTATTGTGAATTTGTGTCGCCAGGTTAGAAACTAATAGCAACCATCGAAACTAATAGCAACCAACTTTTAAGGCATTTTGAAGAAAATATAGTGTCATTCCAAGTTGTGCACTACTTTCCTAGTAGACTCAATGAACTGCATCATTCAAGGTTTTGCTTTAAAAGTGGAAGGCAGAAGGCAGGAGGGAGGAGAGGAGGTTAGCCTCTCTTCAAAGAATGTTCATGATTGCCACTTTGAACACTGGGGCCTTCCACAAAGAGAAACAATTCAGAAGTTAGGAGGGGTGTGTCTCCTACCAGTAAATCCCAACTACTTGTAATGCAGAGGTCAGAAGGATCATACTTTGAGGCTACCCTGGACTAAATGTTACCAAGACCCTCATCTGAACAAATAAAATAGGTATCATAAGAGCAATCTGTAATTCCAGCCACGTGGAGGGAGGGGTACAAAAAAGAAGATTACAGTTTGCAGCCTACCTGGATAAGGGATAAGACTCTAACACATAACCTACAGTGAAGAGGGTTAGATATATAGCTCAAGTGCGCATCACAAAGAAATAAGGCCACAAGTTAAAACCCCCAGAATCATGAGATGTGGGAAGAACAAACATAAATCCTGTTGCTTAAAAAGACTTACTGAAGAATCCCATAGCATAGCCGCCCCTGTCTCTGAGGGGTGCCAAGTGCTGACAAAGCATCCTAGACTTAGCAGGAGTTTGGATAGGTATACTCTACTGTGAGTTGAATAGGATACCACGATGAAGGGACATGGAAGCAAAGAACAAATGGTCTTTTTCTGTTCCACCAAATGAATAGCAACAACCTTCATGGTAGATTTGGTGAGAGCCCAAGACAAATGGATCAGATGACTCCAAATCCTTTGCTCGGGAGAGACAAGCAACGATAAGGTTGTGAACATGTGGAAGAGAGGTCAGAGGTCAGTGGACTTGAGAAAGACACGATGAGTTCAGCTATAAGCAGATCAGTTGATGCCAATGGCTTTCCAGTGTCAGCTATCCACAGACTATACGTGGCATGTTATTGAAATCCAGGGGAGCAATCAGACCTGGAGAAATATAATTTTCCATCATTCGTGAACTATACACAGTACAACATTAATCAATCGCATCTATGGGATTGTTAGTAGTAACATGACTCACTGACCCTGAGAAGTAGATATTAAACATGGAAATTCTTCTCATGACTGGGGAGAATAGGTTTAGTCATTGTCCTCAGGGAGGTGAAAGCAATGATCAGAAAGTGAGTTATTACAAGAGATCGTATGAAGGAGAAAGGCCTGCAGATTTACAATCTGGGTCTCCTGCATGGGAAGGAAGCTGGCTGTGAGGGAAGCAGTCCGAACTTGCACTTCTGCTGATTTAGACACGCATAGACAGGCACAGGCTCTGCCACAAGAGCAAAGCGGAAGCAGCTCCGGGGGCCCTTCCTCCTTTTCTGTTCCGGGCATTTAGTCCCCACCTGGAGACTATATCCGCTTTCATACCCTCCTCACTGCTTCCTTCTGAGCCAATTGTAATTTAGGATTGAAATCACCCTGCGATTATATCTCTACCTGTGTGCTGTGGGGAAGTCTTTGCTCTTTTTGATAGACTATTTACATTAAAAAAAAATACGGATCAGACCATGTCAGGGCCTGACTGAAACTTAGTGGCCTCTGCATCGTCCTCCCCAGAAGGTGTGCAATTTTTCTGAAGATTTTCATTCTGCAGGTGCAGGATTTCCCTGTCAGCTCTGCCCTCCTGAGCTGGACTTCTCTGCCCAGGCTGGCCTCAAGCTGTGATCCTCAGATTTCAGTCTCTTGGGTACATACATGTGAACCACTGGCATCCATCGTATAATTTTTATTTTTATTTTTTAGTGGTACTGACATTTGAACTCAGGGCCTCATGCCTGCTACCTGGCCACTGTTCATTTGACCCACATTGCTTTAGGTGTTTGGGTTTTGTTTTTTTTTTTAGATTTATATTCTTGTCCAGGCCAGGTTGGACTACAATCTTCCTATTTACATCTGAGTTACCAGATTACTTACTGGCCAAGATGACAAGTATGTGCTATTGCACCCAGCTTGTTGGATGACATAGGCTCTTGCTACCTTTTTGCTCAGGCTGGCCTCACCCTTCATTCCTCCAGTTGTCTGCCTCCTGAGTAGCTGGAATTACTGGTTTGAACAACCATGCCTGGCTCATAGCCTAAATTTTCATTACTTTTAGTGATTCATTATGCCAGACTTGATCACTACTATATCCAAAACATCTGAAGCAAAATCTAGCAGACAGAACATGCTTGGCACATCAGTTTTGAATGAATAAATGTAAGAAAAATTAATTTTTCAGAGAGGCTGATGCTTACTAGTGAAATCATAGTCTTGAATGCTGGATTCCCTCACTTGCTACAGATCCTGGTCCTAGTGACTGTCAACTGACTGCAGAACGTGTTAACATAAAGAACCCAGGTCACTTCTAACCTTCTGTGGATTCAGTGGCTGGACCAATGAAATTTGAACTTCTAAAATGTTCTTAATGATCTAGTGTTTCTGAGGCAGGGACTACACCTTGAAGAAGACAGTTGTATGACACAAATTCTCCTTCTTTGAAGTGGGAAGATAAAGGAGAAAGAGGAACTAAAAGAATGAGTTGGGGAAACTAAGTGATGTCTGTCCATAGTTTGCTATCATGTTCCCTGGAATGCTGATTAGAGGAGAACTAAGTTAACTTCACAGGGTTTCACCAGAGCAGCATGAGTCCTGCCACTAAAACCATGAGCTGACTGAGTCCCTCATTTTCTTCCAAGAACCCAGCACTCAGGGTTGGGTAGGCTGCTTCCACCCAAAACCACTTCCTCATCCCAACCCCTCCCATTTCCACCCTGGATCCCATAAATTTCCCCGATCTCTCAGATTTCAATTCTCATTCTTCTGCATTGGATGTGTCCCATCTCCAACGAAGTCCTACTGTTTCACTTTCCAGAATTTGCTTCCGATCGGTGCCTTCTTCCTGATTCCTATTATTAGGTTCTGGTTCTTCTCCGTACTTTCTGTCTCTGCCCACATCCACCTTATTCACCTTCTACCTGGTTTGGTCAGGACTTCTCTATGAGGTTAAAATGGACAAAACCAACTCAATGAAGCTTACGGAAGAGAGGGACTAACCATAGAAATAGTGAAGCCAGATGGTTTCAGGGACTCTAAAAAAGTCCAACTGTGTGACTCATGATTTTTATTCTCTTTCTCCTCTCTCTTTAGCTCTCTTCTGCTTTTTGTGTTGCCATTTTTTCCAACTGCAGACCTGCTTCCTCTGCGTAGAAGAGGGAAGATGTAGAGTTAGCAGAGGTTGTTACAGGTTTACATTTACAGCCTACAGTTTTCAAGTGCTTAAGCATAAAGTGCCAGGGCAGGGATTTAATCAGCCTGCCCCAGGTCAGTCATCCTTGAGTCAGTCATTTACCAGGAGTAGGGGGCATCATGCTTGGGTGAAGTCCTTGGACAGGAAGCTTATATTTCAATTGCAACTATCAGCAGCTCCTCCAAAGTCTTATAAATTGGAGGAAGGACATTGTGATAGTATAAAGAGCAATATCCGTATCAGAAGTGAAAATATACACTTGATTTAAAAAAATTCAATACTCCAGATGTAAAATATACCATTCCATAGTTTTATATGCATTAGATGTAATAATGCTAATTTGATTAGACTGGGTTAAAGACACTTTATCCTTATAATTTTCTTAAATGGGTGTAAAAAGAATTATAAGCTGGGGGCAGGGGGAGGTGGGGGGGGGCAGGAGAAGAAAACAGAAGTGTTCAAATACCCTGCCATTGTTTGCAACTCTTCTTCCTCCTAAATGTCTTCCTTTTCTTCTCCAGATGCTCAAGCTTGGCCATGCTTCATTGTTCTCAATTTTGTCCTGCTGTCTGAAGCTTTTCCAGGCTATTGTGATCCACTGTGTTCTTTTGCTTCTTGGAATTCCTATATCATGCATAATCAACATGTCACGTATCTTCTTCACAATTGCTCTCCAGTTTCAGGTGTTTTCATCCTCTTTTTCCTAGAGAATTGTTTCTTGGAGATAGGTGAAGACAGGGGTTATGTCTTACCTGTTTTGTTCGATATTCAGAACAATAGTCTATAATATTTAGAACAATTCTTGCATAGCTCCAACGTAACTTTTGAAATGGCCTTCATAATCAGTGAAGGCCAGTAGAGGAGGGTACGTGATACTCTTACCTCCAGTTAACTACTAAACAGCCAGAAGTACAGCTGTGGCTCTAGTGGTAGAGTGCTAGCCTTGAGCATAAAAGCTCAGAGATAGTGCCCAGGCCCTGAGTTCAAACCCCAGTACAGGCCTTAAAAAAAAAAGAACGAGGTGGACCCCAAAGGTAAGTGATAATCCCTGGTAATATTTTTTGCTCTAACTTGGCCTGGATGGGGAATTTAAGAATATACTTTAATATTATGCTGCAGCTTTTATGTATCATATATTTCGATTTTTATTAAGAAATATTTTTCTTCTCTCCCAACTCTACCCACTCCTTCAAGTTGCCTGATACCATTTTTGCATGTGTACATTGAACATTACAACTACTTGCAATCACCTTTCCTCTCCCCATTCTCCTACTGCAGCTCCTCTTCGCACGCGCATGCACACACACACACACACACACACACACACGTTTCAGCTTTTTGATATTCATTTTTAACTGCATCTTATGTGTACATAGGAGTTACACCATTGCACACTTTCCTACGTATACCGTACTTCAGTCCATCTCTGCATATCTGTGTATCTCTGTGTATCTGCATATGACCCTGTGTATATTTTCACGTTTACGTAAGCCTTTGGTTTTGCTAGCCACTAGACGCATCTGCTCAAAGCAAGCATGTTGGCTGCAGAAGTCAACATCCAGTGAAGTCTGAATTTCATATATAATTCATAGAGTCCTTTACCAGCCATAGTTACAAGTATGGACTTTCTTCCAATGACAGGGGAACATTTCTGCAGTCTTTAAGCAAAACAGTGAGTCTCAGTTTGTGTTTTGGACACTCATTCAGGCTGTTGTTAGAAAATCATATTGGTAGGACTAAGTCAATTAGAGAGGTAACACCAATTAGAGAGGCAAGACTGTATCCTAGCAAAGGGGAGAGTAGTTGTGGGGGGAAAATAAAGAGGTAGATGGGATTTTAAAAATATCTTGAAAGAAAATCATGCAAGACTTGATAATCAGTTATACACATTTTTCTTCTCTTTTTTATGTTTTTATTGTGAAAATACTGTACAGAGGGGTTACAGTTACATGAGCAAGGTCATGAGTACATTTCTTATTAAGCATTGCTGCCTCCTCCTTTGTTTTTCCCCTACCATCCCTTCCCACACCCACCCACCTAAATTGTAAAGTTTGTTTTTGGACATAGCATCTTGTGCACCTCATTGTTGCAATGGGTCCACCTGTATCCCTATTTAAACATTTTGTTTTTTCCCTTCCCCTCCCAAAATTATACCAACATCAAATACAGTGAAAACAGGGTTCATACAGTGGGGGAGGGACATACAAATCAACAAAAAAAATCACATGGTACCTTATAAATATGTTAGAACAATAGCACGAAAGAAAAAAAACCACTTGTGTCCCTATAGTGGGGTTCATTTCACTGAACATCATCTTATCTGGCAGATATTAGTTATTGCAAATAAGGGAAATCATGGGTCCTATGTTTCTTTGGACTTGGTTTACTTCACTTAATATAATTTTTTCCAAGTCTTTCCATTTCCTAACAAATAGGACAATATCATTTTTCTGATGGAGGCATAGAATTCCATTGTGTATATATACCACATTTTCTTGATCCATTCATTTACGGAGGGGCATCTGGGTTGGTTCCATATCTTAGCTATGGTAAATAATGCTGCAATAAACATAGCTGTGCTGGTAGCTTTAGTGTGGTCTTTTATTTAAAGACTTAGGTAGATTATAGTACCTTCCTTAACTATTGAAAGAAAGCTCCGCTAAAGAGAAAGAATTAAAAGGGAACAATACGCTCAGTTTGGGATATAATGGTCCAAAAACAAATATTCTGAGGCAAATATCCAGGAAGTGGTATATATAAAAGTTTAAAGTTCCAAAGAGACTTTTTGACATTGGATGTAGTATAGAAGATTTCAAGTATTCTAGTGGTAACTGTGAAGTTCTCCTATGGAACAAAAAAAATCTTTCAACTAAGAAGATGAAGGAATGGTAGTCCCTATAAAATAGCATTAATGACCCAAGGAAAGGAAATGAAGCCAACAGAGAAAAATAATGGTCATGAAAAGCTATGCAACAAGGAAAGTTTCATAGGTGGAGAGCAAGATGAACTGTAGACCCTCCTTTTTGTTTTGCATTTAATTTAGATGATCCTTGAGCTCAGAGAGAACGTAGGAAAATATGGAATGTCAAGTGGAAGAATTAGCTGTATCTAGGAAATAATGATGTCTTACTTTACAGTAGGAGTAAAAAAGGAAAAGAATGGATTTGGAAACATACATATTTATAGATTTTTAAATTATTGGGTTAACTTCTTAGAGTAAGGAAATTGTAAATCTTGTATATTTTTGCTAAGTCTAGCAATGGTAAACATAGGAAGATAAACAAGCACTGCTAAAAACCCTGTATAAGTATACCTAGGAAGGTGACTGATTGTAAGAAATACAATCTACCTCTGCAGTGCATCATATAGAGACCACAAGTGGGGAGCTGACCCCAAGCCCAGAGTATGGCATCATACAGTATCTACAAACATCATTTGCCAACTTGATGTGCACATGCTTTGGTAAATTGGCAACTTGAAAGTGGAGGAGAGCATGTCGTATCAATAAGATTTTTAGAGTCAAATAGCATTTCAGTAAGTGGTTTCCCAATGTGCTGGCCTTCACCTTAACCTTTCAGGCCATTGTTAACCATTGGGCATTTGTACATCTACCCATTATCATGGTTCCTTTCCATCTGTTCATTGAAGACCTAGAGAACACTAGCATAGGATAGCATCTGTTACTTCCTCGGACTTTTTTTTTCCTACTGGAGCAGTTTTTTTCCCCCTTTCTGAGTTTCTAATGGTGAGAATGTTCTTTTATACTGTTTCCTTTTATTTCCTATCTGTTGGCCCTAGCTTTATAATCGCTTAGTGATAGTTTTTGTCCCACTTTTGTGACTTATTTCGATCATTCTTTCTAGTTGCATTTTTATAGAAAACTGAGATTGATGTTCTGTTGTCAAAATTCATCCCATGGCTGAAAGATGAGCTGTCTACTGTTTGGTGTTCACATGAGATAAATTACCCTAAGTGATGAAAACAGGAAGTTCTTATTTCTAAGAGGCAATAGACACTAGAGACAGCTCACAAATTCACTCTCTTCCTTGGGCTTTGGCTTTTGTTGTGTTGAGTCTTGCCGAAATTAATAGCAACCTTTGTCCTGTCCATTTAAATAGCAGCTGCATTGGTAGGAAATACAGGTGTCAACAGAGCTGGGGTAAAGCACTTGGAAGATTATTCAACATAGTCAGAACCCTTCTGACTCATTTCAACTCTTTTTGTTTCTCTCTACTAGGGAATGGTTAAATTGCCATCTCAGTACTTAAGCAAAAATAAATGGGATAAATGAGATGTCCATTGAATATGAATGCACTCCAGACACCATTCCTAGCATGATACGGTGTTTTAGAGCTAATTTTCTTCTTGAACTGAGTAATTTTCTTCATTGCAGTCTTCTGTAAAAACTCCAATAAACATCATGCTATGTTGTAATATTATGTTTATGGTTATTATCCAGTCTTTCAGCATTTATCTCGGTAATTTTTATTTTGAATGAACAAAAACAATGACGATGTACACACAGAATTTACAAACAATAACTCAAAATTATTGTACAAGTTGCCTTTTTTTATCTTTCGTTTATATCTTGTAAAGGCATGCTTTATTCTGAGCAGGGTTTTTTTCCCCTAGCCTTTCCCAGTTTGAGAGATAATCCTCCTAGAATAGAATGTCAGTATCAATAATACTGATTATCTTGACTGGTAAGTTGTTCTATATGACTAAAACCAAGTGGATTGAGTAATTACCTGCTAATTTGGCTAAGCAGTTTAGTATTGTTTGTTGGAAATACAGTGAACTCTGTATCAAATTAAGCAGTTGTTTTTAATAAGCCTGTACTCAGAAACATTTTATCCTTTAATAATTTCTACATTGAGTAAGTATGCAATCATCCCAAAGGACAAAATACTTCATAATATATTAAATTATTTATTTAAGCCAGGCACTGCCGGCTCATGCCTATAATCCTAGCTTCTCAGGAGGCTGAGATCTGAGGATTGTGGTTTGAAGCCAGCCCAAGCAGGAAAGTCCATGAGACTCTTATCTAATAAACTATCAAAAAAAGCCAAAAGTGGCAGTGTGACTCAAGTGATACTAGTGTTAGCTTTCAGCAAAAGAAGTTCAGGGACAGCACCCAGGCCCTGAGTTCAAGCCCCAGGACCTGTGCAAAATGTATTAAATGTTTAACTACTTCTTAGTGTAAGAACAGTATGCATTCAAGAATATAGCTTCCTTTAGAGAATTTATATCAGTTCAGCAATATATAATTTCTCCTCTGTGAGGAAAAAAGACATAATAAAGCACAACCTACCTTCTCTTATCTCACATAAATTCATTGTGCATTGCATTTAGATCTTCTGTATATTTATAGAAACAGAAAATGAGCAGTGTATATGTAAGCTGGTAGATATTCCTTGAAAATGACATTAATTATTTTTCCTGATGGATGAGTAAAATCAGACAGATACAAATACACCCCCCAACCATTTGTCCATTGACTGAAGGACATCTAGGCTGTTTTTATAACTAAACTATAGTGCAGCAAATGAACATGGTTGTACAGATGACTTATTGTGTCTGACTCATATTCTTCTGGTTAAATGCCCAAGAGAGGTATCACAGATCTATATTTAGTTTTATGTTTAGTTCTATGTGTAGGTTTTTGAGGAATCTCCAAACTGCTTTCCACAGTGATTGTACAAATTTACATTCCCACCAAATCCAACCCAATAAAGTCTTTAATAAAGTCTATAACTTCTTTGGTTTTTCAGAATTATCCAGCCTCATATACTGTAATTAAGTTAAAAAATAGATCATGAGCACTCAGGTTTTCAAGTGTTAACTGTGGAGATAGACAAGTCTCAGAGGCCCTGAACATAGATTAATCTTGAGCACCTGTCCCAGGGAACTTTAATTAAAACTAACGTCAGACTGACTCCCATTCTCCCACAGCTCTCCCCCTCCTTTGTCAATGGGATGCCTCAGTTCTACAGACTTTACTTTCACTTCTCTCTCCACTTTTTCCCTTCTCACATAGTTTCAAGAGCTTTTGCTGTCTTCAACATTGAACTTGAATATTGGGAATATTCTCTTCTCTTTGTGTTTACTCTTTCAAAGCCAATACTGCCAGATTAATAATTCTAATCACCCTTCCTTCTTTTCCTAGCAAAGACTCTATTTACTTTTTTATTGCCATTAATAACAAAGCATGAAACCTACCCTCTTAATAAGGTTTAAGTATACTATCTTGTATTTATTGTTAACTATAGTTATAATACTGTACAGCAAATCTCTAGAGCCAAATCATTTTGTATAACTGAAAATTATAGCAACTGGATAACAATTATTACCTCTATTGCCACCTAGTCCTTTGAAGAAATCAGTATATTCTCTGATTCTATACATGTTCAAGTATGTTATATGCTTCATATAAATGATGTACTGCAATATTTTTCCTTATGTGATTGGATTATTTCACTAAGCATAATTTCCTCAAGATTTATCTGAAAGTAAAAAAAGTAAATCTAATTTTGTGGCAAAAGATAAGATTTCTGTTTTCTTTTTCTTTTTTTGTGGGGCTTGAACTCAAGGCCTGGGGGGTTTCCTTAAGGTTGGCACTCTATGTCTTGATCCACAGCTCCACTTCCAGTTTTCTGGTGGTTAATTGGAGATGAGAGTTTCTCAGACTTTCCTGTCCTGGCTGGATTTGAACTGTGATCCTCAGATCTCAGCATCCTGAGTACCTTGGATTATACATGCTGAGCCATAAGCGCCCTGCAAGATTTCTCTTTCTAAAGTTGATTTCTCTTTCTAATCCACTACATATGCATTTTACATTCCCTTAATTTTCAAGGCTACTCAGGTTCTTATCTTGACTGTTGTGAAGAATGGTGCAATAAAGACAATTGTTCAAATATCTATCTTGAGGTTTTAATTCCAATTCTTTTAGCTAGTGACTCAGGAGTTAGACTGTAGGGACAGACAGTGTTTCTATTTTTCATCATTTCAGAGCACTCACTGTTTTCAATATCCATTGCAACATTTCACATTCCTAGCAAGCTACAGGGCTTCTAGTTCTTTACATCTTCAAGAGGACCCATTGTCTCTTTTTGATAATAGCCATTCCAATAGTTCTGGGGAAATACAAAGCTGTGGTTTTGATATGTACTTTTCTGGTGACTTTTTATGTTGAACATATTCTCCTTCCCTCCCTACACATGTGTTGATCACTTGCATGATTTCTTGGAAGAAATATTTGCCTAAAGGCCCATCTAAAAAATATAATCTTTACTGGAATTCTTCAATATTCCTGCTGATATTTAAGGCTCCTATATATCTGTATGTATGTATGTATGGGTAGATGTTGCAACCAAGTGAAGGAATTACAAAGATTCTATCATCTTACCTTATTTTTTGGTTTTATGTCTTACTATGCTTTTGCCCAAGGGTTTATGTTTCTTTTCCACTTGGCTATGTATTGGAAACAAATGAGCTGTCCATTTCTACTTCTTTGCTTTCACTGAGAATTATCATCCTGTGCCTCATAGTATCCCACAAACATTTATCAGCATTTGCCAAAACTGTACTGCAATTCATAAGTCACATCTTCCATTAGGCTTCAACTACCTCCCTTGTCCCACCAATCTTATAAGGTCTTTCTTATACTCATATTCAAATGAGCTTGACATGGATCCCATCCACTCTAACTCTCACTGGAACTACACATGCAACTGTTCAACATAGAGACTGCATAGTATAATCTCCCTAACTGTCAGGCAGTAGAATTTATGAATGTTTGCATTTATCACAGCATCTTTGCAAAGTCTATATGTAGTACATAGTCAACAAGTTATTTATTGAGAAGATGAGTGAATGAATGTGCAATCTTCACTCAGTGTTGGGAACTGCTTTAAGAGACCGACTTTTTTCTAAGACACTTACCTGCCTATGTCACAGAATTCATATTCAGAGGAAAATATCTGAGCGAAAGCATTCTGTTATCTATAAATAAAATGCTTGCTTTGACAATTATCCATGGCAATGTGAGACTTGCTTTGATGTAGTGCTTGGCAGGTGGGGTGAATGCATGGACAAAATTGGAAAGAAATCATGGTTGAAGATGAGCTCACTTGATTTGGAGCACTTAGTAATAGCAAAGTAAGAATGATCAAAAATCAGTTTGAATTAAGAATTTCTTTCACATGCAGAAAAGGAAATAGACTAAGAACTTGTAATTAGGTGATTTGTCTAAGAGCTCTATTGTTATTGATGTACAAAGCTTTATTCCCTATCTGATCATGTTTCTTTCATTATGTCTGCATGGTAAATCCAAATGAGTTTATATTATGTGTCTCTTTGTTTTCCCTATTCATCTCACTGCATTCACATAATAAAATTTTATCAAAATAGTTATGAGAATATCCACTTAGAAATATCTCTATTTGATTTTTTCAGTCTTATTAACAAACACACAAATTATCAAAGATATTATAAAATGGATGCTTATGATAAATGAAAAGGTAGAGAAAAATCATTAAATATTAATTATCCATTTGCTTATAACTTAGGATCTGGAAATGTGGAGCACACTAGGAAAACATAACACATCCCCATGGCATACATGAAGTCTTATAAATACAAAAGAAAAACAAAAGAGGTGCTTTGAGCTTAACAGCAGAGTACAGTTCTGCTTAAGAGGAAAATGTCCTAAAAGATACAGCACAGCTTTTGATCTGTCTTTGGAAGACTTGCACAGATGTAGCTAATCCTAAAAGTAATGATAAGTATTTGCTTCCTAGGCAAAAACAGGGGACTGAGCACAAGTGGAATCTAGTGTGTCCCACAAGCCTAGGGAAACTTAGCCCTCAAAGCTGGGTATGGTGGAACACCCCTCAAATCCTGGCACTAGGGAATTTGAGGCAGGAAGGTCATGATTTCAAAGTCAACCGGGGCGAATGAGAATCTTTGTCTCAAAAGGAAAAGGAGAAAGGCAGGCAGAAGGAAGGAAGGAAGGAAGGAAGGAAGGAAGGAGGGAGGGAGGGAGGGAGGGAGGAAGGAAAGGAAAGATATTTTCCAAGGAGGCTTAACCCACTATGTGACTGGATCGTCAGCCCAATCAGGTTTAAATTCCTAATACCATGGTATCACACCATCTCCAGAGAAGACTCTCAGAGGAACAACAGCAATGGAATCTATGCAATCCTTTGCAGAACTCATGTCTGTGAGTGTAAATAAATGTTGGCCTCCTCTGCTTCCATTCTTGGCACAGCAAGGTGATCATTATCTTCTGCACTGTTTTCCATCCATGGGATATCTGGTGACAAGAAAAGGCCGCTGATTAGCTGGGGATTTGGATTTGCTCCAGGAATAGAGTGGAGAGCCAAGAACATTGCTATGTCATTGTCTTTGTTGTTGATCATTCCCTACAGCTCCATGCAGATGGTCTGAGATTTTGACCAAGTAGGGTAGGAAATTACATTCACGGAGTCCTGCTATGCAGCAGCCTCTCTGCGCTTGAAAATACCCCCTTGAGAAAATAGACTTTTTAAAAAAATCACTTCTGTATGAAAAGCTGTCACTCATTTGTAGAAGTGGAAAAATTGTTGATTCAGAGAAACCAAATTTAGAATTACAAAAATTGTATTTGTTGTCTATAAGACAGTGTACTCTTATGATGTCATAGTTTTAGTTATGATTAAAATTTTCAAGATGCCCGAACTCTCAGGCTTAATGACATGTTAGAATAGTTATTTTCCTCTCTATGAAGGGAATGTTTTTGCTGTTATTTCATAAGTGTATGATGAATCCATGTGGGTGGGTGGAGCTAGAGGCCGCCGTTAGCAAGAGTGAGCTCAAGTCCTGCCCACCTTCTTCTCTGGTTATTCAGAGGCACTTCCTTTTTTTTCTTTTGACTGCAAATCACTTTGACTTCCTCTACTGCTCTGTTAGAGGCTAAAACTGGCACACCTCAGTTTAGTTCCTCAAATACAAATTAAAGTGGGGGGGGGGACATAGGATTAAACCTTTCTTACTTTCACTGTGTGAAATTTCCAAAAACATAAACAAAACACTGATCGTTGGTGATCACATCTGAGAATTTCTTTTGTTGTTGGTGGTGGTGGTCGTGGGGCTTGAACTCTTAGCCTGGGTGCTGTCCCTGCGCTCTTCAGCTCAAGGCGAGCGCCCTACTGCTTGAGCCACAGCACCACTTCTGGTTTTCTAGTGGTTTATAATAGATAAGAGTCTCATTGGACTTTCCTGCCCGGGCTGGCTTTGAACCGTGATCCTCATATTTCAGCCTCCTGAGTAGCTAGGATTACAGGCATGAGCCACCGGTGCCCCGCATCTCTGAGAATTTCTAAATCATGAAACTAAGCAAGTTCTTTAGCTCCGTGCTCTGTGCATGTGTTAGAGAAATATCCTAATGTATAGCTTTTCCAGTCTAGTAGAGTTAGTCTAGTAGTGGTTAGTCATCTTTACTCTGACTTGATGATACTCTTACCACTTACATGAATCTTAATATCAATACAAACATATAAAAAAATCCTTCCCCATGATTAGTAAACATGAATGTATTTAGCTTATCATAAGGATATAAGAATATCTCATCGATGAAATAATTTGCAAAGAGTCAAAACTCAACCTTGCCGCTCTAGGTTTTAGGAGCAAAGATAGCTCAAGAAAGGAAGTGCGCATTGCCAAGGAGGGATAAGTAGCCTGTGTTTCAGTAAGAATGTGAGTTGACAATGTGTATGAATCTTAAATTTAGTTGAGTCAGTGTCACCTTTGCCCCACATGAAGACACTTTCAGGAGGACTTGTCAGTGGGGCAAAAGGATATTTGGAAAAATAAAGAACTAAAAGAAGTCCTTAACTTGACTATAAGTAGAAGGTGGGTATCAATATGGAAGAATAATCTCCATAGGGAGAAAAATGGAGGAACTATTGCTCGTTCTTCCCCCATAGTCCTTTGAGTTGAATCATGACACAAAGATAAAGTAAAAATGTGGGAATTCAGTGGCTGGACAAAGCCACAAATGCCTTGCATGTACAGTACTTTGCAACACTCCCTGTGATTTTGTTGATCTTTTTATATTGACAGTGATCCCTTTGTTTGGGAATCGTGTTTCACCTTTGTGATAGTCTCTAAATTATCTTATTCAAGTCTCTTACTGGCCACAGGAGATTTTGTACCTAAGAAAAACAACTTTTAAAAACTTGTCTCAGGCCACCCATCCTCGGAAGACAGTGAATTCAGGTCCATATTTTCCCTCTACAATCCCCAAAGTGCTGTTTCACCTAGCTTTCTTTGAGATATGTCTGTGACATGGCCAACCACGAGTTTCAAATGGCTCAATAGATGCCTCATCTGTACGGAGTCAAAACTTAGAACTTAGAGCATAGGAACATAGCTTCTCACAAACCAATTAGCGAAAACTATTCAGCAGCTTAGGTCAGCAATGCAGTAGGTCAGCCGAATTAGTAGTAATCACAGTCATCCCACGACGCCATAACTAGCGCTAATAGAATTAACAGTCAGTTCAAGTTGTATGTGCTTCCAGTAATTGAATCAGATAAAGAAATACTTGATTATTCACCATGGGCCAGGTGCTACACCCTTTTATCTCATTAAATGGTCATGACATGCCAAGAGGTATATCTAACCTAATTTGACAAATGAATACACTGAGAATTTTTCCAGTTTACTGGAGCAAAGAGCTGAGTGGTGAGTCAGGATCTGATCTATTGCCAAATAGTTCTATAGAATATTTGTTCCTGTCACAATAGGGAGGGGGAAAGTAGAACCAAACAGAGATGAACTCAATCCTGAGAGGTTACAGTGGCCACTGCCTGTCAGTTCACCATCAGTACTTTACAAGCACTGTGACTTCCGGTCACAGTGGTGACCGGTCACATAGGGTGGGCCTATGCTCAGAACACATAACCGTGAGAAGGTTTCACTCGCCTCCCATGTGCAGAGTCTAGGACCGAGGGCCAGAGTCTTCATGCTGTATTCTCTTATGTATCAGAACCCTTCCCCTGGGTCAGGAGTTTCTGACCTAGTAAACTGGGCCTGGTTAGACTGTACAGTGGAATGGCTCTCCACCACCATGTCACAGCACAACAGGAACAGTGTTTCCTATGAATTCACTCTGTCTAATCTCACCAGGAAACCTCAAGGCGGCTCCATGATTCTTATATTCATGCTTAGTTATTTCTTTTACATATTCTCCAAGTGGCTTTGTCTAACTATTTATAGCCTCCATAAAAATTTAACCCTATGCCTTCCTTCCTCCACGTCAGCAAGAATTTCTTCTGTATCACAGAAGATAGTTCATTCTATACCTTCTGCAATTTCTTCTGCCTTTACCATATGCTCATCATTATCATTTTTCCGTTGACTTCCTTCTCTTAGGGGAAAATGCCTGTTTCCCTCCATGTATTTTTCTAATTGTCTAAAGATATGTCTCTGCTGTGTGTCTTTCTCTATAATATTTTGATCTCACAGTGATCTTCCTTTAACAACTCTTGCCTGACTATGTGCTAACTATTAGATTCTCTATGACAACTGCTTATAAACAACTTCATGGTTTTCATACCAGAAACAAAATTAATCAATAGTAAAATAGAGCTTTCTGGCTAGGAGGTGGTGGCTCATGCTTGTCATTCTAGCTATTCAGGAGACTGAGACCTGAGGATCACTGTTGGAAGCCAGGCAGGAAAACCCCATGAGTCTGTGGCCCATGTAGTAGAATGTTAGCATTGAGCTAGAAAAAGCTCAGGGACAGTACTCAGGCCCTGAGTTCAAGTCCTTGGCTGGGATAAAGTAATCATATTACTACTACTACTACTACTATTTTTTTTTTACTATCCTATCTTTCTACTATTCTGTCTCAAAAGATAGAGACACAGAGAGAGACAGGGACAGATTATATGTCTTCACTTATTTACTTGACCACTCATTTCTCACTTATGGGTTTCCCCCCAAATATTTCCAATAACATTTTGGATTAAGAAATGAAGTTCTGACTAGGAATGAGTGCAAAACTCTGTAGCATGAGTTTGAATGACTACCATCCAGATTAACTCAGCAGAAACATAACCATCTCCGTTATCAGTAGGCAAAGAGATCATTCTGCTGAGAAGGGTATGGAAGGAAAGATGAGAGGTAAGTGGGGAAGAGCCTTAGTAAGAGTTGGCAAAAGAGAAAGGGCTAGACAGGCTCAGGGTCCCTTGTCTCCTCCTCGTGTCACCATGATGGTCCCCGTTCTCACTACCTGGATGATGACAGTAGCTGCCAAGCCAGGTCCCTTCACGCCAAATCTATCTCTGTCTGACTTGTTTGCAGAAAGTAAGAGTTAAGAAACTAGTGATGTAAAAATAAAAATGTCATTCTACCAGGATGAAGAGTGGTAAGGGAAGAAATGGAGAGTCTTAAGAGTTATTTCAATACCAAAATAAAAGTCTAGTTTTCTTATTTTTTGAGGGGGAGGGGCTTACTGGGGATTGAAGTTGGGGCTTCAAGCTTGCTAAAACAAGTGCTATGCTTCTTGACCCACAACCCCTGGTTCTTTTTCTTTTTGTTTAGATATAGTTCGTTTATATATAGTTGTTCATATATAGTTCAAGCATTTGCCTATGCTACCTTCAAACTATGGTTCTCCTAACTCTGACTCTAGAGTTGCTGGTATTACATTCATGAGTCACTATGTCTAGACCTGGGTATTTTTCTTAAATCTCAACATATACTGATTAGATTGTAGACACTGTTAAAACAAGTAAGTGGCAATTATGTACTCATCTCACTGATTATCAGGTACCAATGTGGATAACTAATGATTATAGTAGGTAATACTTGAATTTCCAAGACTCAGTTTCCATCAGGTAAAAATTCATCAAAATTATGATTTTTAGAATGTGATTTTATTTTATAGCAGTAACATCCTTTTCTCTGGGGGAAAAAAAACATGCTTATGTTTTCCTTACTATAGTTTCATTTATAAGGCAGTAATTGTAATTTGTGTGAAGTATATGAATTTTAACAATTGTTTAATTCTTTAATGGCACTATCCCATTATTATTATTTACTGTTAGTAGACATTTGAAGTTGATATTTAGCTCTTAGGTTCATCTAGCTATCTAAATTTGCTTTGAAAAGACTCTGAGGATTCACATTTAGGGGTATAATTCAAAATGCTAAAAATAAAATGCAGAAATAAGCCATTGGCTGTTGGAGGCTCACACCTGAAATCTAAGCTATTTAAGATGATGAAATCTGAGGATCAAGGTTCAAAGCAAGCCTGGGCAAGAAAGTCAGTGAGATTCTTACCACCAAAAAGGCTGAAAGTGGAGTTATGACTAAAGTGGTGGAGTACTAGCCTTGAGCAAAAGACCTCATGGACAGCTCTCAGGCCCTCAGTTCAAGCCCCAGTCCCAGAGTACAAATGAATGAATGAAGAATGAATGAAGAAAATGAGGATGAAAATGAACCAAGTGTTGATTTTTTTCCCATGGGAAATAACTTTAACTTTCGTGAGAAAAATGATAGTACTGCTTGTTCTATATCAGTGTTTCAGAGGATCATTTTTTTAAAAGGACATTTTTGAGACTCAGGAAGTTGGCTTGTACTCAGAAGCTGGTCAGGTTAGTTTGAACTCGGTAATCAGCTCAGTCTTTGTTTAAAGCCACTTATAAATAACTTTTCCCATGCTAATAAAACATCAGAGCCTCAGAATCTTCTTGCCGCTATAGAACATTTGACAGTCTTTTCTAAGGAACAAATTATCAGATGGCATGAACTCAAAAAAATTCTTTTCCAAGTGGAGTGAGGAATTTTGTCTAGGGAAATAGCAGGCTTCGGTGCAAGGTTGAGCAGGGCTTTCATTTCGATTATGTCATTATTGCTTCTCTATCTAATCTTGTCTTCAGTTTTTGTTACTGGCAGAAGTTGGAGTGATTTATTTGTAAATATTTGTTTTCATTCTTTCAATAATATTCATGCATTCTCATTACCACAAAATCACCAAATATGTTTCCAGGTGGGGGTTTTCAAACATTTTCTGAAAACAAATCAATGCTTAATCACATAATCAATACTTAATGAAGTAATCAATATGTTAGACTTTGCATCTAAACGGTCTCTATTGCAACCACTAGATTCTGTTGTGATACTGCAAACCTAGCTGTCAACAGTCTATAAAGCAATGAAGGAGGCTATGTTCCAATAAAACTTTATTGATTAAATAGTCAGTGGACAAACTTGGGCCATGATTTGCTGACCCCTGATTAAAGAAAGGGATGCTAAGAAAGTGTTGAACTAAAAGGTTCAAGAGCTTAAGAATCTTCTTGATCTCTACAATTCAGAGATTTCAGATGCTCCAAAAACAAATGATCAAATTAAATGCTACAGGTGCTCAGATTGTCTCCAATGGCTGCTTTTGTAAGTCATATATTTCACTGGCTAAATTTTACTCCTTTCAATCAATTCTCTTGAACACCAACGCTGTGACACTGTGAGGCTTTCAAGGCTGATACACATAAGCTCATTTCCTGATCCTTAGCCCTGTGGAAAGGAGCTATTGACGCTGGAAATAGGTACTCAGATAATTTTCAGTTTTCTCCCATATTTCCCTTAGGACGTGTCCTAACTCAGTCCAGGCATTGATTTTGATCTTGCCTGTTTTCTCTTTCCATCATTTCTACAGCAGGGTTGTAGAGGTCAATGTTCTTTTTGGCTGTCATTAGTTAGTTTGACTTCCAAATTCAATACACAGGGTTGGCGAGGTGGCTCAGTGGTAGAGTGCTTATCTCGCATGCATGAGGCCCTGGGTTTGATTCCTCAGCACCACATGGGCAGAAAAAGCCGGAAGTGGCGCTGTGGCTCAAGTGGTAGAGTTCTAGGTTGAGCACAAAAAGGCTCAGGAACAGTGGCCAGGCCCTGAGTTCAAGCTCTTGGACTGAACAAAAAGGAGGAGGGAAGTATCCAAAATGTGTACACTCTTTCAGCCTGCCACTATACCCAACTCAAAGCAATTTTGCCAATTTAAACTATTTTTAATGTTGCATTCAAAACTCAATATATCTGGCTGAATTAATTAGCAACTCCTAACTGCTGATTAAATTATTAGACTTATTGCAAAGCTGAGATTTTAATTCACTACCTGGAGTTATGAAAGGCTTACATCATCACAAAAGAAAATAAATTATCCTTAAAAATCTGAATATGAGAGCAATAAAGATTTCACGGACCATAATCTATGAAATGGATTTCATAATAATTGGGAGACTAGTTGAACACTCAATTTATTGTCTGAGGTGATAATTAACACTTTCAAATGAAAGGATTTACTGAATTCAAATTTCACGTCTCCAGTAATTTTTTTGTGAGTTTTATACAATGATAACTACAGACAGCTCATCATAACGTATTAGGTGCTCATTGTGACATAGTAGATGTGCATCTTTTAGGAAAATATTTGTTTATTTTTAGTCTAAGGTTTGGTATTAACTTCTTTTTCTTTTTGTACTAGTAGTGTGTCTTGAACTCAGGACTTGGTGCTCTAACTTGGCTTTTTCACTCAAAGCTGACATTCTACCACTTGAACCACAGCTCCACTTTTAGCTTTTTTGGTAATTAATCGGTTAATTAACTAGTTAGTTAATTAGTTTCTCAGATTTGGCTGCCACATCTGATTTCAGTCCACAATCCTCAGCTCTCAGCCTACTGAATAACTACGATTCCAGGTGTGAAACATCGACACTCGGCTGGTATCCACTTTATTATTTGGTTATACCTCCAAATAAGATACTATGCCTAATGAACTATACACAATAACCCTATAGAATTGCCTTCAAAATAAAAAGTTATCTGTGTACAGTATTCCTTCAAATAGCTCAGCCACATAACTTCTATATCTAACACCCAGCGTGATCCAACTAGGGAACCTAGCTCAATATTGCTCTTAGAATTCCCTTCAGTGTAAGAAGGAAATGGCAGCATATTTTGGAAGAGCTAGTGACTAATGCCTTGAGTCTAGCCCTAACAGATGAAAATAAATTAATCTCAGTGGTAGATTGGGTTATATAGCAAAACCCAATGAAATGTCCAAGTGTTCTAAATTTTGATTGCTATTTCTCTAGCCTGGAATAAGCAAACAGGGCTGTAAGTCTATTGGTGAGCCATGTTCTCCGGGGCCTCTCACCCTGACGGGCTGTGTCCTCTCCCAGGATCTGTCACTGCGAAGGGGATGAAGAGAGCCCGCTCATCACCCCCTGCCGCTGCACGGGGACCCTGCGCTTTGTGCACCAGTCCTGCCTCCACCAGTGGATCAAGAGCTCCGACACGCGCTGCTGTGAACTCTGCAAGTACGACTTCATAATGGAGACGAAGCTGAAGCCGCTGCGGAAGGTACAGTGGGCGCTGGAGCGGGGCTGGGACCGAGAGCGTGCCAGGCCTGCAGGCAGCCAGGGCGGCGGGCAGGCTGGCTGTCCTTCCAGACCCACTGCCTTCGATTCCAGATGACTGTAATACCCACGAAGGACACGTGTCTAGTGCTGGGCTCCACGTGAAAATAACAGCAAGACTTTGTAGGCAATCCTCCTATTCTGTTTTATAATCTAGGACCCCATGCTTTATGCATCAGTCTCCAGACTTTGAAAAGACCATATGCACACACATACACACACACACACACACACACACACACACACAGGTAGGGAAAATATAACTGTAATTTAATGCAAGGAACCTGAGATATTGTTATTTGCAGTAAAGATCTGTAAGAATAAGATACTTACTGAAGTCACTTCCCAAGAATGATAAATTCGATTTCATAATATGAATTCATCTAATTCTTTGAAAGCCAAGTACTAGATTTTTATTTTTTACTGTTTTTAAGTAGTTCTATACAAGAGTTGGTATTTGACAAATCAGTTAAGGAGTACAATATACCTTGATCTGTGTTGCTCCTTTCGACATTCTCGCAAATTCCTGCCCTAACTATTCTTCGTTTTGGTGGATATACATTGGAGTCTTGACAGCATGCTCCCTGTCTTCTCTTCATTTGTCCACCTCTTTTGGCCCCGCCCACCCCTTTTGATTACCTACTTCCTGGTGTTTATTTTGCTGCACTTTGCCTTTCTAAGGAATTACACTATTTGCGATCTCCCTTGAATCTACCATATTTCAGTGAATACACTTGTGTACACTTGCATGCCACCCAATATATTTACTTATAAGTTTATAAGCTAATTCTCAAATGATTTCCTCAGATGAGGTGCAGACTCTTTTTATTTTTAATTGTATTTGAAGATTGGTTTGATGTTTAATATGGATAGAGTAAGTAGAAAGAAAAGAAGTAGTGTGCATCACACTGTAAGAGAGGCATAAGTATATTTTTAATCCATAAAGTGTATTTTCAAAATTCTTTATTCAACATTTTTTGAAAGTATGGCTGTAAGTTTTGGAGTCAAGTTTAAAATTAGCGTCTCACTCACAGGACTAGTGATAGGGGATATAGCAAGGACATTGGGCTTTATATAATTCACACTTGAGAGCTGGCCTCTGGATTTTAGCATGCAACTTATTCAGTTTTTGCCTGTCTGCAGAATTACATATATATGGATGCCTCAATTTCCAAAGGAGAGTATGCAAACTGCAATTTAAATAATGAAGCAGCCCAGAGCTGCTTTTTCATTTAAATTGAATGCAAAGCTAAAGTGGATAGAGGGAACATTGCTTGGAAATAAACATGATGGCTTTCAGAATAAGCAAGGATGTACAGTAAATAAGAATGTTCCAGTGGGCATCTGACTGGTGGCTGACCACTGTAATTCGTCATTAGTTCTGAAACTTAGAAGAGGGAGAATAATGTTCCCTGCTTTTGTGGCTTTAGTAAGGGGTTTATAGATGTCAAAAATTATGCACAGAGTGCCTTTGAAGTGTGAGCTATCTTTTTTTTTCCTTTTTAACACTGAATGACCTGAATACCAAAAGATGACACTCTGTTCCTTTAAGAGCAACCAATGCCAAAAATAGAAATGGATGTTTCTTCTTTGTCCTTTCTTGATCCACTAAGCAGATGTCCCGTGTTGTCTAGAGGGCTAAGTGGCATTCTGTGTTCCCTCGGGGAACTACAAGTTGTTTTATAGCATCTGTGTATTCCTTTGGGTTTCTCCTACCATCTATCTAACCAAAGCTTTTATTTCAACTTTGTCAAACATAGCATTTCCATTTGAGGGCTAAAATCTGGATTGATGACATAATCAAACTCATTATTTATGACCTCCCATCATTACCATTTTTGGTGGATAAACTCAACATGATTCTGGTGGGAAAACTGAACAGAAATGTGTTCTCTCCTCAGCTTTCAGGGAGTCAGCCATCTTTTAAATACGACCTGAAGCTTTTCTTAATATTCCATTACCAATAATTTACAACTCCACCAGGAATTCCTTCTCAACTGACCTATTTATAAACCAAATAGAAAGGAAGCAAATACATCCATCTTTTTAAATATTCATGATAATGAATATGTTGCTGCCACCTAATGGGTACCTACTAACTGTTGATTAATGCGATATTCTAGTGTCTTTTTTAAAAGAAAAACTTTCTCTGAGCATAAATATTGATGAAGGACCGCACTTCAACATCCTTTATTTTTAATAACACTTAAGTCCATCCAGGAAGTGTTAGAATCTAACCTAGAGGCAATGTTTCAGCATCCCACGGATGTGTTTTCTCTGAGCCACAGGGCTTACAACTTGACTATTAGTTGCTGACATTTTAATGTATGAATATTTCAAGCAAATTACAGGTGTCAAAATTCACTTGGAAACCACAATCTCTGGCTCTACTGGGCTCATTCCCTATATGACAACAACCAGGGGAGCTAAGCAGTAGCTGAGCCCTTCAAGAGAGAATTTGCTTTCAAGTTTTTCCCATCTCTTCCCTCTTACTCTTGTTCTGATTCTGAGTCCTTCTGCCATATCCACTTCCCTGAGTACATCCAGGCCTGGAATAGGGATCTAGTGTCCAATTCCTGTTGTCCTAAACATAGGATTATGCCTTCCAGTCTTACCTTCTAGAATGTCTGGGGCTTTACACCCAAGGAAAAAGTTTTACAAATTCTCAGGCGCACTTGGAAGGATACTTTAGAGGTAGGCTCTGGAATGAGTTCAGATTGTGCAAGGTAATATGAACTCTCCAGACCTGAGGCAGTTTTCCTTGTTCTAGGTGGTTTGTTTTGAAATGGCACTGGGATTCATCAACAGTTTTCTTTTGGTAGATTTTAAGTGGCCATAAAGAATGCCAGGTATAGCATTTGGTTGGAATATATTTGAAGTATATCCAATTAATTGCTCTCTGCTCAGTAATTCCATTACAGTTTATAACATTCTAAAGACAAAGCCCATGAAACAATTAATTTAGCTAATGATTCTGAATTTCTGCCATTACCCAATGGAGACAGGAGATTCTGCTTAAATGAAATGACTTCATAAGTAGAAAGGTACAAATCTTCATAGTCTGAAGAACCTTGGGGCTTAATAGTCTTTAAAGATATCAGTAAAACCTTACTGAACTAATTGCTGTTACCATACCAAGACCTACAATTAGCAAATTCATCAAGGTTTCCAGAAGAAAATCTTTATAAAGGTAAAATAAAATCAGTGGTTTATTTAAAGTAAAACCATTTTAATCATCTTTCCGTCAGTAGCTCAACTACTTTTATGACATTCAGTAAAAGTCCTATTAATTTGCTGAGTTTTCCAGGGTCAGAAGTGACTTTTCAAACCCAGAAAAGTCAACAAGCTTCAAACAAATAAAGTACAGTAATGACTAAGTGAAATTTGGAAAGGTATACAATATTGATTAGGAAGCATAAACGGACCAGATTCTAAAACTGTGAAGTTGACTGAGATTCAGTTTTGAATCTTCCTGAGTGAAAGAAACCGGGTTTTTAAAGCCAAATCTGTAAGCATAGAAAATACCCCTAATCTTCTCCCTCTCCTAAAATATTTCTTTACATATTTTTCCATGTGGAAATTCTTGATAACTGAACTGAATATTACAAAACATTTAGCTCCATGCAATCCTTATGTTTTTGGTCTCAGTTCATTAAGCCTGCCTTATGAAAGCTTACCAAGTCTATTTTACAAGTAAGGAAAATGAGAGACCATATCAAACAGAATATCATGTACCCCAAAACCCTTCATTCTAACAGTTTTACTCAATGAGTGCTAGGTGCCACTACATAGCTAACGAAGGATCATATTTTAAGTGTGGTGGTGCACACCTACACTCCCAACACTCAAAAGAATGAGGCAGGGAGATCTTGAGTTCGAGACTAGCCTGAGCTACATAATGAGACCTTGTCTAAAATAAAAATGATGATGACGCTGATGATGATGATGACAACGACAATGATGGTGATGATGGTGATGGTTGATAAAGACAGTGGTAAAGGTTGCCTTCTCTAATACTGGCACCTTAACTTTGGATTCTTTGACAACCTTAAGTTGCATTTCTGGAGTCCCTATTCACGCTTTATTGACAAAGTCAAGCTTTCCAGTTTTGATCTTTCATGGAGCTTGCAGTGGGTGTATAAAAGAGGATTCTTTTTAAAACAGTAAGAGGAGGGACTCAAAGAAACATTCTCCAGATTGTCTTTGGGGGAAAAATAAACACAGAAAAAGAGATTCAAAGTAACATCCTACCTAGAATAACAGGACATAAAAGAGTAAATTGAAAATATTTTAAAAAATCACTTATGAGCCCCACACACAAAAAAGAAACTTTAGCTTCCACTTAATCCATTTCTGATGGGAATCGTTCAAATAAAATGTTTCTAAAACAAGTACTTCTTTTCTGATATTTCACTTCCTTCTTATCCAATAGCCTTTCAACTAAGTTCCATCATTATATACACATTAACTCATTTGCAGGCTGAAAACGATGAACCTCAATAATTTGAAACATACATTTCTATTGTCTTTTGTATTTTATACATTTTTCTTATTTTTTTAACTATTCTTAAGTAGTTGTACAAAGAGATTTCAGTTCAGCATGCCAATTTACGAATAAGTGCATCATAATCAATGTCCTTCTCCATTCTGTCCCGACTCCATCTATCCCCTCTAAGTACCCGGCTCCATTTTCACAGATGCGCATTGAATATTATGACCTTATTTGCCCACCCTTCACCTCTCCATCCATCTATCTCAACTTGAATTCCTTTCCTTCTGGCAAATTTCAGGTTCCTGGTATTCATTCTTTGAACTCTAAGTTAGTTGTTCTAAGGAGTTACACCCTTGGAATCCTCCCTTATCTATATTCTAGTCAGGTTTTGAAACACATATTTTTATTTTCACTCTGCTTTTTCAGCCTTTTTAAAGATGGTTGAAGGGCTTTCTATCTATCTGTTGTTTCTCCTTCTTCCATGGACTAAGAACATCAAACACTCTTTGGCTGTTTCTTCAGTAGACTTCTTCAAGATTTCACATAACTCTTTCTTTTCTGCCTTGAACAACACTGTGATGATAGAAATCAGACGTTATAGAACTGGGTTTGCCAGGGTGAACGTCACTTCTGGATAGACTTCAGCAAGATTGTCCTTTGATTTCAGTCAAGTGTTTTATTGGTCTTGGATAATCTGACCTCATTCTAGGATTTTCAGAGATTGGAGTGGGGGACATCCTGCTTGATTCTCAGTGAGATCTAAGAAGTGGGGGCTGCACAAGAAAGCCCTCAGTAATAAAGTGCTGATACCTTCAGGCATTCGCCTATGACTAGAGCTCAGCTCTGAGGATTAGATAATGCTGTTCCATTTCAATAAACATACAAGTCTATCAGCAAGTAAAAGCTGCACCAGTGTAGTCCAGGTGAAACTTCCTTCATGGTAAAACCAACTGTACTCATAATCCTCAATGCCTATGTCCTCTCCTATCTTTGTTTTAGTACCACAACATTTAGTTCCTCAATTTAATACCTCAATTACTACTCTGAGGACCACAATTGATGTGTTAAGTAATCCACTGTGTGCACATGACATGCCAAGATGTCTTGTATCAAATACTTAGCAGATGCAAAATACAAGTATTTCAGAGATTATTCTAATAGATACTTGTGATTTATCAAATGTCTTTAACTGAAATACTACTAGGTCAATTAGTCTTCAGAAGTTTCGAAGAAGTAAGTAGGCATCTGGAGTCAATATTATAGTGTTCAAATAGAAATACTGTTTTCTGGCCAGCCAAAGAGTTTATTGTTATGAAACTCCCATCTGCAAATACAGGCCTCCCTCTGGATGGATTTGAACTCATGCCCCCAGCAAATGATGTACCAATAGTTGTTCTAAAGGGACCCAGCAATGCAAGATTTAGTCACTCACTCAATTTACTGTACAAAGAATCTACTTAGTAATCTGAGCAAGACAGTTCCTATTCCTGACCTCAGAATGCAGAGAACAAACCACAATAGGATGGGAAAGGAGGTGAGAGTAAAGTATCACTCTGGGGGATATGACAATTCAAGGAGAGAGTTAGCCATCATGACCATTTATCCTTGTAAGACTATCTCTAAATAAATATATGTAAATAAGGCAAGAGAAGAAAACTATAAGCACGTAGCAAAATGATTACCTTTTCTCTTTTTTCCTTCCTACTAATCTAGAAGTCAGTTCTCAATAAGTGAGGTCACCAGAACAGCAACTGAATGTACAGAAAAGAATTGGAATAGCAAGTAGAGTTTATTTAATCTAGGTTTGGATAAATAATCCTTGAATAATTGGTTGGTTCTGATTGATCAAATGCAACATTTTTCTAGCAGTTCTTTATTACTTCATCTAATTACACACTGTTTAATTCTGTTTCTTTCTTTGAAAACTAATTCTTGAACAATACAGCCTCAAGAAGAATGTTACCTTATATTACTATTATAAATATAAAATAGACACTTAATTTTACATTATTATCCTTGCCATTGAAATCTGAAACCATTTTTGAGTTTCATCCCTGGGGAAAGAAAACGTTTTATTTTAACAAATATCAGGGACACAAAACAGAGATGTTTTTCCCTTACATATTGCACAATCTGATTTTTTTCACACATAAATTATGACTGAGGTGAGGGAATAATATTCCAGTGATCCATAGAAAAGCAAACAGCATCAAATTAGAATGTGCTAATACACACATACACACAGGTAGAAATCAAGATTTCCCCAAAGTATCATCTCATAATTGAGTTTTAAATTGCTTTTTTATTTAAATATTCCTCCAGTATAAGATTTTTTTCCAGTTAAGGGGTATTTTTCTTAATGCATTATTCCAATTTTTAAGTCTTGTATCAAATATAAGAATACTTTTCACTTAATTTTTTTAGGAGAGAGAGCATTATTAATGTACCCAAGTTGGTCTGCAACTTGTTACCCTCTTACTTTTGCTTCCCAAGTGCTAGAATGTGTAGTAAGCCCTTACCTCAAAAAATTAATCTAATTTAATTTTTTAAGATAAAATAAAGTGTGGGGAAGGAGGGACAGGATCATACCCAGTTCCTTTTCCCATTGGCTCTGATAGAGAACGAGAGGACAGAGAGGCAGCTCTTATTCTGCTGGTGAACCTAGCACAGCATACATGAATCAAGGTATAAAGAGTTTTGCCTAGAGCAGGTGAATGCTTCCCTCCTACCTCATCACACAGGGCATCCTGTGCTCGGGATGATAAATATCACGAAGTCACCTTTTATTTGAGATGCAAGGAAAATAACTGAATACTAAGAAGAAATGATTTTGAACATGTCAAGTTCTGGTCTAGCAGAACACTAGGTTTTCCTTCTGGTCCTGATGCTTAATTCCTCTGAGCCTTCCTGCAGTGCTTGCCATTTCTAAAAGGAAGCTTAGCCTTCAAGTTTCCTTCAGTTTAAAATTCTTTGAGGTCATGAAAAGAGAAGTAAAGAATTCACTTCTTTTTTAAAAGGAAGACGAGATACTGAGATAGGAGTCCAATTTGTCTTTGAGACCACAGTAGGGCAATTGTGAAGCCAGTGTGACCATACAGTGACACCAACCTCAAAAGAATAAGAAGGAGAAGGAGGAGGAGGACGAGGAGGAGGAGGAGGAAGAGGAAAGAGAAAAAGGGAAGGAAGGAAGGAAGGAAGGAAGGAAGTGCTTGTGTTAAATGCATAGAAATGGCAAGAAGAAAACAAAAAGTAGACATATGTGTGGTGGGCTAGGCTGTGTGGGACAGGATGCAGAGCAAAGACAAGAGGCTGGTAGGAACTTCCATGCCTGTTTAATCTTACTCGCTACTTTTTAAGCAAAGCATGGTGGGAAATGCAAATGCTTTGTCTATATTGAAAAAAAGAAAAGAAAGTGCTTAAGGGATTGATGTTCAGTCAGGGAAGAGAAAAGATGAAGAGAGCAGGAAGGAAGAGGAAGAAAAAGAAAGAAACAAACAGAAGGAAGGGAAGGGAGGGCCGTTAGCAGGAGGGAAGGTGGTCTGTGCCCAGGTCTCTGCCAGGTCTGAGCCCAGCCCACACTTCTTTTCTTACAAGTTCTAACGTGAGGGTTAAAGACCAAGGTAATGGAAATTCATTGGTCCCCGACAGCAAATCTATTGTGTAGCCCTGAGGCACACAAGAAAGGTCTTCGACCCTGAGAAGGAAGCTTGGATGAGCTCAACGTCATTTCTCAGCTTGGCACAGGATGGAAAATAAAAGCACATTTAACATCTCAGTAAGTCAGTTTAGTGGATTCTTAAAAAGTTGATCCCTATTTTCTTTTTTTGTTGTTTTTGTTTTTGATCCCTATTTTCTTTAAGGCCAGAGTTTAAATAAACATACAACTAACCTCTCGCAGTACAAAAGGTGATACTTTGATGAAGCACTTTTTGTTAAAAACAAATTTAACAAGTTTTGAAGCCATATCCTTTTATGCATGTGGGAAATGGATTCTTTCCTGAAACACTGTCCAGCTCCCAATAGACTTTAGTCACGTATAAGATGACATTGACAGCCGGTGAGTCTCTAGGGTCACAGGTACAGGCCCAAGGGCCGCCCAGTAATGAGTCCCTCCTCCCAGTTTAGCATCGCACAGCTATTTACTGAGCGACCACAGTGATACAGTCGCTATTCCTAGCATGAAAATTAGAGTGCTGAGTAAGACACCGGTCCTCTGACCTCAGAGAATTTCTATTCTAGGGAGATGAGGATGGAGGTAGAGAGTTTGAAAATGAATTGGTTATATTATCTTAAAATAGACTTGAAAATGGGATAGGGGACCATTCTAGTTAACTCCAGTCAGGATTAATAGAATTCCAACGACTAAATTATAACTCAAGGGAAATCTGTAGGAATTTTTGAAAAAGAGAAAAAAAAAAAAAGGACATTCCATGTCATAGCTGCCTCTCTCTTCCATGACAGGAGGGAAATTAAGATGAAAGGTTTGGGAATGCATGTAGGGAGACCAGTCTAGGAAGAGGCACAAAGACAACCTTGTCCAGGTTAGCAGAGAGAAATGACTGACAATGGCTATGAGAAGCCACTTCCTCCGAGGCAATTTACTTCTACATTAGGAGCCAGCGAACTCCTATAAATTACTAACGAATTCTGGTTTCATGGTGACAAATAGCAGGTAACCCAAGAAGCAGTGAAAGACTGTGGCGTTCTGACACAGGTATGCTAACTCATCTACACACACACACACACACACACACACACACACACACACACAGGAAACACAGCCCCACCACCCCAGTAGAGTGGTGTCATCAAGTACCTTTCCAAAGGAAGCCCGAATGGTAGATTTAATTTCATCACTTTTAATTTTTTAATGAATGATAATCACTTCAAATATGAAAGCTGTACAGAAAAAAAAAACAAACCAAAGAGATCTCTAAAGACTTGATTTAGCCCACAGGCCAAGAATGTACCATCTCTGTGGGTAAGAATTCCTCCTCGCTCTGTGAATATTTACCTATAGGGCACAGTGGAATGCGGCAGGAAGAACCTAGATTGTGTGGAAGAATGGGGTTTTATGTCTCTGCACCAGGATCTATGGTTTTATATGAGTCATGCGACCCAAGGCAGCTTCCTTTTCTATCAATAGAAGGGAAGGGTGGTGATGGGAACTATTTTGCCAGCTTTGAAGGTTTGTGTTGGAGATACCATGCTTGTACGCACCTGGATTTTATCTCCAGCACCAAAAGCAATCACCGATTACAGTATTAAATAGAATGATTTAAGAAAAAGGCAAAATGCTCTGATCAGATGAGTGAAGAGCATAAAAATCAAAGTACCTAAAGACATTTCTTTTTGGCTTGCCACAGCCCCTGAAACTCTAGTCCTTTAGCCACAAGAACTCTAAAGTCCTGTGCTCTTTAAAAACAAAAAACTTGGAACTCACTGAATCTAACTTTTTATTGTATAAGAAGGGGAGAAAAATTCCTAAGAGTCAAAAGACTATTAAAATTGTTGATCATATATACATGTATATAAAATGATCTTATTCTGTGTTGTATATTCTGTGTTGTAAGTCATTATTGACTTCCTTAGGTTCTAATTAGAGATGCCTACTTTCTTTTCTGAAGTAGAGCTCTTCTTAAATGTGCAAGTATAAAGTGAACTCAGCTCTGTCACCCAAATGGCTCTCATGTCATAGGACCCCAAGTGAACCAGAGGACATACAATGAGTTCTTGCTTAGATAAAATAACTTGGTCCTATGGCCCTATAACTGTGTTTGTGTAGAAGTTGCACTTGTGAGAATGTCAACTTGCAATGTCAAAGACTTTGCTAGCATACATGATGCCTTTAGCTGTTTGTTTGTTTGTTTTGTTTTGTGTATTTTCTGCAATCTTAGCCTGGGGAAGAAATTCTAATGCTTAGTTGTAAATCAGAAGCTACCTATGAGTACTTCTTAGACATGCATCCCAAATAAGATGCCTATATTGCTTTCTGCCTTATAGTCTGGGAGCCATCATTGATGCAGTGTGTTCACTTTTAAGACAGTGAACTTTTAAGCAAAGCTTCCATTCATCCAGCATCACTTTGAGCTATGCACAGGATTGGAAGGGCTGCTCCATCAGGCATAAAAGCTAATGAGTATCACTCACCTGGAAGGAAGGTTCTTGATCCGCCACTTAGGCATCCCTCTAAGGCCCGGGAAAAGGAAATTCAGTGCTGGTTGGAATAAAACCTTTCCTTGTTCTTAGCCTTCATGGTCAATGGTGCAGTCTGCTAGGTTACCTTGGCCCTGTATGTGTTGGAGTTACCATTGTCTTCAGATGCATGCTGTCCAAATCATAGAAGCTTTCCCTAGTGTTTCTCAACTTTGTTATAACAGAGGCAATATTACAAAGGCAATTGCCCCTAGTACGTATCCCTCTGATCCCAATTCATTTCTACAATCTTAAAGCCAGGAAATAATATATTTTAAAAAAGCCAAGGATAGCCCAGCTACCCAAAGTGTCTCCTTCACCCAAGGCCCATCTCTGATCATATCAGATGAAGCACAGTGTGAAACGGTAATGAGAACTAGCCAGCCTCATACTGCAGTTAAGTCAGAGAGAAACCTAGTTCTGCTTACGATTTTTTTTTCCTAAAAGAAATACCATTTTGCGAGATGACATTCCAAACTCTTATTCAGAATTGCTTTACGGTGCTTTTTTAAAAGCAAGCCAACAAAACCGTGAACTGTGAACAATGTCACAGAGAGGTCCTTGCTGGGCAATGGAAACGAGCTTGTTCAATAATGTAGGTTTGCAATAACAAAGCTTTGTGTTTGAAGCTTGATACTTTACAAATAAATCTCTCCTTGGCCCTGCCAGTGTACTTGGACTAGAGGTTACATATGTTAACAGGATGGTTTATTTTTTGTCTCTGGCATTCATAACCAGCTTTGTTGTAGAAATCATTATTTATATGCATTATTTAAGAAAAGCCAATAGGCACAGTGATAGTCCCCAGGGAGCAGCTCTGTGGTGAGGGCTCAGAAAATCAACAGAATTAGGCAAAAATAGATCTCCCCCTCCCCCCCTTGCAGAATCAATGTGCAGGGAAAATGCAGGAACCTCCTGGATCCCCAGCTAGGGTGTGGTGTTTTAAAGGGGAGAAGATCAGACATTTTACTCCTGCTCTCCTTGCTGCCTTAACTATGGGGATTTTTCCATCTCTCTTCTAACAAAGTTCATGATCAAAAAGTGAGAACTAATATAGCAGAGGTCAGGTAACCCTGGTTTGCTGTGGAATTCGTTTTCCTTTAACCTAATTTGGTAAATAGTGTGAAATCTTGACATACCAGAAGAAGGTCCTGCATCGCCATGGATTTCTTGAAGCAACGGTTCCATGTTGCCAAGGCAACCAGCTTCACTGTTTTCTTCCCTCTGGAAAACCATCTCCACTGTTGCAAACCTTAAATCACAATCATCTCTTAGACTACTCGGGGTCAAATACGTCTCCTATATGCACAAAACTGTTCCTTCTTTTATGAGCTATCCTAGTGTTACAGTGAGAGAATTTGACTTGGGGGATAAAGTGTATATTAAAGCATTCAAGTTAAAATAATCCCATAACATTTAGATTGTGCCTCTTGGGTCCCAGGAGATGCTAGGCTGTTTATTCTAAGCAGTTACTTTTTTTTTTTTTCCTTTTGGAGCTGAGGTATCAATGTTGGCATATTTTGACTAATCTCTATGTAAATTGGCTGCAATCAACTGCTTTCTCGTAGTTTTTGAAATCACATCTCTACGAAGACAAAGTAGTTTCTGGGATTCATATTACCCACCTGTTGTTTATTTTCTCTCCTTTTTTTCTTAAGAGTAAAAGCCTCATTTGGAGAGTCTTTTCCTTTCATGTAAACGGAACCGGTTTGCAGTTTTCAGAGACATTTCAACAGCATCACACCTGAATTCAAACAGAAGTGCTTCCTCCATTCCCTACCCCTCTGCCCCCCTTCTCCTCTACCCCCCCCATCTCCCAACCCACGCACTATAGTCAATGTGCATATGTGGAAATGGAACCACAGAATTTGAGGACAGCGGTGGAGTTGGAAAGATGAAGGAGCAATAGAGAGGGTGATACAGTATACTCATGAATGGACTGGCTGGACTCAAATCTCTTTGTATAACTACGTAAAGACGATATAATGCAAAGAATAAAAAAAAAACATGTTTCCTCAAAGATCCTGCTGCAGATGGGTTGCTTCAACAGAAAATCCCAAAGGAATGACAGTAAGAAATATTTGAAGGAAGTTTTCTGCTAGCTTGCCCTGTACAGGAAATCTGGGTTTGGTTAAGATTCTCCCTGAGGTTTGAAGAGCTAATGACTTCTTTTTTAGAAATGAATGTCCACACTACACTTCGCCAGCCACATTTAGCCTGCATAGTAATTTCAGATTATTCTTAATCAACCACCCAGGACTGCGGGTCTAAACTTCCAGTTAGTTTTTCAAATATTTATAAGATTGTCTTCCTCTTGCATTTCTTTTGGGAAGTTGATTGCATAAAGGGGAATCATGTTTCATTTCAGGATTCCCAAAGGCTTCAGAATACAAATATGTGGCTTTCAATGAAGTTTCGGTCTGTGGCTTAATGGTCCAGAGCATTTACATGTTGCATATTTATTAGATAAAACATACCTCAGCTCCTTCCAGCTGTCACTCTTCTTTCAATAAACCAAGGAATGTTTTTTTTCCTCCAGATAAACTAGTACAAATTATCATATCCACTTTGGAAAGAACTGGCATTATTTTCTTTCCATTATTTGGATTTGACACACGAGACATTTAAATGTCAGTCAGACTAAAAGGCTTTTAGGTTGCTCTCTCAGCTCACACCTGTTGTATCCTTCAGAGATTATTTGCACTCTATCCCAATGCTCAAAAGCATTTAAACTCGATTACAGAAATCTATACCGAAATGTTAGGTGATCGGTGAGGGAGGTTGTAGGAAGTGCAAAGTCCTACAGCAAACATACGCAGAGGAGTACTTGGGTCCTGGACACAGTTACATAGAAAGAGTCATTTGCTTCCTAAACCTTTAGCATCCAAACTAAAGAGGGAAATGTCATCCATTAAATGACTTATAGTAGATAACTATAAATGTTTATAAATGTCAACACGCAGACTGTCAGGTCACAGAGATCCTAAGGAAACACTCCTCGTGGGGTTTCATTAAGTAGAAGGAATTGTGGTTTACAGTAGCAACTGTACACTACGTTAATGGCCACAATCATCAGCCAGAAGGCACTGATCCTACTGCCTTTCCAACCCTGCACTGTGCTTTGTGTATACATAGACCCACTGAATCCTTTCCAGATAAATATTATTTGCATAGTGTCATGGTTGAGAAAACTGTGGGTGAGAGAGGTTAAAGAATTGGATGAAGTCTTCCCAGGTTTGACATAGCTGGACTTAAGATTAAATCAATGTGATGTTCAAGTGTATGGTTGACAGTGTTATTGTCCACTGGCTCTATGGTCAGAATCGAGGGAGACCATACCTGCCTGGGTGGGTTGAACAGTACTTCTCTGAGCAGCAGTTTGTTGGAACTGTGTATGATCTGTGACTGAACACTTCCCACTGAGACTTAGAGACTTGAGGACGCTGCAGACATGGAAATAGTACATTTACATACACAAAGGAAGAACAACTCAGACATTGAAAATAGCCGGCTTTACCAGAAAGATGACCACAGGCAAGTTTCACAACGAAACCACTTTGTACAATTAATATAAGCTCGTAAAAATTTTATAAACTTTTATGCTTCAAACATGTGCAGGATATGAGGCAATTATATCTTGATAAGGTGTTTTTTTGAGCAACAAATAATCTAAGGAGAAAGCAGGGGTTGAGTGGTTCGGATTTATTCCATTCTGCCTTCTTACTTCTGACTAATTATAGAGCAGAAGATTTTCTCAGCACTACTCCTCTAGATAGCCAAGTTTGAACTCCTTCCTATAGGCACAAATACCCTGGGGCACTGGACATGGAATTGTCCGTGCTGGTTATACAGATAGCTACTGAGGAAGGCATGGTGACATTCTTGCCTGGTGGCCAAGGGTGAGTTTCTATTCCCAGGCACCATTGATGTAGGGAATGGCAGGCAGCATGGGAGACAACAGATAATCAGAGATTCTTGAAGAAAGGAAAGAAGATTGTCTTTGAGATGTGACTCAGTCCCTGGGTGACTCTCTTTAATGCTGTCATTCAAAGTGGCCCTTTCTTAGACCTGTTCTGCAAGTTCTTTCTGAGCGATGAGGCTGTGCAGGGAGATCCTGCAGCCATCATTCAAACTGTTTGCTCTTCTCTCTCTATACTCTCTCCTCTGCTTAGTTCAAAGGAATCATCTTTTCTTTTATCCTAGTCTTCAGCTACTCCATTTCTCCCCGCCTCATTCTGCCAGTGCCTCACAGACATAAAGTTACACAAGAATTAAAATTCAGTCTCAACATGGTCTGAATGTTCATATGCCAGTATATGGGTGTGTGCATGCACACTAATCAAGACAGAAGACATACATTGCAAATGAGAGTATGGATCATTTCATCTATTTAATTTTTTTTCCATATTTTAGGAGTTTCCTACAATGAACAGGCCATTGATGAAAGTAAGGGCTTATTGTGAAATAAAATGTAGGGGAGACAGAGGGACACATTTTCATGTTGAAGGGAAGGGATCTAAAGAGAAAGACAAGTTAAAAATAAATTTTACAAAGAAACTATAAATAAATGAATAGAAATAAATCAACGAAGAGATAGAGGGTCAGTAGCTTGGAGGAATGATTTCTTTGGGCGGTCGTGGGATCTTTTGTTCTCTAAGCAAAGAAGAAAGGAAGTGTGAAGGGCAGAGAGCAGTTAAACTTAGTCTCAGGATGAGCAGCTAAGGGAGTTGACCCATGTGACTACCAAAGTCCTATTTAATAATACTCTGTCAGGACCCAGGTCCCTTCTGGCCCCTGCACCACTGTAGGACATGGTAGCCAATCGTTCTCTGTTTCATCTTTCCCAACTCCAAGAATGACCCTCTCAAAGCTCTGACAACCCCAAAGCCTTTTTCCCTCGGGGTTTGGCGATTTGCTTCAAGTTAGTTCCAATCACAACCATGGTGTGGGAAATTACAGCTCCCTCATCTGTTCTTCAAGGGCTTGGAGTTTTTATTGTCTGTTTCTACATACTCTGTCCTTTGTTGATGTAAATCTGAGTTCAAAGATTCATCAGTTCATAGGTTTCATCTTTAGATCCTCTTACCTCTGTGGTTTTAGCAGAAGAGAAATCCCTGGCTAAAGCCAGAGCTTTTGCTTCTTCCCCAGCTCCTCCCCTATCTCTCCCATTTCCTCCATCGCATACTCTTCAAGTGTTCTCTTCCACTGTTTTATCCAGGAGAGGCCAGCCTACATCTGTGTCCCTTGTGGTCTTGGTTTCATACCCCAAAGAATTTTCTTTGAACAAATTCTAGGAAGAACACTGTCTATTCTCCCTACATGTGAACTTGTTATTCCCCCAGTCCCTCTGATGATCATAGCTCTTCTTTCTCACCGTGTATCCTTTCTCCTTGAGCTCAGACTTCCTCTTCTCTGGTTCCTGTGACCAATCTGTCTTCGGCACAATTCCATGTCTTCTCATATCACTGAAAGTCCTCTTCTCTTCTTTCCTACTTTGCATTGATTGACCTCATGCATCAGAAGGTTTTTATGGCCTCCAATAGAAAGAAGAGACTTAAATGGGAGCACTAATGATTCCTGGTCCTTTTTCAGCTTGATAAACTTTGCCTCTTTGTTTTAATATGAGCAAATTGTAAAAATAGTATTAGATTAGTGTAGCAATTTAATTTCTACCTCCTTGCTGGAATCCAGGTAATAAAGAAATTGACAAAGAATCTGGAGTTTGTTATCAAGATTAATAAATGATAATAAATATCTGGGAAGGAAGGATATAAGCAAAGAGGCAAAGCCACACAATTTTTATTACATTACCAAAGAAAAGGCCAAGAGAAATAACAGACTATTAAATAAAGACTTTGGAATAACAGTTCCACTCAGAATCACTTCTCACCCTTAAACTTTGGGAAGAGAAACAAAATATGTTCTAGAAAATGAATGACTATCACCTGTGTCTTCAGGAATTCCACACAAAGGACATGTGGATCTAAAGGAACATTACAAGAAAGTAAAAAAATCTCAAAGGCTCTGATAAGTCACTCTGATTTCCTCAGAATTACAATGAGCTACTCCTGCACCTCCCTACACCCCCAAAATTGTATTGGTCCAAACCAACTTCTCCCTAATTGGACAAAACAAATCAATATGAATATGGCAGGATGGGATGAGAGTATAACTTCTTATACAGCCAAATAATGAAACAAAGTTGAATATTCTTATATAAGCACAAGTGCAAATTGTACATTTTCTGACTGCCACTGAGCGGGAACGAGCCCTGGAATGTGCTCACCAGCCTATGTGCTGTAAATAAGAAAACCTGGCCAGGGGTGGCTGCAGAGTCATTCTTTGTTTTCCAAACATATGGAGTCCCTGAACCTCAAGTTTTATTTCTAGCTTCTGAGATTATATCTCCAACCCTTCTCTGGGCCAAGACTTCCTTACTTTGTAAATGGCTATGTCACTAATCTGGAAAAGATCTCAGATCTCTGAGAATCCAGTAGAAATTCAGAGCCTTTCACAGAAAAAGGAAAAACACACAATATTCCACATGCCATTTAAAGAATTTATATACTATTAGAAACCACCAAAAACATCTTACCTCTAAGCAAAAGACATTTTTAGTAAATAAATTTTAAAGGATTGGTCAATATAAATGCCAAAAGTGTGTTCCAATAGAGTATATTTGGCCAGTTATTCATGCTTGGCATCAAAATCCTCAAAACTAATTTTAGTTATGGAACTAAAATACTACTTGTTTCAAAGTATTGTTACATTTAAATCTTGAGCCAATACTTGGAGAGGTTAATGTTTCACTGGCTGCCATTTTAAGATGAAGTAGTGTATACATGTATCAGATTTACTTCAAATAGTTTTGTGACTACGAGACTCTGAGAGTAAGAGAAAAAATTCAGTCCAATCATATTACACACAATATTCAGATATCACACTGCTCTTAAATCTGGGAGGAATAAGATGCAGGAAGGAAAATCAATAGTGACAATGGGCTGACAATAGAATTGAGGTTGAAGTTGGTATAAAAAACTGAGTGTTCCAAGCAGAAACTTATTTTGTGTGCTGCCACCCAAAGGAATATTCTAGAAAGATATTTCTACACACCCACACACACAATTGGGAGTGTCTCTTATAAATGAACATTACACAGTCTCTGGACATACAAAATTTCACAATTTCAACCTTAATATAAATTTCATGCAAACAGGAATCTTAGCTATCTTCTTTCCCAACACCTTGAACAAAGTCTGACACTTCAATAATTAGTTCTTAAATTAAAACAACCAGCTAATAATGTATTGCACCACCCTGAGCATATTAGGTTGATTTCCAGACCTCCACTAGAAAAACGAGACATTTCAAATAGGACATCTCAAAGGTCTTTGCCACAGGCTGGGGATATAGCTCAGTGACAAAGTACTTACCTAGCCTGTCTGTGGCCCTGGGTTCAATCTCCAGAAATTAAAAAAGAAAAATCTTTCTCTCTTAAATATTTTCAGTCTCAGGTTGGGAAGGTGTCTCAGTGGTAGAGTGTTTGCCTCACATGCATAAGACTCTGGGTTCGATTCCTCAGCACCACATAAACAGAAAAAGCTGAAAGTGGCATTGTGGCTCAAGTGGTAGAGTGCTAGCCTTGAGCTGAAAAGCTGAGGGACAGTGCCCAGGCCCAGAGTTCAGGCCCCACAACCACCACCACCAACAACAAATATATATATATATATATATATATTTCAGTCTCTGTGATTCTGTTTAGTGCATGGGAAAACTTCCTCCCAGATGGTGTGGCTACAATGATCCTTACATATAGAGGGGGACCCCTGCCTAGGATAAAGGCATATAGATTATGGGTGCTCAGTAAAGAGGACACAAGGATGCATACACAATGGAAATGAAACTGAGCAATGGGTTATGTCCATTCCAAGAGTCTTAGTCTCAGGCTTCAATCTGTAGGGAGGAGAGAAACAGCCACTTTAGGATCTGTGACCCAATTATTCCTGTGGTTTTCTTTATGACGTTGTGTTCTCATGGATATGATACTACTGTTTTGTCTGCACAGAAACAACTGGCTTCTCTTCCAGAGGAGATGAGATGGTATTTCTCACCAGCACCTCAAGAGAAAACAGACAACCACTTACTGGTTAAAGATTTTTTAAGATATTTTTGTCTGAAATACAACCATGAATTATTTTTTGGATGAATTTCTGTTCTTATATGATAATAGCAACTGACTCAGAAGTAGGATTTTGGTTGGGGTATTTTGGTGAGGTAGACACACATGTGTTAACTCTTAGTAAACAGTGTGAGATGTTATAGTGTCTCTCTAAAATATTTCCCTAAACCTTTTCTTAGGAAACTATTTCTCAAACTTCAGCATAGATTACAAATCACTTGTAATGCTTATAAAAAGTATATACATTCCACCTGGCACTGATGGCACACACTTGTAATCCTAGCTATTTGGGAGGCTGAGATCTGAAGATTGATGCTAAAACAGCAGGGCAAGAAGGTCCATGAGACTCCAACTAACCACCACAAATCCAGAAGCGGAGCTGTGGTTCAACTGGTAGAACACTAGCCTCCAACACAAAAGCCCGGGAACAGTGCCCAGGCCCTGAGTTCAAGCCCCAAGACCAGCATAAAAGGTTAAAAAAAAAAAAGAGAATAGATTCCTAAGTTTCTCTCTCCTAATATGCATGAAAGCATAATAATTGCTGTTTTAACTATCTCTTCAGAAAATATGCTACTTACCACATATTATATGTGTTTTTCCCTTTGCTTTTTCTTTTATTCTCAAATCATCTTCATGTATAGTGCCATTACACCCTCTAGTGGATGTCTTTATTCAGCAAATATATATTACAAATACCTACCTCATAACTTTTAGGGAATTTCATCTATCATAAAAACTTGACAGAAAACAATAATTGATTTCACATTCTTAAGTATTCCTCTTTTTTTAGAGAAGCTCATTTGCCATTTTAAAGTAAATCTGCCAGTTGCCTGCAGTATTATCTTTGCCCAAACGTGAACATCAATTCCTACATTCCCCAATTCTAACTTAACTATCCCAAGGATGGCAATCTGATATTTCTATTTTGACTGAATACTTAAGAGATGAATCTGGACACAGGGCCCATGGCTCCCTGTTCCCACTTTCAATTTCCTTTGGCTGTGTGTCCTAACTTCCGCTAGTGCAAGGCGATTTCCTCTTGCTTTTGTTACCAAGGGAAGCATAGAGGCTACATTCAGCCAGAAAGCAACACACACACACACACACACACACACACACACACACACACACACACATTTTCCTTTCAGATTGGAACATGTAGAAAAGATGTCAAGGAATTGTTATTATGGGTGGATTTAAAGTGGAAGAGAACTAAAGGTAAAGATATTCTAGCAAATTATCATACACACAGAATATTTGTAGAGCAATGGAGGTTTCACTTCTTGCTCTAGAGCCCATGTCCACGACCAGCTGCAGTTCCATGGAAGGACATAGTTGCATCCTGTACAATTCTTGATTTGTATTAAGCAGCAAAAGCCTCCACTAACCCGTGACCTTAACCAGTGTCCATCATCTAAATCTCAATACAGCTTCTGTGTTTCCCAGCTATCGTCAAGTTTGCAGCAATTTCAAGTCTATAGCAATATCTAAAATCATCAGATTTCCCTTTCAGGGTCTTTAAATACATTGTTAGGAGGGAAATTATTTAATTGGCACAGCCAGCATTGGCAATTTCTTTTAAGAGTTATTCGGTGTTAATAATCAGTTGGTGGTTCCATTCTCTCCCAGTGGCCTTGAAGTTGTAACTGCTGCAATTAGATTTTAATAAGCTTTCATCCGACCTAAACAATACTGTGAACCGTAAAGTTAAAAATGAAATTGTTTGTTTTAGTGACTAATGAGCTAACTCAAAACTATTTTATTTCAAACCAGTTCACTGGCTTTGTGACTTTTCTCAGCCAACCCGAGCGATTTTCTCACAAGTAGCCCAGCTTGTGTGCTGATGTCTTCCTCTTCCTGGATTAGTCACCGTTTCAGGGTGAGAAGTGACAAGTGCTGCTTCTAGTACAGACTTCCTGGCGGCCACTTCCCTGCTCTGCCAGGTGTCATCCAACCTCAGACTGCACCAGAATAACGGAAGGTGTGTGAACACCAATCGCAGCTCCTGAGGCCCAAACTTTCCAACCCAGCACATTGGATGTGGCACCCCCCAAATATTAGATTTCTAACTAATCCCAGGGTTGGCTCTTGGAAAACAATTCAACACTCTTTGAGAACTATGTTTTCCCAGAAATGAATTCTCTAGAAACTTCTCCAAGACAACAAGTCCCAGAACCTGTGAAGGACATACTGACAACTTTCAGCAATGAAGGTAGATAGGCAATGCAGTACATTTGAAACATGTTATTCGAGGTTATTGTGTTTACACCTGACAGACCCCTTCAGTTATATGCCAAATGGGATCAGGAAAAAAATCATACAGTTAAAATGTAGGTTTGCATTTATGATGGCATTTATGATATGATAGCCAGAGGGCAGATCTGGCTGGCAGAGAACTCCTGCAAGTAATTGCTTAGGCCGCCTTAGTGTGGCTACTGTTGGGGGCCTACTGCCACCTCATGGTGGTTTTTGGCAGTATCATTTCACAACTCGATTCTGGATCCAGTGGCTGCTGGAAAACAGAAGCAAAATTGAGCTATTTACAGAAATGGTTTTGCCCAAGTAGTCATCGCCTCCTATTTTAATATCGCACAACTAAGCAGCCTTGTTTCTTCACATGTACAAAAAAATTAAATCTATTTGATTAGGCAACAGTTTCAAATTTATTTCCCAGGACAGAATAAATGCCAGGAAAATTCACAGCAACAATATTTGCATTGATTTCTATTACAAATCAGAAATCTTTTCAGAGAAAAACGAGTCTGTTGTAGATTTCTGAATAAGTCAGGGTACTGTTGGATTTGTTCCATGGTTTCAAAGTTTCAACAAGAGAGAAAATACCAACAAAGCAGGGACGGCAGACCCAGAGAATATAAAGCCTAAATCAAGGTCCAAGTCCAGCTACATAGGAGGTGCCAGCATTCTGTGAAACTGATTTGCCAACTTTTGCTGCTACGCTTGATTCTCAAGGAATAAACTTTAAAGAGCAGTAAAGGGCAAGCAGAAGTGGTGAGGTGAAGTCTTTGATCAGTGGTGACCTGCCATGCCAAACAACCTGCCTTGGGGCAGGGAAAGGGAGCTGCTCCCTGTTTTCTATCAGGTCCTCTTAGCATATCTTGGAGAGCTATAGATGCTCCTTCACACGGAGGAGTGAGTAATTGTCTCCACAGTGATCATGTGAACAGGGTCTTGTGGCCCTGCTGGTGGCCTCATTGGTGGGAACTGCCCAGCATCAGTAACATGACAATGATTCATATTTTCTGAAAAGCCCTGCTGGCAAAGTCAACGTGCTCATCTCTTCCAAGTGCTTGGGCAATGTTGGCACTGAAAATGATGTGCCAAAGAACACACTTTGAGAAACCAAAGGGTCCAAATCTCATCTGCTACCTCCACAGGTCTAACAATAATAGTGTCTTATATCATGTCATGTGGGCACATGACATTGTTTAAGAAAGCTAGGTATAGGTATCAAATGCTATGAGAATTTTCCAGGTAATCACTTTTCTTATTCCCTAAACAAGCTTTAAATTTTCCTCATTGTTATCATTGAAATAATATGGAAACTATTATTGGATAAAAACAGAGGAAGAAAGATGAATTGTTAATTTGCCCTAATACATCCCTGTAAGGAAATCTCAGAGATGGACAGTCAGTAAGAAGCAAGTAGGGCATGATATTTTCAAATAAAACCTTGGGTTTCTTCTTGAACATTTCAGATGCTCTACAGACCCCAAAAGATCAGATCTACCCACGGATCATGTAGTGACACATGCCTGTTATTCCAGATTGAGTCAAGGATTGTGATTCCAAGGCCCATTGGGTTTAAGTTGAGCCTGTCACTCCCAAAGAAAACAAAAATCAGATCCAGTTTTAAGTATTCAGCTCTTTTACAACTCAAATTATACCATGTTGGCCCTCAGACTGAAGAGGAAGGTATGGAACATCTATTTGATTCTTATTATCAGAAAATTGCATTTGATAAAAAGTGGCAGCGAGCTCAGGGATGGTTCTGTGAGACAGAGCTCTGTCTTTCTTCCACACAGTGTGATGTCCTAAGCCAGGCTAGTGCTGGCCAGACTCGAGTCTTTCAACTCCTAAGTGTTTTCCTCGAGCCTGACAGTGGATTGCTGATAGTCTTTCTGATGATTATGACTTCTCAGTAACCAAGAAGAAACAACAACCATTCTCACACCCAGATGGAAAATTCTTATGTCTGAAAAGATATCTTTTGCCATTTCCCTGGTAGAAAGAATTTCAATGTCATTCTCTACCAAGACAGTAAAAAAAAAAAAAAAAAAAAGCAGCATGTCTGAACACAATGTCAACCCTAGCAGGATTAGCCTCCCACTGAAGGAAAAAATGAAAGGTAGCAATTCCCTTACCCAGTCTTCCTGTCATGGCCTCTACCAGAATATCCTTCTCATGAAATGAGGCGCAGGAGCTCCTAAGCACTGAGCGATTCCATTTACAGCTGAAGCTGTGACAGGTCCTGACCCTGCCCTTCAGGAAGCAGATGGTGTTGCTCTTGTGCACACGGAGTTGTACCCTGTTGCTTGGGTGGGGGAGTGAGGTCTTAGGAAGCTCTAAAGACTTCACTTTAGCACAGACATCATAGTATAAAGAATCATGGGTTATGAAAAGCTCATATATGAAATCTACACCTGAAAAAATCAAAGTACTTTACGCACACATGAAACCAATTAAAAATAGTTTAAAAGGGAAGAAAGAGGGTGTAAGAAAGCATAATCGGGGGTGGATTTGAGCAGAACTCATTATATGCATGGATGGACATGTCGCAATGAAAGCTCTTTGTGCAATTTATGTACACTAATAAGAAACTTCCATTTGAAAACGAGAGAAGGCAATAATGTGTCCAGTTATATAATATTCCAAGGAGACAGTGTTTCCTGCTCCTAACTTAGCACCACAAAGAAGTGAGGGGCAGGAACATGGAGTAAAAGTTCCCCAACCATTCCACCATCTTACAACTCTCCCACTCGTGAGTGGGAAAACAGAGATGCCTTGATTTAATTCATCTGGAGAATCAGAAAAAATAATACTTTGGCTCTTCCTTTTTTTATCTCTAACTCAGATTTAACAATCCTGTGTGGCTTCCCAACCCACCCAGCACACAGAGATTTCCTTGAATAGGACAGTATCAAGCACAATGACCCCCCCAGAAGCAATATTTTCTTTCTATGAGTGACCTGTGTAGGTGTGGGAGGTACAACTCCAGTGAAATGTTCCAGTGATGAGCCTGGCTGTGTGTGATTTCTCTCTGATCACAGTGGGAAAAACTACAGATGACCACGAGTGAGAGGAGGAAGATATTCTGCTCCGTCACGTTCCACGTCATCGCCATCACCTGCGTGGTCTGGTCTCTGTACGTGTTGATAGATCGGACGGCAGAGGAGATCAGGCAAGGCAATGACAATGGTAAGAGCCTTCTTCACGACCTGGTGAGGGTCTCCTCAGCTGGAGCCCAGCGCACTGGGGGCCTCGTCACTGGCTCTCCATCCAGGTATGATGCCTGAACAAAAGCCAACACTCGCTGGGCCTTTCCCGAACTCATCCTCGACTAACTTTCATGAAAAAGCATTGACTCCATGGGGTTCCTGCTTAAGGTGCATAGAGTCTATGTAAAACTGAACCAGGGAGAAACCCATTGGTGGTGTTTGTGTTCAGTGTTTTGAGAATCCTGAAGATGGATGAGGAACAATAGGTTCTGCCTGGTCATAAAAGGCGAATAGTTACACCACGTGGAATGCTTCCAAGGCTTATTTAATTCACTCTCTCAAGCGAAGAGTCAGGTAGAGTGTGCGTACATGGAGTGTCAGCATTTGGGCAAGAGGATCATAAATTTGAGGTTAGACTGGGCTACATAGCAAGTCTCTCTCTCTCTCTCTCTCCCTCCACCCCCTTCTCTCCCTCCCTCCCTCCACCACCCCTCCTCTCTCTTTCTCTCTCCCTCCCTCTCTCTCTCCATCCCACCCTCCACCCCCCCCCACACATACACAACAAAGACACAAGCAAAACCAGGAAGCAAAAAGGCTACAAAATAATGTTGCACTCACTTTCATTTTAGGCCCTTTGACAGCTTTCATATATAGCGTAAATTACAATTGATAAATCAGTGAGAAATCTTCCCACCGCCACCCCCTCAAGAAACAATTTGAAAGGCTAAGCTGTTCAGAAGGTAATACCATACATTTGTGGTACTAGAAAAGTGTCTATGCCTTCCTTCCCCCAAAGAAGAAAACTAAAGAAGGAAAAAGATGGGGTAGAGTGAGAGGAAAAGAGAGAGAAAAGTGTGTTGCTTTCGGTGTGGTTTCATCCTACATTTCCAGTCTTTGCCTGCTGGTGGCAGCAATACCCAGCATTGTGCTGGCATGGATAGATAGTTCTAGAAAGCCAGGGAAGATGCTGGGAGAGGGGGAGTGGGGAGCCTTCCCCCACACGCACTGTGAACACAGTTGATGTGACTGAGGAGGGGGAACCAGTGTCAGACACACAGATGCCACCGTTCTTCCTGAAAAAATGAAGATACTGCTGAATCCAAATGCTAGAAAAAGGGTAAGTGTTTGATTTGTTGTTGTTGCACTATAACGCTTTTATATACTGCATCATTTATATTAAACTATACCTTTTTTTTTTTGCCGGTGGTAGGGCTTGAACTCTGGGCCTGCGTGCTGTCCCTCAGATCTTCAGCCTAGTGCTCTACCACTTGAGCCACAGCACCACTTCTGGTTTTCTGGAGGTTAATTGGAGATAAGAGTCTCATGGACTTTCATGCCTGGGCTGGCTTTGAACTATGATCCTCAGATCTCAGCCTCATGAGTAGCTAGGATTACAGGCGTGAGCCACCAGCACTTGACTTAAACTACACTTTTTTTTTCCCCACATGTTCTCTGTTCTGAGGATATGGTTTTCAAATGTTATATTGCATGAGAACTAAATAAATACACCTGAGGGTAGGATCTTTTTAAAATAAAACTTTAAACCATAGGGTTTTTAAAAATATAGATATACTGCCCTAAATCAAGCAGCAGAATCTTGTGTGGATGGAAAACACCCCCCTCTCCCATCCCCCCCACACCCCACATCCCTTCCTGAGGCTAATTACCTGAAGACTCAGATGTTTTCCTAGCAACCCAGGGCACACCTGCTGGCCAGAGACCAAGTTACTTCTCTTACTTACACACCTGATTTACAGCCCAGTGTTTGAGGACCTTCGTTTGCTTTGAGGTGATGTAGCTTCATCATCTCTCAGTGGTCAAGCCTGACTTGGCCTGGACTCTCTTCTGGAGAGAGAGATGCAGGCACTTCTCCTACAGACCACTTAGAGGCAGCATTGCGCTTCCTCCATACACAATCCTCTACAAGTCACCCCTGAGAAAAGCCCTGTTACATTTACTTACTCTGGGGGCTGGGAAGGTGGCTCAGTGGTAGAGCACTTGCCTTGCATGCTCGAGGCCCTCGGTTCGATTCCTCAGCACCACATAAGCAAAAAGAAAAAAGCCGGAAGTGGTGTTGTGGCTTAAAGTGGTAGAGCTCTAGCCTTGAGCTGAACAGCTGAGGGACAGTGCCCAGGCCCAGAGTTCAGGCCCCACGACCGGACCCAAAAACATTTACTTACTCCGCTGTGCTTCTCAGTCACATGGAAGCTGGGATCATTTATTCTACAGTGAATAGTTAAATTGTCTCAACGTTAGCCACCCCCACAGCCCCAGAACTCAACAGACCCCTAGCTCTTGCATTTTTCTGTACACTGCTCTGGTTATTCTTAGGATTTTAGCTGACATTTCTATGCTGATGACCTTCCAGTGGTATCTCCAGCTCATAATGCACCCCAGCCCATGCATCTACTTTCTTCCTGAATGCCTTCATTGAGGGTCATAGGTCCAAACTCATAAGTAACTGCTACTTCTCACTCTGAAACCATTAGAAAGACACTACTACATCCGACAACCAAATACTCAGCTTTCCTCCTCCTCGTCCTCCTCCTCCCCTTCCTCCTCTTCTCCCTCCTTCTCCTTCTCTTCCTCCTCCTCTTCTTGCTTTTTCTTTTTCTCTCTCTCTTGTTCCCTCCTTCCTTTAAATCAGTCACCAAATCTCACATATCCTGACTCACATCACCCTAGAATCTAATTACTTCCACATGGACAAAATCTATGTGCAAGCCCTAATGTTTTTACTCAAAAACTGCAAACGTTTCTTGCCTAGGCTTTTGCCTAGGCTTTCTCTAGTTTTGTCCACTCTCAGCTCATGATCCATAATATAATGATGACAAATTACAAAACCACAAGTTGGATCAAATTCTATTTCCTCTTAACATATGAGCTCAAGCCCCAGAACCAACCGCAAAAAACAAACCCAAGTGTCGTGATGAGGGATCAGCTTTTATGTATGTGTGCACACGCACATGTATATACATATACACATAGGCATATGTATAATTCATAAGTTATTTTCAGTGCCTTAAAGTTCACTGAAACTAAAATGTGTTATTCAGGGCTTTAAAATTAGAAAGCACTGAATACCAGTGGCTCATGCCTGTAATCCTAGCTACTCAAGAGACTGAGATCTAAGGATATGGTTCAAAGCCAGCCTGGGCAGAAAAGTCCTTAAGACTCTTATCTCCAATAAACCACCAGAAAACCGGAAGTGGCGCTGTAGCTCAAGTGGTAGAGCGCTAGCTTTGAGCTGAAGAGCTAAGGGACAGGGCCCAGGCCCAGAGCTCAGGCCTTGTGACTGACAAAAAAGAAAGAAAGAAAGAAAGAAAGAAAGAAAGAAAGAAAGAAAGAAAGAAAGAAAGAAAGAAAGAAAGAAAGAAAGAAAGAAGAAAGAAGTCAATCTGGGACAGAGGCTGAGGCCATCCTTACAGAACAGGCCTTCCTAGGACACATGGATTCCTAGGTGGAATCCACGGCGACCACTGTGCACCCCATCACCTGTGCTGTTGCTCAAACTGTATTTGAAACCTTAGTTTCCAACAAAAACACTTAAAGGGAGTGTGGATATCTTGAAGTCCTTATGATTTTAATCTTCCTCTGGCATTCAAATGCTGATCCTGAATTTAGTTTTAAAGCTATTGGGGGAACACTGCATAATTCACAAGCTAACATATTTTAAATCCATCTTGAAAACCTTCAAAAATATATGAAGGGGAACAAATAGTCCTTTTCCACCAGAACTGAGGTTGACTATAAAGGGGCAACATCATTTGAACTGTAATGACAATGCTGAGAGAAAACAACATCATTCATGTGTTTTCAAATGTTATTTTCTTTTAGATTAAATTTGTTGGATGCCCTAGACAAAGTTTTCTTGCTCTATCTCCCTCTCCCTCTCCCTCTTCTGTCCTCCCCTCCCTCTCTCCTCCCTTTATCTTCTTTGCCCTGTGGTAAGCCCCACAGACATCCCCCCACCTCAGTTAGATGGTACTTGAAACTCTGGAACAAATTCCCCAATTTGTGCAACAATTATTCTTCCTACCTTAGCCTTAACTTTTGTTGATGAACACTTCAGTATAGTACTTGGTGTCAAAACAAAACAAAAATCTCTAAGACTGAAAAAATGACAGCAACAACTTATACTACAAGTTGATTGTGTCTTCTCCAAGAATTTGAGGTTTTTTCTTTCAGATTTGGGAATATTTGTATATCTAAAGAGTTATTTTGGCAATAGAACCTAAATCTAAACATGAAGTTCATTTGTTTCATGAACCCTTTATACGTATCCTTAAGATAATAATGTAACTGCTCTGTACCACAATCCATCTAGTGAGGTAGAATTTTCCACTGTGGTACCATGTTGGTGCTCAAAAAGCTTTGAATTTTAGAGCATTTGGGTTTAGGAAGCCCAGGCTATTTTAAGAGACTGACTGTAGGGACAGATATTAAAAGTTGCCCCAGAATGATAGAGAGCTCTTAGCATTGGCAAAATCTTGAGAATATTTGATGGCGGCTGCTGAATCAGTAGATAAGAGCATCCCAAGTAAAATACACAGAAAACCAAAGCTAATAAATACACTGTCTCTGGCTAGGTGTTAGAAGGCCAGAATCCTAATTCTGTCTTACTGGCTTGAATATGATAACCTCTTGGTAACACAATTTCTACATTCCTGAAACTAAAAATGTTGGATTTTGTGTCTTCTGTTGGTTCTTTGTATAATGTATTTGTCAGTACTTGATTTTGCTTCAGGTAAATTGACACATGTTCATATAAATAGCATGCATATATCATACATGTTTACCCCCAGGCAATATTGAAACAGATTAAGAAAAAGATAGGTGAAATGGCTGTTTTTCTTTAATTTATTCAATTGGAGGGAAGCAGCAGGGGTAGTGGGGGAGAAAATTCTCACATACATATATAACTCTGTATAACCTAAGCCCTGAGCCAAAAACACTCCCATTTAACAGTGAGATGCTTGGTCTAAATATACACTGTCCCTGCTCAACGAGGCAGGTTCTCTTCTCCTGTTTGGTGATTTCAAAAGGCTTTTAGACACACACCAGGTGCCTGCAGCCACATGAGCTACGACAGAAAAACATAGCGGATTTCAAAAGGTGGAAGAGACCTTACATATCTTTGTTTTCCAAATGAGAATTTAAAGTGATTTGCTCATCTCCAGCTATATTATAAAGACCCAGTAGGAGTCTTTTGGTTCTTTGACTTAAAGAGAAAACAGGAAAATGAGGCATCATAGTTGTCCCCGCCTGGGAGCCTCCAGGGCAGAATTGGGACCAGAATCTATTCTTAAAGGAAATACATTTCCTGAGACAGAATAATTGTTGCAGATGCACCTGGAAAAGTCCAGTGGTTACATTCCAATGAACTAGTCATTGTTCTTTGACTGGAAGCTTGGAATAAATGTACCCTAACATAGTCAGGACACGCAATTATTCCTTAAGTTTTTAAGACATTATTGGGGGTGTTTTGTTTTGTTTTGTTTTTGGTGTTGTCTGTAGTATTTTTCTGTCTTCCTTCCTTCCTTCCTTCCTTCCTTCCTTCCTTCCTTCCTTCCTTCCTTGCTTCCTTCCTTCTTTCCTTCCTTCCTCCCTCCCTCCCTCCCTCCCTCCATCCCTCCCTCCCTTCTTTCCTTCTTCCTTCCTTCCTTCCTTCCTTCCTTCCTTCCTTCCTTCCTTCCTTCCTTCCTTCCTTCCTTTCCTGGTCCTGGGGATTGAACTCTGGCCCTGGGCTCTGTTCCTGAGCTCCTTTTGCTCAATGTTAGCGCTCTGACACTTGATCCACAGCACCACTTGTTTTTTGTTTTTTGGGTTTTTTTTTTCTGCGATTAATTGGAAATAGAGTCTCACAGACTTTCCTGCCCAGGCTGGCTTTGAACTGTGATCCTCAGATTTCAGCTTCCTGGGTAACTAGGATTACAGGCATGAGACACCAGCACCTGGCTGAACTATTTTTCTAAATGAGAGAATTTCAACTACACAGGACACGCAGGGGCACTGGTAAGGAGACGCAAAGCTTGGCTGGCAGCTAACTGGAGTTCCCTCCTACATTCTGGAGGTTTCCATTTCCTGAGTCAAGGTAGGATTCCCAGGCTGAAGCCTCAGGATATTAGGGAGATCTGAGCAGTAGACATCAGTGAAAGTTCTGTTTTTAATCTCCAGCTTAATCAGCCAAAGACATGCCACAGTCAATAACTTATATCATGACGATAACCATTTATAGAACACTTTCAAGGTCAGGAACTTCTAATTCATTGGCTGCACAACACTAAGAACTCCATAATCTGAATATATACTCTTTAAACCTATTTTTTTGTTTGTCTTTTCTTGTTTTACACTGTGGATCGAACCCTCTGAGCTACATCTCAGCCCTCCCTCCATTTTTAAATGTTGTCACAGTTGACGTTGATGGTTTAAAAAAAAATCCCAAACTTAGTGATTTGAAACTATAGCTGTTCATTTAGCTCTCAGTTCTGCAAGTCAGTTAAGTATTTCTTCTGGTATGGACCAGCAGCATGGCTGGAATCATTCACTTTGCCTGCAGATAGCTGGTGTTTTGAATGTGACTAAATAATTTACAGAGTTTAAACCTTTTTATTCATTTTTACTTTTTCATTTTAAATTCTTTATATGTAGTTAATTTTGCCTGGACACCACAGTTTCTCCCATTTGCTTGTGTCTGAGTAAGAGTCCAAGGATCTAGAATGAGCCATTGATTTGTCTTCTGGTATTGTGTTGTCCCTTGCTCATTAAATAACATTTTCCAATAACTCATGTAACGACTTCTGTGTTCTGGAAGCATACTTTGAAGAAGTCATGTAGCATTTTGATTCCTCCAACTCTAAGTTCTGAAGCATTCAACAGCATCTTGAAGGACCACACTACAGTGCATCATATGCCTTTCCTGGAAAACCTATTAGCATGTTTATTGCTTTGGGATGGCATGTTCCAATGCTGCAGTCCTCAAGTACTGAATCAAATAGACACAGTTATAAAAAGGAGGCCTGGAAGAATTTAATATTCATAGAATGAGAATCAATTGCCCATTCTTGTGGAATTAGTGCTCTGGAATGGGAAGGAACCAATTAAATTTATTATGGAAGATAAGGTTCCCATTTCTTCCCAAAACAATGATAGGCAGAATATCCACTCCTGCCCAAGAATTCCCAAACTATATTTCCCATTAATGAATAGGAAGTAGATAAAGGCACAGTATATCTCTTAACTTATGGAAAATTCAATAGAAAGCTTTCAAGCACCAAGGCAACAGTAGAGATGCTTCTGTCTGCTGTTCCACAAATGAATTGGTGACTGAATTGCCTGAAGTATTTTTCCAAATTCTTCCAAACTAGAAAATAGAAAAAGTTTGACATTTCCCAGTGGTGGCTATTGCTTGGTATACATATTAGTGAGGACAAAATCTTCCTAAGGTTGTAGAAAGGATCCTCAGGATGTTAGACTTTTGTCTTCCCTTCTTTATCTCTGTCTTTTCTATTTTGTACATTCTTTCCTCTATGTAAAAGACAGCAAAGAAACTAAAACTACAAAACAGTGTATGAAGACAATTTGCTAAGTCTCCATAAAAGCAGGCAACTACTTCTTAGCAGTGAAATCCAGTGAGGTCCATTTTAGCATCTTTCTAGTGAGTTTTACAGGGTTAAAAAACTCATAACCACTCAGTAATAACTTATTTCATATTGACAATGAAAAATCTTGCCCATTGGACCCAAATGGCTTTGGTATGTACAGTTAGGAGACACTTTCCACACTAAATTCAGCCCAGACATTTAGTGGGAGCTTTGACTTTCCAATAACATCTAAATGAAGGATGTGCTGGGCAGAGGAAACCAATTCAGAGTTATCTAATAAAAGTAAGTGGAGAGAGCAGATTCCCAGAGATATCTCCTAGAGCGATAGCTCCTAGAGTATATTCGGCATTGTATTGCAGAGTATCCAGGAGCAGGTATAGCCTCTATTTACTGAAAGTCATCCAGCCCACCCTAATTAGTTGGTAGAATCCACTCTGAAAAGCATTTGTGTCTGCTGCTTCCTACTTTGGAGGGTTATTGTTCATTTGATTGTGTTAACATAGGCATAAACATACTATTTATTTCTCCATGTGTAAGCTTTGGCTAACAATCATGTTTTGTGATATTACTTCCATTGAGAGCAAGTGTGTGTTCAGGACACTGATTACTATGTATTAAATAATTTTTTTTAATCCTTGAAAATTAGGAATTAGGAAAAAAAATCCCTTGCACTTCCTTGCTACTAAAGAGATTTGATCCACTGGAAAACTAAGCCTCATTCCTGACATCAAGCAATTCATTTTACATCGATGTACAACAGAGCAGCATAATGCAACATCAACCATAGTGAGAGGTTTTTGTATGTCAAGTAAATTCAGAGAGATTCCCTACCCCTGCCCAGTAGTTCAAAGAAAGAGTTAGAGGTAAAGCATTTTAGAAAAGAAAAAAAAAAGGAAAAGGAAGTTTGTGTTCTAAGGTTCAAGGGAGTCAGACTTAATGCAAGATCTGCTTTCCAAATGGCTAACACAGCAGGTATTTATTTAATAGAAAAAATATGGGGAAAAATGACCATCATTAGTAAGTTTATATTTTCTCATAGGGTAAAGCAGACTGTTATCACAGGATTATCCTGTCCAGAAAAATTTTGACACAACTTGCCACATCAGCTATGTGAAACCCAAGAATAGCATTGTCTTTGCTGGGGATTCTGGAGCCTACAAGAAATGCCCACTGTTTTGGAGACAAGCAATTGACAGGGAACCCTATTACTTCTGATTACTCTTAGTGCACCAATGTACTTCACCATCACAGAAAAAGGGTCCAGTGTAAAGCAAATATCACTAGTACAAAAATATAAGTAGTAGAGTTTTATGACTCTATTCATGGTTACAATAAAAACTCAACATGAAACCATTGTGTGTTTGCAACCTGTAGTTTCTATCAACTTCTATAGTCCCTCCTAGACTTCACCCTACTAGCCTTACTTTGATGGGAAAGCCTCTTGCATAAAGCACCTCTGTATTATCCTAAAGTGTACATAGTGAACATTTATGTGGTTACAAAAGCTCCTATGAACTCATTCATAAAATGGTTTATTTTGTAAAGGAAAATGGCTTATTTTGTAAAGGAAAGTCCATTTTTCATAATGTTGATGGAAATTCAGAGAAAATTCAGACATCTAGGAACATGATGCTTGTTGGTGTTATGATACAGGATTTATGATGCAAATGACTAACTGCATGTCTTCAATCAAGAAATTCTCTGGTAGAAAAATGTGCTGCTCTTACATCTTAATTCCCTCTTCCATTTAGGGTCTCTGAAGGAAATGTGGCACTCATTCCTTCATCTGCTTAAAAGCATTTGAAATAATAACTAGAAATAAAAGCCAAAGCCAGTATCCAAAGTCTAACATGGGATCTGGGGCTTCTAGTTGCATGTACTTGGAACTGGGAGAAATGAGATCATTTGCATTGATCAATGAGAACAAGTTTTCCGCATCTGTAATTTTAACACTATATATTTAGGATATCTGAAAGTAGCTCAGCTTATTTGGGTTACACATTTTACTAGTTGTTAAAAATGTATCTCTGTAGAGCGCTTGCCTTGCATGCATGAGGCCCTGGGTTCGATTCCTCAGCACCACATGAGCAAAAAGAAAAAAAGCCAGAAGTGGCACTGTGGCTCTAGTGGTAGAGTGCTAGCCTTGAGCTGAAGAGCTGAGGGACAGTGCCGAGGCCCAGAGTTCAGGACCCACGACCGGACCCCCCCCAAAAAAGAATTCTATAATAAACAAAAGAGCATATTAAAAAAAATGTATCCCTGATCCATGTCATGTGGCAGACAGGTATAATCTTTCAAAAGGAATGAGAAGCAAAAACCAAGGAGATAACATTGCCTCTTTTTTTTTTTCAATTTCAAAGGTGTCCTTGAATGGCCATTCTGGACAAAACTGGTTGTGGTGGCCATTGGCTTCACAGGAGGTCTCGTCTTCATGTACGTACAGTGTAAAGTCTACGTTCAGCTGTGGCGCAGGCTGAAGGCCTATAACCGTGTCATCTTTGTGCAGAATTGCCCAGACACTGCCAATAAACTGGAGAAGAACTTCTCGTGTAATGTCAACACGGACATCAAGGATGCTGTGGTTGTGCCTGTAACACAAACAGGTACAAATCCACTGCCGTCCGCAGAAGCTGGGCCCCCTGAGGTTATACCAGTTTGATGGAACTAGCTGGGAGTTTCTTCACTGGAGGATATCTTGCTACCCCTCAGCCACTACACACATCACAAGGGATCCTGCATTATTCACTCCCTTATCTTCTCCCTCTCCTACTGACTCATTTTTCCCCCTTACTTCGCTCAAAAGAAAAAGAAAGGAGGAAAAAATAAACCAACTGACCAGGATCCTGTGAAGCAGGGTCAAAGTGAGATGTGGAAACAAGAAGCTTGCCTGGAGAGTGATTGTTAAGACAATAAGGAAACATTGGCATAAGGATTGCTTATGAATGAATGAGTGGACACGATGCTCTTTGGGATAGCTGGAGAAAAGTTCAAGAATACAGACTTGGATTACAATGTGTGTTTCTTCTTAGGGCCTCAACTGGAAATAACAAATGTATTTGGTCTCAAACCTGAAATTGTCTCCTTTATCCCTCTCACCTTGGAAGCAAACTTGGAGGATGTGTATTTTGATAGACTTTGACAGCTGATTTTTATGGGTATAGTGGTGTCTGGTATTTTGACAGATGCATGTTTTAAAAAACAATGGATGCAAGATACATTTGAAGATAGAAACATTTGGAATTATGTTTAAATCATGAACAAAAGATTTACACAGAAATTTGAGGGTAAACTAGCCTTGTTTAATACCCTCTCCCAAGTTGAAATCAGCTTTCAGGTATTTTATCTGATCTTTTGAATACAGTGATGTCCAAAAGGCAAAAGCTAGGAATGCAGGTCACATATGTAAATTTTGAATTTCCTAGTACATGTTGAGCGCATCAGTAGCTCATGCCTGTAATCCTAGCTACTCAAGAGGCTGAGATCTGAGGATCATGGTTCAAAGCCAGCCTAGGCAGGAAAGTCCCTGCAACTTTTATTTCCAATAAACCACTAAAAAGACAGAAATGGAGCTGTGGCTCAAGTGGTAGAGTGCTAGCCTTGAGCAAAAAAGCTCTGGGACAGTGCCCAGGCCCTAAGTTCAATACGCAGGACTGGCACACACACACACACACACACACACACACACACACACAATTTCCTAGTAGCACCATTAGAAAAAGTAAAAATGGCTTAATTTTGATAATTTTTATTTAAGACAATATATACAAATGATTTTATGTTATCAATGTAAAAATTATTGAAATAATTTATACTTTTTTTTTACCAAGTCTTCAAAATCCTGTATGTATTTTATAACACACATCCATGTTAATTAGCTGAATTGGATAGTAAATAATTAAAGTTATAGAATAAGCCTCTGCTTCATTTAATAGTTGAATATTTCAAAACAGCAGCTCAATCTATTCTTTTACTTAACAATTTTATTTAAGGGTGATAATTTTTAAAAGTACTAGAGAAGTATCCTAGTTTGAACTAAATGAAACTGCCATTTTTCTCAAGGGTGAAAACAACCAGAAGCATAGAAAAATTAGTCAAATTGTGAAATTAACTTATTTGCTACAATAAAGCAATTATGATAGGAAAATAAAGATTAAATATTTTTATTATTAAATTAAAGGCATAAGGTTTTGTTTTAATCCACAGAAGATGTCAACTTGACAGATCACTAATATAACCAAGAATTCAAGGCCCTAGTCCCCTTGCTTAGTTAAGCAAAAATACTCAGCAGATTCTATGGTGTGTAAAAAGTTAGGTTGTTTAGTTTGGGCCACTATGATGTTCTTCAAGTATTCATAGGAAACTGGAGTATGAATGGTACTAATGTGAGCTAGATTAAGAATTGTAAACATAGCAACTTGTGAAAGAACAAATGTCTGACATAAAAAGAAAAGTAATTTTTGTGAGCTGTCATATTTATTGTCATGCAAGGGGCAGAGATGGCCCTAAGAACCAAAGCATGGGTATGATGTTGCACAGACTTGGCTATCACATCAATGCACTTTGTAATTACCAGTGTGTGTGTGTTCTTCACAGTTTAACAAAGGAAAAGTGGGAAATAACCTTTTAATGAGGAGACAATATGGATATCAGCAGAGGTGGGCACTGAGTCCAAAAATGGTCCATTCCTAGACTTAAAGAAATGAAGAAAGGGAAGGGAAGGGAAGGGAAGGAAGGAAGGAAGGAAGGAAGGAAGGAAGGAAGGAAGGAAGGAAGGAAGGAGTCAATTGTGTATATGTCTGTGTATTCATGTGTATATACAGGAGAGAAATGTTAAAGTATTCAGTAAGGAAAGAAAAGGCTTAAAACTCATCTAAAAATGGGGAGGGCATGGAATAGATGGACAGAGACAAACAAGTGGAGATAACTAGATTGGACCAAAAAAATCACCCAAATAAGTATATAAGAGGCAGTTATATATATAAATTCATATATATATATATATATATATATATATGAACCTTAAACAAATTAAAACTTTGCATTAACTTCCTCTTAGGTTTCCATTTTAAAGACTCAAGACACACCTGAACAATAGAGCTGTGGGTGATTTTAAAATGGTCCGCAAGGAACTAAAGTTGATTTTGTTTCCCAATGGTTTAGCCAATTGGAAAACCAATGATTTTCCAATATGTTGTCTGCAAATATATATTCCTGGGGAGAAAGTATAGTCACCATCACATAAACAATGTTGATTCCTCTTTTGTTTGTACAGGAATGAATGAAAAGCATTATTGAGCTTAATTACTCTAGAAAATACTTTTTCAAAAAATAGATTAAGTGCACCTCTCATTCACAGTGGGAGATGATTGGCTACAATAAAACCACTGTATCCAGGGGTGCACTTAGCATACAGTAAGCATTCTAGAGAAAAATAAAGACAAACTGCTGTATTAATGATAAAGGATAAAATTATGCTTTAAAAACTACATCTAAAATTTTGGAATTCACTTTCATAGGCTTGGCTCTAATCAAGTGAGAAAATATATACAGTTCCCTAACAGCTTAAAAATCAACATTTAATTCTACTGTATTTGACCTTCCAAAACCCTAAGCTGGGTATCACTTAGTAAAATTCACTACAGCAAATTTCTTTGCAAAAAAACGATGTCTATGGCTCAGGCAATCTGAAATGATTACATTCACTTAAAAGCTACTGTTAACTATTTTCTTCTGACATTCTATGTGGCAGTGGCATACTTGCCCCCTTCAAACAATGAAGATTTGCATTTGTGATCATACATTTGGTGAACTGATTTGCCTTTTAACAAGAAAAAATGTTGTACAGAATAATAATCTTTTAGTGTAAAGAATAAAACGAAACTGAAACAAAAGACTGAATTTAGAAATGAACTTAGTGTTTAAAAACTCTAGTTTTTAAATGCTACATGAATTTATAGCATTGGTAATACCAAAAATCAGATATTGATGATGTTCTTTGTTTAAACTAAAAACTGTCAATTTTATGATACAGAATGAAAGATTAAACTGAAAAGGAATATTTGAACATTTGTAAAGCAGAAAAGTAGATAAAATTTAAGCATGCACAAAAAAGAAAAACAAATAAGTAATCCCAATCATGTAGCAATTGAAGGCATCTTTTTCAAAGGTGCTACCATTAAAACTTACTTGGAGCTGCTGTTCTACATGATTATAGTCCTGGCAAAATGGCCTCATTAGTTGTATTTCTTGTTTTGCAAAAGACTCTTGGAACTACCCTTCAAATATATACTATGGCTGGGAAAAAAATAGCTCATTAGTGGGACACAAGTGGTTCACACCTATAATACTAGCAACTCAAGTGGCTGAGATCTGAGAAACACAGTTCAAAGCCAACTTGGGCAGGAAAGTCCAAGAGACTCTTATCTCCAATTAAACACCCTCAAAGCTGGAAAAGGAACTGTAGCTTAAGTGGCAGAGTGCTAGCCTGGAGCAAAAAAGCTCCTGGACAGTACTCCTGCTCAGGCCCCGAAGTTCAAGCCCCAGGACAGGCACCCCACCCCCCAGTATCACACACACACACACAAAAGCTAATCAAGATAATGACATCTTTAAGAGAAAGCATAATGAAAAATGGGAAGATTATTCCATCTGCCAGGCTAGTTACCTTTCCTTGCCTTGTTAATGAATATTTTGGAACAAGAGGAAGTCTTGAAACTTATTACTATCATTATTATTGTACTTGTTATAGAATAATTCTGTAAGGATTATACTTTAATTAAGAGAGATGAAAACTTTTCTTTCCTTAAATCAGCCCAATGGTGCTATTTTACATATCAATACAGTTGACAGGAAGTACTGTTGTTTTTTTTGGGCTGCAGCATTTCCTCCACATTTGAAGACAGCCCATTCTGAATTTGGATATCACATCAAGACAAAGGAGAACATAATTATTTTAATGGTGTGCAATTTTAGAGATTGAGCATTTGTACTTTTTCAGTTTTACATAATTCTCTTTCGTTACCAACTTACTGTGTGTGAACAATGTGCACTCAGAAAAAACTAAAGAAAATAATTGTCTGTGAAAAGACTTTGTATATTAAACAAGTGATCCAAATCTTTGTTGTAGTTTCTATACGTTTTGCTATTATACTGGGATTTCTGCACATATTATTTGCAACATTCAAACCCCCTTAATACCTACATTAAGGTGTTAACAATGGAGTGGAATTTTAGGCAGGCCCTGAACATATCTGTAATTATTTTAAAGTAAATATATACTGGAAAATCTTGGATATCATCAAGAAGAATAAATAGATGCATTTACCCACAGAAATAATATAGATAGGTTGGGGCTGGGAATGTGGCACAGTGGTACAGCGTTTGCCTTGCATGCATGAGGCCCTGGGTTCGATTCCTCAGCACCACATAAGCAAAAAGAAAAAAGCTGGAAGTGGCTCTGTGACTCAGGTGGTAGAGCGTTAGCCTTGAGCTGAAGAGCTGAGGGACAGCGCCCAGGCCCAGAGTTCAAGCCCCACAACCGGCCCCCCCCCAAAAAAAAGAAGAAATAATATAGGTAGACTTTCAAAACTTATTTTTTTAAGTTTAAGAAATATCACAATACAACCTAGAAGATTTTCTTATAAATAAGATTCTATAGCATAGTAATATAACTGTACATTTCTACTCAGAGATCATAAATGAATGATAATTGCATTGATGAAAAAAAAAAACTTACAAAGCTGGGCACTGGTGGTTCATGTCTGTAATTTAGGTACTCAGTAGGCTGAGATACGGGGATTATGGTTCAAAGTCAGACCAGGCAAGAAAGTCCATGAGAATCTTATCTCCAATTAACTACCACAAAACTGGAAATGGAGCTGTGGCTCAAAGTGATAGAGAGCTAGCCTTGAGTAGAAAAGCTCAGGGACAGCACCTGGGCCATGAGTCCAAGCCCCACAACCAATACAACCAACAAAAAACTTATGAAAACACTATTCCTCTAAAAGAAGTTTGATGGTAGTAACACACACACAAAATCCTTTTCCAAAGCCCCAGCTGCTTTTTCTTTTTTCCTTGTGTGTGTGTGTTTTATGTGTGTGTGTGTGTGTGTCCTAGGGCTTGAACTCAGGAACCTGGACATTGTCTCTGAGCTTTTTTGCTCAAGCCTAGTTTTTGTTTTTTTTTTTGTCGGTTGTGGGGTTTGAACTCTGGGCTTGGGTGCTGTCCCTCAGCTCTTCAGTGGTAGTAGCGCTTTACCACTTGAGCTACAGCACCACTTCCGGTTTTCTGGTGGTTTATTGGAGATAAGAGTTTCACGGACTTTCCTTCCCTGGGCTGACTGTGAACCACGATCCTCAGATTTCACCCTCCTGAGTAGCTAGGATTACAGACGTGAGCCACAGGCGCCCGGCTTCAAGACCAGTTCTCTAACACTTAAACCATGGCTCCACTTCTGGCTCTTCGGTTTACTGGAGACTAGAGTCTCATAGATGTTCCTGCCCAGACTGATTTAGAACTGCAATCCTCAGATTTCACCCTCTTTTTTTTTTTTGTCGGTCGTGGGGCTTGTACTCTGGGCCTGGGCGCTGTCCCTCAGCTCTTCAGCTCAAGGCGAGCGCTCTACCACTTGAGCTACAGCGCCACTTCCGGTTTTCTGGTCGTTTATTGGAGATAGGAGTCTCACGGTCTCTCTTGCCCGGGCTGGCTTTGAACCGCGATCCTCAGATCTCAGCCTCCTGAGTAGCTAGGATTACAGGCGTGAGCCACCAGCGCCCGGCTATTTCACCCTCTTGAGTAGTCGGGATTACAGATGTGATCTACTGGTGCCCAGCAAAAGCCCCAACTTCTAATCCTGAATCAGAATGAACAGATCTCCTGGCTCCATTGGCCTCCAGGCCTTTCCACTAGTCTGACAGTTTGTCTGAGTTCAACCATCTGCCCACATTGGCTATGTAAACGCACAGCCTCCTTTCTCCTACCAAATTCATCCTCCTGGACCAGTCATCACAGTCAATGAATCCTGAAAGAGGTCACAGGATGGACATTTCCAAAGTTAGGAAGAATGTGAGGGCAGGGATATCTTCACTAGAAAGCACTAACTTTAAGCTCAGACCCGAGGATGAAAACAACAAAAAAAAGTGATATTGTTAAATTTGTAAAAACTCTGACTGGCTATGCAGGCAGAGGGAACAAGTCTTAACTGGGAAATGTTGAGCAAGAATACCCAATTCAGCCAGCAAAGAAAGAAGATCTTATTAGAAAAACAGTCACCGAGGTGATACAAGGTGGGAAAGATGTCATCCTTCCTTATGCCTCCTTCCACAGGAAGATACAGCCAGCAAGGCAGCCTGGTGGCGTGCAAAGTGACAAGAGGTAAGACACAATCTTGAGATGCTGAGTCCCTACAACTCTAGTTTTATGGCCTGTGGTTGTATGTGAGTTGTGCTGGAGATGGAAAGTCTCATCCTCGATGCTTGTATCCAAAGTGAGATCACGGGACATTTTTCCAAGTAACAAAGCTTTACTTTGGCTAAGTGAATTACTCACCAAATCATCAGACCCCCAGCAAGAAGAGTAAGAATGGTGGTAGAAAGCCTAGTTAGGAAGGGACCTTCTGTCGATATAGCTATACAAGCTCAGGTAGGGCTAAAAAGATGGAGATAGCCTTGGTTTTTACTCTCATTCTGTAAATGTAAAACCAGGTCAGAAGAAGGGACAGAGAGAAAAAAACAAGAAAGAGTTACAGGAATATTTCTTTTTTTTTTTTGTCTGTTGTGGAGCTTGAACTCTCGGCTTAGGTGCTGTCCCTCAGCTCTTCAGTGGTAGGCTAATGCTCTACCACTTGAGCTATAGTGCCACTTCTGGTTTTCTGGTGATTTATTGGAGAGAAGAGTTTTACGGACTTTCCTGCCTTTGAACCACGATCCTCAGATTTCACCCTCCTGAGTAGCTAGGATTATAGGCGTGAGCCACCGGCACCCGGCAGGAATATTTCTGATCAATAGTCTGTTAAGATACAAGGATCTGGAATGCAAGTAGGAATGATTTTTCCCTTGGAAGAAGAAAACACATTGCATTCTTTAACTCAAAAGCTAAGATCATATAGGCTTTTGTTTTATAAAAAATTCTGTAAGAAGTCAACAGCCGGGAGCTGAGTTGCTAGGATTAGACTGGGAGCAGAGGATTATAGTTTGAGACCAGCCTAGGCAATTAAGTGTTAAGAGTCTCATCTCCATTCAACCAGCAGAAAACCAGTAGAGATATGGCTCAGGTGATAGAGCACCAGCCTTGCACAAAACAAAGCTAAGGTTCAGCATCCATGCTCTAAATTCAAGCCCCGGTATTAACATACACACAAACAGAGCCAATTACTTTTCATTTTATGACCAAGGGCTACGTAAAATATCTTATGAAGATACGCTACTGATATAAAGGACAGTCTAAATAAATGGGAAAAAAGTAACAGCACAGACTGAAAGAACCTGATTTATGAACAAGTATTAAAACATCACATCACTCTAAAGACAAGTTGTCTGTTAGGCTACTCGGACACAGTCAAGAAGATATAATATTGATTATTATGCTCTTACATGGAAAATCCATTCATTTAACAAATGTTTAAGTGTATCTTACTTGTCATATTTTTTGAGTGTGTTGACAACAAAGAAAAAAACTAGAAAAAATAGGGAAAACCAGGTTTGAGGGGGTGAAGCATCTGTGGCTTTGATAATTCATCCATCTATCACTGTAAGCTTTTAAGTATCAGACTAGATTCTTTACTCTTAAATCTTTTCTTGACTAAAGTCTTTAAAGCCATTTTAATACATGAGTCACAAAGAGTTACTAACAATTTAAAAAGTTATTAGCTTCTTATATCATAAAAACTATAATCTTTACAGATTACAAAAGCTGATGATCACAGTTACATCTCTAGACTGATTTGTACCAGATCTTCCATTTTATTTGAACTTTATTTGAACTTATGAACTGTAATTGTCCCATCTGTTATCCCTAATTTTACTTATTTAGGTGATTCTCCTTTAGGTCAGACTTATGTGGGTGATTTCTTTTCTCCCTTCGATCAGATTGGCTGAGTCAATCAATTTTGTTTATCTTTACAAAATCTAGTATCTTGAATCTTTTGTGTTCTCTTTTGCATTTAACCCCTAATTCTATTACATAATAATATGACCAGATACAGGAGTTTAATTTTCTTGTATTTGCTGTGACTTCCTTTATGTCCTAGAGTATAATCTATTTTGGAGGAAACTCTGCTCTTGCTGCAGCAGAATGTGTATTGCTGAATGTATATTCTGCAATTACTGAATGAAATGCTTTGTAGATACCTTTTAAATCTATTTTGCCTATTTTAACACTTAAATCTGAGATTTCTTTGAATTTTTTTTCCTGGATGACCTATTAATGACAGTGGAGTACTGAAAAGTTATATTATTATTGGTTTGAGGTTTATGTATGCTTTTAAGTCTGATAGTGTTCAAGAAAGTTGGGTGCACCAAAATCTGATGCCATAGGTTCACAATTGTTACATCGTCTTTATTATTAGTGGACCATCGCTGGGCTTGAATTTAAGGTCTCATGCTCTCGTTTGGCTATTTTTGCTCAGGGATGGTACTCTACCACTTGAGGCACACCTTCATTTCTGTTTATTTACTAAAGACAAGAATCTCTCAGTTTTGTCTGCTTGGGATGACACTGAATGAGTTTCTCAGATCTCAGTCTCCTGAGTAGTTAGGGTTACAGGTGTGAGACACAAGTGCCCAATTTGCTACGTCCTCTTAATGAAAAGCTTCTGTTATTAATATAAAGTGACACTGTCTCATTAATTTTGAATTGAAATCTTTGTCAGATGAGTAGAGCTATTCCATTCTTCCTGGGTCCATTTGCTTGGAAGATTTTTTTTGTTTTTTGTTTTTTTGGGTCCAGTTGTGGGGCCTGAACTCTGGGTCTGAGCGCTTTCCCTCAGCTTTTCAAGTGGTAGGCTAGCATTCTATCACTTGAGCCACAGCGCCATTTCTGGCTTTTTTCTTTTTGCTTCTGTGGTACTGAGGAATCGAACCCAGGGCCTCATGAATGCAAGGCAAGCACTCTACCACTGAGCCACCTTCTCAGCCCTTGGAAGATGTTTTACCAACACTTAACCTTAAGTAAATGTTTGCCTATGTCAATGAGATGTTTTGTTTTGTTTTAATAATTTTTCCTTTTTTTTTTGTCGGTCGTTGGGCTTGAACTCTGGGCCTGGGCGTTGTCCCTTAGCTCTGTCAGCTCAAGGTAAGCGCTCTACCACTTGAGCTACAGCACCACTCCCGAGATCTGTTTTTGTAGGTAACAGATGGTGGGCTCTTGCTTTTTGGTGAACCAAATCACCATTCTGTCTTTTGATTGGAGAATTGAGTCCATTGATATTGACTGTTAAAATGGAAAGGCAGGTGGTACTTCCTACAAGTCTTCCTTTTCCCAATTTTAGGGTTAGATATTTTCCTTCTCCTGTGCTTATCTGCTCATCTGGTAGGATAGATTCTCCACCATTTTCAAGTTTGTTTATATTCTTCTTTTGCATGCAGATGTCTTTGAGTATATTCTGTAGTTCAGGCTTAGTGATGGTAAATGAACTTATTAAGGAATGGTTTTATTTGTTCTACTGTGAAAGTTTTGCTTAGTAGAGTATTCTGGGTGAGCAATTGCTTACTTTTAGCATTTGAAACTCATTATCCCAAGCCCTCCTTGCTTTTAAGGCTTCATTTGACAAACCTGCTATTCGATTGTCTTTCCATTGTAAGTCAAATGCCTGTTCTCTGTTGCAGCTTTACTCCCTCAAGGAGGGTAATTGCTCTGCAGGTTGGGCTGTATGAGAATGGATCCACTCTTCTGGCCTCAGTTCCTGCTCCAAGACCTGTTTTCACAGCTGTAATCCAGGTAGTGGATGAGAAATCGCTCTGCTTCCCTTGAAACACCCCCTTTGCACTACTTAGATTATGCTGTGTATGTCCTGAGGAAGTCACTGGCATTCTTTCTCTGGTGCCTATTATGTTGGTGGGCGCAGCATGGGTGGCATTCCAGTCTCCCATTTGGAACTTTACTCTGCTACAGGATTTCTCAAGTGAGGTAACATGGGTTTTCCTGGGTAGCGTTCCAGGGACAAAGCACATTAATTACAGAGAAGAATCAATAAAGTGCCATTTGTTTCCACCCTAGGCTTTTGCTTTGGATGTGGAGTCCTCCAATTAGGGACAGCCTCAGTGGTGGGCTGTGGCACTTTCCTCTGCTTCGGAAGCACTTGTCTCCTGCTTGATGAGGAGAGATGCACTGCTGCCATTCCCTTACACTCACCCACACAATCAAGTGACACAAGGCACATGGCTCTTCTCTCTACCCACTTACGTGGGGGTTCATCTTGTGGAGATACCATGCATGCAAATCTACCCTCTGAACCAAGCTGGCATTGTTGCCCAGTGGTGCTCCCTGATCTGTCTGTTCTGCTTGGGAAGAGGGACTCATGTTAGCTTGTTCCCAACTTTGCCTTTTCCACATGCAGGGCTTACTATTCTCCATGTAGCTGCACCATTCCACAGGTGTTCTATGTGTGTACGTCTTGTCAGAAGGAAAATAGAGAAGGAAGAAGAGAAAAACAAAAAATAAAACCCAAACCAAATGGACCAAAAGACAAAAACAAGTTGGGTGTCAGTGGCTCAAGTCTATAATCGTGACTCCTCAGGATGCTGCACCACAGAGGATTATACTTTGATTACAGCCCTGACAGAAACAGTCTGCGGGATTCCATCTCCAACTGAAGAACAAAATGCTGGACTGATAGCATGGTTCAATGACAGGCTCAAGGCCCTCAGTTCAAATACTGATGACAAAAGAAAATAAAAAGAATGAAAAAAATCCAGAAACTCTCCTGTTCTACTGTCATCGGGGGCTTTCCTGCTCTTGGATCCATCTGCAGGGTAAATTTTTTCCCTTCCTTGTTTTAAAGGGTTAAAGTAAGGTAATTTTGATTTCTACTAGTTTCTTTTGCCTATACTTTTTCTGGTGTCCTCCCCTAAGCTGGCCTTTCCCTAAGCCACATACCTGTTCTGTCCATAGATGTGGACAGAGGTGAGGTGGCTGTCCGCAATCTGCCATTATCCTACCTTCTCCAGATGCTCACATTTATTACACTCTACAAATATCCAGAGCACCCATGTTTTTATGACTTGTATACTAAGCTACTTCTCAATTAAACATCTCTTGGCAATAACAGCACAGGTAAAACCATTGGTTCCCCAATTCTTAGTTTTGTCTTAATACATAAAACCTAACACTTTTCACAGTAAGGAAGAAAATAAAATTCATCGAAAGGAGTGAACCTCAAAAATCACTAATTCTCTTTGTGAAGAGTAAATGTGGGAGATTCAATTATAAACCAGACAACAATAATGCATGTTGAGTAAGAATTCCCTATCACGTTTTCCTCCTATTTTATATAGAAAGAAAATACATGTGTAATGTTTGAGGGAAGATTTAGGTTGACAAAACACAATTTTGCTATTATCCCAACTCAAGAAACATTCCCAAGAATGGTTTAAAAAATAGATTTATTCTCCAAATGTAAGATTAGGCAATGCTAAAGACTTCTCTGTTGATTTACATGTGTCCCAGAAGGGTGTAAATGTTGGGAACTTGGCCTCCAGTGTGACAATGTTAGGAGACAACAGAAAGCTTCCTACATTGCCTGGGATTCCCCTATGGGTCACGTCTCCCTCAGTAACTACATGATACAGCTGGCTCCATGCAGTTTGGACTATCAGCCCTTAAACCACGAGTGAAGCAAACTTTTCTGAATTCCCAGTGTCAGGTATTTCACGATAGTAATGGAAAAAAATGACTGATCCAACCTCTATTTTTAAAGCAAGTGAATGCAAATGAAGAGCAACCTATGTTTTTTAAATAAAAATGCTAACACCGTTTTTGAAACTGCAAATGGGACTCTATGAAATAATGAATACCACATTCTTGCACCAAGGTAATTACAACAATGAGTGGAATTAAAAATCTTCAAATTATTTATTTTCAACTCAATGAAAGACAAAAAGGCACTGGAGTCATTTCTTCATCTGAGTCAGACTGACCTGCTAATTCCAATTCCCCTAAATCTAGGTCTATAGGTAAATTAGTTTTCTTCTTGTGTTTCTTTGGAACTGCATCATCAGCACATACTTTGATCATTTTAATGTTTGGCAATTTCTTCAGATCAAAATCCCATTCCCTAGACAAAAGGAAGGGTACATAGTGTTGAAGCTTAGGTAAAGATAAGCTAAAAAATCTGAACACAGCAGAATTACAAAAACAAAAGCAGCCTCCCAACACTTGATACTTGCTTTCCTATACCCATATGCCTGTTCTCAATCTACAGCGTCAACGCTGCATGAGGAATCCCACACGTCCACAACTTCAAACCAGGAAGTATTAAGTTCTTAAGTAGTAAGTTCTCTTCTTAACCTAAATAATGCCCTATGCTAGCTATATGTTCTTGAGGATCTCAAATGCAAGAACCATGTCATACCCAGCAAATCTCCTAAATACCAGTAAGGAAAAGATTTTCTTCTCACAATGGTACACAATGGTAGTTGAATCTTGATTAATTGATATTCTTGTAAGAGAAACTTCCAATTTTTCAAACTTAGTATTTTCTGTGACAATTCTGTTCAATTACATTAGTAGAAATGAAAAAAGAAAAAAAAAAACTATCTCCAATGCTGAATTCTGATCAATACTAAGAGACCCTGTCCATCTTTTTCTCACTTCTGGCTTTCCTTGGAAGAGGCAAAACATAAAGTGTTTCAGAAATAAGAAATACATTTGTATTTGATTATGTCTGGATTTCAGTTCTGCTAATTTCAGGAGCCTGAGATCTGGAGGGTAATGTTTCAAAGCTGTTCTGAACATCAAAGTTGATGAGACTCCATCTCCAATTAACAAGGCAAGGCTCAAGCAGTAGCAGGCTGTGAGCAAGCAAGCAGAGTAATTGTTAGGTCCTGAGTTCAAGCCCAGGTACCGCAGACTATATAAATACAGAGATTTCTATATGAAAAAACAACAACAAAAAACAACTGAAAATCCTACTCAGTGGACTTACTGAGTATAAGATTTGTAATTACAGAGATTGCTAGACCAAAGAATGCTTAATGACAACACACTGTCCCTGGTATGACTTCTTATCTAATATTGTTACTTCACTTTTTTTTAAATGAATATATAAGTAAGAATTGGAGAGGAAGTGAAACATCTTTAAAGTATGACACTAAAGTACCTGATTTGAAAAACAAAAGGTACAGCATCATTATTTCACTATCAGGTGTTTCAAATTAACATGAATGTGGAAATTTTTACTTTCTCTAATAAATGCAAAAGGTTAAGACAGACCTGGTTTTCTTTCTGCTCTAATGTACTGATTCAAAAGGAAGGTATTTATGCTCCACGTGTTTTACATCCAGCTTTCAGAGAACCATAAAAGATACTTACCTAAAAGTTTTAAGATTACTTCCATTTAAAATGTCTGGTATCTCTGGACAAGAAAATAATGTACAGCCATTAGGTTCATTTCCAAATTACATCATTTTATACTTCTTCACCACTATTTCAGATAAACAAAATAATAGCACTAAAACAAGATTTTAAGCATTGCTAAAACAAAAAAGTAAGCTTGGCAAGTATAAAACAGGTTTTAGTTTAAGAAGGCAATTTCAGGAGAATGCTAAGCAGAAGACATGTTGGCTTATGCCTGTCATCTATCAATTCAAATAGTGGAGGCAAGAAAAATGAAACTTCAGGCTAGCTCAAATTATATAGTTAAATCACAGACCATCTTGAACTACATAGTGAAACTTTGGGGATGTGGATAACTTAGTAGGAAAACACTTGCGTAGCATGTACAAAGGCCTGGAATCAATCTCCAGCACTACAAACAAAAAATAAAAGGAAAAGTGCTATTAAATAATACATTCTAACATGAACAAGAAGTTATGTAGCCCAGCCTGTTCTTGACATACAATTCTCTTGACTCTGCTACCAGAGTGCTAAGACACTTTATTTGTAAACTTAGGAAAACAAGGTTTTGTTAACTAAATTTCATTTTATTACACAGTAGGGTACAAGGATATATGTGTGGATCTATCTAGTTCTAGAGCTACTTTTTTGTTGCTTTTCAGTTAAGAAATTCACTTTTGGAGCTCCAGTGGCGCAATTGGTTAGCGCGTGGTACTTATAAGAAATTCACTTATTAGCAATGATGAGGAACACCATCTTCTTCAAAGTTTCTAGTTTTATCCACAGAACACTTCCTTTAAGGTCCTATACTTTCATGTTGTTTTATTTAAATTTTTACTTTGCTATATTATTTATTATACTATCCAAGAAAAACCTATGTAACTTGAGTGCCAATAAACACTAAGTCAAGTAATATGAGTGACAGAAAAGTTAGGTTCCTAACAAACATTAGAATACATGCTCAAGTCTACAAGTGAAAGCTGCTACTCCATTCCTGATTATGCTACCAAATCATCAGACTTTTCTTACCCTAAATGAAGCCAGAAAACCTTTATTTTTCAAATAAATTCAGGAAGTATTTTTTTATATTGACAATTAATAAGCTAATTAACTACTTCTTGCAGGCCATCCAGCCGTTGAAGAGCCACTTACCTGCAACTTTGCAAGTCCCAGTAGCAAAATACCCCCCTATTACATAATTTTCATTAGACAGTGTTGACAGGCTAACGAAGCATCGTTCTCTTAATTAGACATGCTAGAATACTAAATTTTGATTTCTATAGATTCCAAAAATGATTGTAAGAGTAGCTGTGTAGAGTAAGATTTTTAAAAATGAGGAGTTAGTATCTAAAGAAATTTAAGTTACATTTGGAGACAAGTTTAAAACCCTATAACAAAGAAAAGTAGGTTCATGCGAGGGAGGAAAGGAAAATACTATGGACACGGTAGAAAGACAGGCTGTCACTGTCATAAAAATGAAAATTTTGTTGGGAATGTAGAAAAACTTCAATTCAAAAATTATTCACAAAGGAGATCAAGATAAATCAAGAGAATAGAGGAAACTAAATCCACGAAGTGAGTTGCACAGTGGATACACTCTGTATTATAAGAACTTAAAAAAAACGAATAAAATGAATAAGATAATACAAAATAAAAAAATAAGAAAATTAAAAAATAGATAAAGAAAAAGGAAAAGAAATCACCAAGAACGTACCAAAGCCATAGCCTCCATACTGCTGCCGCTCCCGCTCCATGGTCTGCTTGATGACTGTCTCTCGGGAGGAGTGCCGCCTGCCCTGCCGGTCCTTGATGCTGTTATGTAACTCGATCTGCTCCAGCTCACCACTGAATCGACTTAAGTATCTGAAAAGAAGAAAAATGACTTGAGTTACAAAGTCAACGTAAGCTTTACCTGAGTTCACATCGGCTCAGGCAGAACTTAATCCCCAGCCTTCCCCGGTTCTTAAAGGTTTACACTCCTGAGCTAATCATGTCCTCAAACCTCTTCACCCCTTTACTGGATTACTCAATTCTTCTTTAACTTTAGGGACCAAATCACATCCTGCTATCTAGTGAACATGTCCAATCAGCTACTGGCTCTCCATTCAGATGTCTCCAAGAGTTTCCTCCTCATACAGGAAACCTGACATTAATTTGCGTCTGTCTCCAGTTCCTCCACTAAGCCTGCTCCACTCTTGGGCTCCCCATTCATCCAGTTGCCCAAGCAAGAGAAGTAGACAGCCTATTTGATCCCTATCTCCCTGTTATTCTACACTTAAGTTGTCATTAAAGAGTGAAATGTCTACCTGAGTAATTTCTCTGGAAATCTTCCATTTCTCTTCATCAAATGCTACTAACCAAGCCGAGGCCACCATCACCACACGTGCACAGTGACGCTGGCCTCTCAACAGCCTCCTTGGCAAAACCAAATCCCTTCTCAGTAGGTTTTCCTCCTTGACCTTCCTGAAGTTCGAATAAGGTCATTTGGGGTCCTTGCTATGCAAGTCTCCCACAGCTCTTAATATCCTTAAATAAGGTCCAAACTCTTAGACTGACCGCCAAGGCTTTCATTAGCCAAGTGTCACCGATAGCACTTGAATGCTAACCTTTCAGAACTTGTCATTTCGGCTATTAAAACCTCGGAGGCTCACTCTCACCCCTGGGTCTGACACATGCTGTTCTCTTGGGCTCCTCAATTTAGCTTCCCTCTATTTACCAACCCCTACATGCAAGGAGCCAGTGGTAGGAAACTTTGTTAGCAAGTCATTCTAATGACCCTATTGTAATACTCTCTGAGACTCACAAAAGATTACAAACCAAGGAACTTTCTGTTAACAAAACTTAATTGTCCTTTTACAAATCTTCTTAAAATACAGACTAGAGTGTCCCTTTTCTGATCCTCAGCTCATATGCCCAGTGTTTACCTTTCAATTAATTCACAAGCGTCTTTTTTTGAATATCTCTTTTTTTGAGGATCCAGATGATTATGAAACCACTGCAGTTTTTCACCTATGAACAAGTACCAAGACAGCTTAGCCCACAAGTCATCATTTAGGCAAAGAGGTGTACATTGTAACTCTCAGTGTAAAACTGAAGCAAAATTACTTTAATGTTAAATATAAAGCTCTGCGTAGACTTAAACAAGTCTGTTAGAAATTAATCAAGGCTGCACTGATAAAAACAACATTTCAAAGTTGGTTGGGTACCTTTAAGATTATGCCTATAACCCTAGGCACTAAGGAGACTGAGATCTGGAGTATAACAGTTCAAACTCAGCCTCAGCAGAAGAATCCTTGAGACTCTAACTCCAAAATAATCAGCAAAAATCCTAGCTAGGGTTCTTTGCACTAGCAAAGAAAACAAGTGTGAGGCCCTGTGTTCAACTCGCAGTACAGGCAAACAAAAATAATAAAGCAAGTAAAAAGAAAAATTGACATTGGGAAAAAAATGCACTATACTCTAGCCAGGGTTTCAAATAAGCAAATGCACTTACCAATAAGGTTGAGCCGCAAGGCCTTTTCATTCTTCATTCTTGAAAGAAAAGTGTACATACATTAGAAAATTTCCAAATCAAAATAGCAAAAAGAAACACTGACCAAAGAACTTTGATCTAAAGGTCATACATGAAATGTTGTGATGGTTAACACTAAGTGTTAACTTGATTGATTTAACTTACTTTTTGAGCACTAACACATCATCCTTGAGAATTTCATACCTAATCTCATGCAAAACACAGATGCACTAAAACTTCTGTATAAAATTACCTTCAGGCTATTTGTATAAGGTATATATGAAACATAAATGCATTCTGTGTTTAGACTTGATTATCATCATATGCATATTGAATAGATGTATATGCAAATATTCTAGAATCTGTATCAAGCCAGAATCTAAAATACTTCTGGTATGAAGCATTTCTGATAAAGGATACTTTCAACCTATATTTCCTAAAATATTGAACATATACCACTGGCACCACAATGGTCACTATGTAGATTTAAAAAACACAGAATTAACCAACCATTCACTAATAACCAAGTTGCTTTTTCCTCCATCCTCCTTTGATACTGCCAGATTACACGAAGAACAGATTACATTAAGAGTTAGTACGTAAGTTTAACAATCTTTGCACTACCAAGAACACAAGCATACCTAAGGCTCAGACCATCCATAGCTCGTAAAACTACTGGATATAAAGAAGTATTGGTAAATTAGACACTTGATAAAATAGTATTGATAGACACTTGACTACTTGATAAAGTAGACACTTGATAAAGTATCTTTTTAAAAAAGTGATATTCAAGGGGAAAAAAATTCAAATACTAATAAGTAGTAGTACAGGACAGTGGATATCATCAGGAAGTGCCACCGCAGCAACAACCACATCCACACCATCTGGAAACTTGTTGGAAAGGCAAAGCCACAGGCTTTAGGTCTTGGGCAAAGCATCAACATATAACCATACAGGTTATAGCCTCGCAGATTTCCACCTGCTAGTATGCAAATACATCTAACATCCATTATAATGTAAAGCTGGCCAATATCTTTTTTTTTTTTTTTGCTGAGGAAGAATTCCTTTTATTTTTTTTTCCTTTTTTTTAAAAAAAATTGTGAAAATACCATACAGAGGAGTTACAATTACATTGACAAGGTAATGAGTACATTTCTTATCAAGCATTGTAGCCAATATCTTTTATACGGTATTTACTTCACTGTAAGGAATCTTTGAAACAACATTCTTTTCAGTCTCCAGAATCCTTCTTTATTGAAAACATCACAAACTGCGATTTCAATTTATTTAACCATTTCTGATAAGCTCTATAAGAGTAGAGGTTGTGTTCAGTTTTCCCTTGGTACAAAGAAAACACTGAACACATATTTGTTAAAGGAAGGGAGGAGAGAAAATCAAGGAATAAATAATATAGAAATGGCCCAATTTATGTCAAATGATGAAAAGATACTTACTTTTCCTTTTTATCTTGTTTGTGGGCCTCCCTTGTAATCTGAGCTGCTTTTCTACTGTAGGGATGGATGACCTTTTTTTCCCGTCCTGTACTTTTTCCCTTTAGTACTTTAGGCTAAAACACAGAAAAATAAAGGACACATATAACATAATCTAGTGAATCTAGTCACAAAAATTTTCTTTAAAAATAAGCTTTAAGAGCCAGGGGCCAGTAGCTCATGCCTGTAATCCTAGCTACTCAAGAGGTTGAGATCTGAGGATCATGGTTCAAAGCCAGCCCAGGCATGAAAGTCCTGAGATTCTTACTCCAATAAGCCACTCAGAAAACTGGAAGTGGAACTGAGGCTCAAGTAGTACAGTGCTAGCCTTGAACTGAAGAGCTGAGGGACAGCGCCAGGCCCAGAGTTCAAGCCCCACAACTGACAAAATAAAGTAAATAAATAAATAAGCTTTAAGAACAAAAATAAAAATGCAATAAAGCAGAAACATTACATTATGAATAAAGAGATATTTAAAACAAATCGTTTAAATAGTGATACAGGTGGACCCATTGCAACAATGAGATGTACAAGTCGTTATGTCGAAAACGAACTTTACAACTTTGGTGTGGAGGGGGGGAAGGATTCAGTGGAGGGGCGGGGGAGGATAGGAAGGGATGGGAAGGGGAAACAAAGGAGGAGGCTACAATGCTTGATAAGAAATGTACTCATTATCTTGCCCATGTAATTGTAACCCCTCTGTACAGTATTTTCACAATAAAAAAAATAACTTGTTTGGTAATTCTAATAGTATTTGCTTCCAGGATATTGTAACAGAAATGATATATTCACAGCAATTCTCCAATGATGCAAGACAAAAAAGAAAGGCATAGACAAGTCCAATAAATTTAGTTCTTCAACACTTCTACTTTCAGAGCAGGTACTTAGAATACAAATAGTGAGACTTGGGCTGGAAATGTGTATTACCATTCAGGAGGTTAAGGGTAGGGAGCACAAGATATTAGTGTGAATAATTTGAGCATTTCAGTGTAGACATAGCACATGGATGAGAGTGGTCAGTGAACTAAGAAAAAAAAATCAAAGCTGGCCTCATGGTCTGTACAAGTTAGGAACAAAGGAAAAAACAGAAGCCATATCAAAATCAACATATACAAATGGGAACCAGTTATCCCCCCCTAAATGTCTACCACGGAACTAGGTCACAATTCCTTCAGTCTTCCTAACTAAACATCTCAGTATTTTTTCTCCTACACATTCCTGTATCTTTTCCCACCTGTATTATTGATCAGGTTTGGATAGGCATAGTGGCACACACCTGTAATCTCAAGTACTCAGGTAGCAGAGATAGGAGATCACAGCTTGAGGATAGTCCAGGAAAAAAGGCAGAAAAATTCTATCACAGAAAATAAGCCAGGCATGGCAGTGCATACTTGTAATTATTTGGAGGCATAGAAGGATCACTATCTAAAACCAGCCCAGATCCTACCTAGAAAACAAAAAACAAAACTAAAAAAACATAAAAACAAAAAACTGGAGGTGTAGCTCAAGTGACAGACAAACTTCCTAGCAAGTGTGAGGTCCTGAGTCCAAATCCAGTAACATCCCCTACCGCGACCCCAGAAAAAAACTCTCAGCTTTGGTCCTTTAGAATAGAAACCACAAATTTTAAAAAGTGGCTCAATCCACATAAAGTTTAGTTCTCTCCTGTTGAAAGCAGGAGCTAGAGCCGTGCTCCACAGAGCCCTTAAGGATCCAGGCTCCTACCATCTTGCGAGAGACTACATAATCCATATAGTCCAAAATACCTTAAGACCAGTCAATGCCAAGTAGGAAAGATAATTCAGACAGCACAGGCCATTCGTGTAAGAACATGATCTAGAAAGTTGCATCCCTTTGCCTATGTCACACTAGTCTCCTATGCATCTCTACACAAGGGGGAAGCATGCCAGGGATGATGTGGTAACAATTTTAAGAGCACAAAGTCTACTAATACTAAGCAAGATGCATCAAGTAAAAACTTGCAGGTCACGTGATAGGCAGCCTCTAGGATGGTCACCCAGGCCTTGGCACCTCCTGGTCCTCACAGCCTCATGCAATTCCTTACCTCTCAGTGTCAGCTGTCAGCATTTGGTTAGGTGACTAAGATCAGGTTATGAAAAAGGCTCTGATTCCCATCTTCCTTCTTCTCTCTCCCAGCTGTGCCTTGAAATCACAGCTTAACCATGAAAACCTCTAAGGCAAAGCATCCAGGTAACTAAAATAACTACATTGCTATTTTAGGCCACAGTCTTAAGGAATATTTAATGATCCATGCAAGGACAAAAAAAAATCAAATCAAATCAAAGATGTATCCAATGAAAAGGTATCTGGACCTAATACATCATAATAAACAAACTGCTTTGCTTTAAAATGATTTGAGAAAGAAAAAACAAAAAAGCCCACAAAATCCTAAGGCAGGGGAAGGGAGGAAGAGACAAAGGTTCTTGGTAGCTGTTAGGGAATTACAACTGAAGTTACATACTCATTACCCTTCAGCAACATATCTAAGTCCACACAAAATTTCCTTTAAAGACTTAAAGAAATGACTCACAACCGTTGAATGTGGAAACATCATCATAGCTTTTGTTCTTTAGAGAACTTCCAACACTCAGCACAAAAAAGTGTTACAAAACTCAACTTGTATTCCGACTCAGCTGTAGCTTAATGATTCCCTGGTAGTAATTTATTTATGAAAAGGTTGCCTCAAGGCAGAATATGAATATACAATAAGGCAAGGAAATATGTGCAATAAGATTTACTACATTTCAGACATTTTCATTATTTTTGAGGAACAATTAAAAAATGCTTCACCAAAGAAAAACATGATGTCAAACATTCAGTAAGATGTTAATATACTAAGCAGTAAAACTCCAGCTCCAATCAGTTTGTCAAGACAAACTGTTTCTATTTAAATTAGTTGCTCCTAGAAAAAAACAACTTTCTGTCCTATTTCTGGTGCTAAAAAAGAGTAGGTTGATTGACTGCCCAAACAGATGAACAATAACCCTTCCCAGTACTTGTAAAAGGAGCTGTCTAGTTTAAAGCAATTCACCAACCACAAGGACCATACTAACACACACACATACACACACACACAGAGGGGGAGGGAGGAGAGAGGGAGAGAGAAAGATAGAGAGGGGGAGGGAGGGAGGGAGGGAGGGAGAGAAGAGGAGAGGGAGAGAGAGAGAGGCTAAAAACTCTATCAATTGGATAAATGAGCTCCAGATTAGGATTATTTCATTTCTAAATCTGATCTTAGAACTTCAAATGTACTTTACCTTAGAGAATAATCACTGCTTCTCAAGCCAAGGGTTCAGAATGATGAACACATAAAAATACCAATAAGGCACAGTTTTCAAAGCGCACATTAAGATAGCAGATAGCTTTTGTTATCTTTCACCCTTTATAACTCAAAAGCTTGACTGTACTTTCTGTGGGTATAGGGTACAGTATCTCCTGTGCATTCAGGTTTTAGATTTGAATTAAATAAAACATTTTAAACACTCAAACAGCCTATGAATCAATTAAGTTTGATGTAACATTCCTTAGTCTATTTAAAATTCCTTACAGACCACAATGAAACATAAAATGAAACCATGTAGGTCTTGGAAAACTGAGATTTTTGTTTCTCCCTTCAGATTGAGAAAGATCTCTCTAAACATTATATAAAATCTGGAAGATTTTTTTTAAAAACTGACAACTCTACATGAAAATTTAAGTCTGGCCTACAAAAGATATGACAGACCATATCAAAAGCCAAATTATAGACAGTATTTGTAGCACAAACAAAATAGTTAATCCCTTTTACATAAAAGTTCTACGATCAGTAGGAAAAAGATCAGCAATCTAACATAAAAGATTAGGAAAATACAAGTAATAAAAATAAAAAGAAATGCCTTAAAGAATTGAAGCTGGTGTGGCCAGGCAAGTCACCAGGAGCTACTGAAGAGGATGAGATTTAGAAAGTATGGTTTTGGCTAGCCTGAGAAAAAAGTTCTAACATCTTCCCCTCCCCAATTAATAAAAGTTGAGTGGTGCACAGGCCTGTCTTTCTAACCAGGAAGCACCCTTCCATTTAGGAGGATCATGATCCAGGATCCATCAAAAAGTAGAACCTGAGACCCTGGGTTCGATTCCTCAGCACCACATAAGAAAAAAAAAAGCTAGAAGTGGCGTTGTGGCTCAAGTGGTAGAGCGCTAGCCTTGAGCTGAAGAGCTGAGTGACAGCACCCAGGCCCTGAGTTTGGGCCCCACGACCAAACAACAACAACAAAAAAGTAGAACCCTTATCTCAAAAATAACCAAAGCAGAAGGGGCTGGAGGAATGTTAAGAGATGGAAACATCACAATGAAAGGCCACTTGTACAACTAATAAGAATATCTGTTAAAAACAAAACCAGATTTGAAAGGATAGGTGCTCTGGTTTCAAGTAAGTGTAAATTGTTTCAACAAAAAAGAAACATTATGAAATTAACACTACATTAGTGAAGGCAAGTTAATGTTCTCATACATTGGTGGGTAACAAAGTGGCAGTCTGCTAAAGAGCAATGTAATAGTTTCCATCAAGACAAACATCATACTTTTTTATGACTAAGGGGTTTTATATCTTTTCATTTATTTTACTGACATACTTATACACATGCCAAAAGAAAAAGACAATACAACCATGTTGCATTACTGGCAGTACTGAACAGAAACAGTTTAAATGATCAACAAAGATCTGATAAAATTTCTGAAAGTACACAATGGGGTGCTAGCTGTTTAAAAACCAAGTCAGGACAATTTCTATTGTTTTGGTTTTCTCTCCCTTACCTTCCTTTTTTTGAGCAGAGCTGGCATTAAACTCAGGGCCATCTACTTGCTAGGGAGATGCTAATGCTCTCCCCTTTGAGCCATACCCTCAACCCTCCCATTTCTATTACTGTAACAGAGTCTCTGAGACTGGTTATTCAGGATGACAGATAATCCAAAATCAATACAACTGTGTCTGGTGAGGGTCTCCTGCGGCTCAGAAGGGGCTGAGGACAGCATTAATCTACTCTCCCTCCAGGACCAAAAATACCTGTCATTGGTCCTCTTCTTCCAACACTGCCACACAGAGGACTCAAGTTTCCAATACATGAAATTGGGGGGGGTGGGGGGAGACCACACTCAAACATTTCCAAAGTTGAGAAAAGCAAAATGCACAGGAGCATGCACAGTACACTGTATATATAAATAGAATTAGAATAGCATTAGAAGACCTATGTATCTGCTGGCATGTGCACATATAGCTGAACCTATAGCTAGGAACAGATAAGAGTCTCTTACTGTGAACTGGGGCAGCAGGCAACAAACCTGGAAGAAAAATTCCTTTTTGGGTGTGTGCATGGCAGGCGAAAGAATGTCCTGCCCTATTTTCTTGGAACCTATGACTGTGTCATTGTACACAGGAGAAAAGAACTTCATAAAATCAACTGAACATCCCGGGATGGGAAGACTCGCTCGAACCATCCATGTAGACCTCAAAAGAAATCTTAAGGGTTCGTAATAAGGTGGTAGCAAGATCAAGGAGTTTTAGAATAGGCTTGATCTTCACTGGAGATTCGATGTCGCTGGCTTTGAACATGGAAGACGCCAAGAACCAGGAATAAAGGGACTGCCCGGGGAAGTTAAAAAATGGAAGGAAACACATTCTTCACCTGAGTTCCTGAAGGGAAGATTGCCCTTCCAACAAACCTAGAATTTAGAGTGTGTCCATCTCTGGCAGACGGTTACATTTTATTCTCTCCGTCACATGAGTAAGGGAAGAGTTCCCTTTAGAGGCAATCACTGCTCTGACAAGCTTGTAACTACTGGGTTTCTAACACGACGAGGACAGAACAGCCCCCGCGTGCTGGAGGCAGGGCGGGATGGGGCAGGGAGGGGGCAGGGAGGGGGTGACGGGCCAGGCAGGGTGCGCAGACCGTGGCGGACAAGGACTGGGACTGACACTGAGTCGTGCCTGCGCATGCGCGCCCGGGCCCGGCCGCCCGGCCGCCTGACCCACGGCGCCACAGCTCGACTTTAACCCCTTCACGTCCTTGCCCCACCCGAGCCTCTCCGGGGACGGAACGAGCACGCTCGGGAAGCGGGAGGGGACCCACCATCGTGACGTCCTAGCGCAGAATTCCGCACCCCAAGGCCCGCAACGTCACCGCCTCGGCTGCAACACGGCGCGGGCTCGCTCCTTCCGGGATACACATGGGTGCGGAGGAAGCCTGGCCCACCGGACAGGAAGGGGCGGGGCGAGCGCGTCCCTCTAAATCGTCCGCGGAATCGGATACTTGGACTTTACTGGGCCGCGGTGGACTTTCTCGCCCTAGGCCAAAGCTGGCCTACCTAGTGGGTTAGCAGGAGCATTGGAGAACGGCCTTGGGGAGGGAGGGTGGGCTGCCATTGCTTGGGAGCTTGTCTCCACAGCCTACTAGCCTTCCCAGACAACCCTTCCCTTTGCGGGGCTCCCTCTTCGTGGGCAGTGAACCCCTCAATGAGGCAAGTTCCGACATATGCACCAGGCCTTACTACAGTGAAAGGCTCTGCCATCTGCCTTTCCTTGTACCTAAATACCTAGGCCGAGATTACAGTCAGGGCACAGTGTTCATGGCTGCACTATCCACCATAGCCAAGTTATAGAAACAGTCCAGATGCATTACAAAAATTGAATAGATCAGGAATACATACATACATATGTATGTATGGATATATGGATTTTCACTTATCCTTCAGGAAGAATAATAATATGCCATTTACAGAGAAATGGATGGACCTGTAAAAAAAAATTAATTGAACTCAGGCTCAAAGAGTTCAAGGAAACAAATTTTTCTCTCAAATGTAGAAGTTACATCTAAATTATAAACATATATAAAAGCATATAGACATTAGTGTCTAAAAGTGTGGTATTTACAGGGGAGGATAAAATGATGTAACTTTTGAACAGTTGAATAATAGTTTAACAAGATGAATACCAGGAAGCTGTAATGTGTTGTCAAGAGTGAGAGAAATCAAAGGCTAGGGTAGTGGGGGTAGATGAATGGAAATATGAAAGGTGGATAAATACAGTAAAAAGTTCAATGATATGAAATAAAATCAGGGAACTTGGGGGACGGGGAAGAGTTGAGTTGGAAAAGATGGAGGAAAACAATGGAAGGGGTGACATTAATCAAGATGCATTGTACTTCTAAATTGTTATATTCAATTGAAACCCCCTTGTACAACTACTTAAAGATAATTTATAAAAATAAAACTTAAAAAAGCAAATCTGTTTCTTTTTCATAATTACAAGCCTTTTCCAGCCCAGTTTGTGGGTTTTTACCCCCACAGAATGTTGGCATTCTATAGGCAGTTCATGCAACAAATATTGTGTGTGACCTCATGCTACACATCTTGGATGCTCTAGCACTATCTTTACTCCTGACCTTTGCTCTGATTCCAGGGTGTCACACAGTAAAGCCAACAAATATTTCAAATACCATCTGAGATCTGAAGAAAATAGAACTGTTGAAAGGATCAAGAAAACTATTTCATAATTCATGGTCACTCTAAACTTTTAGAATTGGTAGTGAGCAGAGACCTGAATAAGGAAACCAGCCACGGGAAGAAGCTCCAACCCTAGTAGAGTTGGCATGCTTAGATAGGGATGCAGGTATCTTTTTAATGAGTGAATATTATATGCCTACTTTTCAGCAGTTGTTTAAATGGTAAACAAGAATGTGTGGCCAGCAGACTCTTGATCTAGGAACAGAGATCATTTTTTGTGAAGGAGGAGGTACTGGGCTTTGAACTCAGGGTCTGGCTGGTGGCCTACCATTTAGCCACAACTTTATCCCCAATGTTTGCTGATCATTTTGAAGATGGAATCTTAAGGACTTTTCACCTGGGCTAGCTTCCAACCAAGATCTTGGGAACCTCATTTTCCTGAGTAGGATTACAAGCATGAGCCACAAGTACCCATTTAAGCAATATTTCTTTCTTTTTTTTTTTTTTTGTCAGTCATGGGGCTTGAACTCTGGGCCTGGGCGCTGTCCCTCAGCTCTTCAGCTCAAGGCAAGCGCTCTACCACTTGAGCTACAGTGCCACTTCCGGTTTTCTGGTGGTTTATTGGAGATAGGAGTCTCATGGTCTCTCCTGCCCGGGCTGGCTTTGAACCGCGATCCTCAGATCTCAGCCTCCTGAGTAGCTAGGATTACAGGCGTGAGCCACCAGCGCCCAGCTCCAGTTAAGCAATATTTCTTAATATAGGTGGTGGTAGTTTTACAGCACGAGGGACCATGATGTTGCTCATTTTCAAGACAAAGTCCAAGAGAAACATCTACAAGTCTAACCACTGCAGAGCCTACAGACTGTCCAGAACAGCTCCTCGCTAGCAATGCCTGAGACCTTCCTCTGTCTCCTCCGTCATCACACTGGTTCTTTCCTGTCTTCCCACTGTTGGAATTTTTCTTCCAATCAATCTATTTTTTTATGCTTCATTCACTTTTCAGGGCTCATTTTCAGTGAAGCCTGTTCCCCCTCATCACTTTTTTCTACTTTTTTTCCTCCCCCCCCCCCTTAGGAGCTCAGATTATTTTCAGAAAATTAGCCTTCTGTCATATATAATATAAAAGAGTGAGTTTTATTTTGAACTGTTTGTATGACTCCTCCATGCCCCTACTGTAAAGATGTCTTTCAGGATGAAGCTGGTTGAAACATAAATGATTAAAGATGGCCCCTGTATATTAACCTATGTGTACTTCGCAGCAGGCTTGGGCCTATTCACTCAAAGACCTGTGGATGCAAAAATCCAAAATTTTACATATTCATAAATACAGCACCAAAAATGTCTCTTGTTAGTCATTTAAAGCCTGCCTGCTTTGCATACCCTCAATCTGCACTCAACATCTGGTAGCTATGGATACCACAGATGAACAAAAGCTGGGATCTGACAGACTCCAAGCCATCGTTACTCAAGTTTTGTACAGACTCTACCATATGATGTGGCATCACACAAACACGGCGTCTTCTCCAGACTCTGATCTTTGCACTCTGGCTTTTAGAAGATACAAAGCCTTGAGAGACTGCCTGCCCAATCCTCTACCGAGGTGAGCAAATCTCTCTAGTTCTCCTTAATAACTTGCGTGCTAGTGCCATCTTGTGGTCATATATTTTTTCCTCGTTCAATCTCCTAAATGGAATTTTTTTCCTTTAGGTAGGTAAATTACAAAAAATACAAATTACTGTTTAATAAATTGATAGCTAAGGGCTGGGGACATGGTTCAAGTGGCAGAGGACTTGCTTAATCAATCACAAGGCCCTTAATCCAAACCCCAGTGTCACAGAAAAGATATCGATCAGTATGCAGTGGGAAAATTTGGTGAACTTAGGTAAAGAATGAACTATAAAAGAGTACACACTACACTCCCACTTACAATAAAATGAGTAATGAAAATAAGCACAGATGCTTGTCCATATCCAGAAGAGAACTGAAACAAATCAGGATAAACTTTTCACTTGATAAAATTAGGATTCAAACAGGGAAAACTCTGGAAGAAGAAACTTTTCACTGTGTTTTTTTTAGAGTGCTTGAGATTTTATAATTTTTTTCCAATGAAATGAAAGAAGATTGATCCCATGAATAGGATCATTCATGTGGCTAAGGACCATAGTGCAAAAGGAAAAGATGATACACAGAAAATGGCTGAAGACCAGGCCCAGCAGAAAGCTAGGGAGAACCTCATTGTAACAAACAAGCGAGGTACAGTGGTGTACATCTGTCATCTCAGATATCTGCATTGTGTGGGTAGAAGGAGATGAGGATATGGTCTAAGGACAGTTTAAGCAAAATACAAGAGCTTATCCAAAAAAGTAGCTAAAGAAAAAAAATGGCTGAGAGCATGACTCAAACACATTTGCATACAATGTTCAAAGCCCTGAGTTCAAAGTCTAGTACTGCAAAAATCACAGAGAGAAAAAGAGGTAAGTGGAGAGAGAGAAAGAGACAGTCAGATGGAGAGAGACAGAGACACAGAGAAAGAAAGAGAGGGAAGGGAAAGAGGAAGGAAGGAGGGGAAAAGGGAGGGAAAATGGAGGGGAAAGGAGAGGAGAGGAGAGGAGACAGGAAGAGTGGAGAGGGAAGGGGAAAGGAGAGGAAAGGAGGGGAAGGTAGAAAAGAACTGGACTCAGATGCTTACATTGAGAAAACTCCATATGAAAACTGGAGTTATGCTAGTGTGGGTGTGTGCTATATGTGGGGGTATTATATCTTCCCCCTAAAAAAACCTATGTTGGAATCCTGACCTCTAGTACCTTAGACTGTAATCTTATGCGGAAGTGTTCATAGAACTCTCTCTCTCTCTCTCTCTCTCTCTCTTACACACACACACACACACACACACACACACACACACACACACACTATAAAGCCATTCCAAAACTAACTAAGGTGAAGTGAGGTCATTATGACTAGTGTCTTTATAGAAATTGAAGATTTGTTTGGTGACTCTTATTATGTAATCTATCTATATTCCCATCACTGACAAGGTAGAAACAAGAAATTACAAATTGAAGGCCAATCTGGGCTATAGTAAGACTCTAAAAACAATATTATAAAAGGAAAGGAAAATTCAAACAGATATGCACAGAGAGAAGAGACTGGAAACCCACAGTTACCTGCAGTTACCCACAATCACCCACAGAGCACAGAGACCAACGAAGGCTCTTCCTTTACAGCCCTCAGAAGGGATCATATCTATTGACACATTGATATTCCACTTCTCATCTCCAGATCTCTGTGACACTAAAATATTGTTATTTAAATCGTCCTGTTTGACATCTCCTACCAAATTAAGTACATTTCACCCGAGTAGGTCCAGGGCACTGTTTAGTTGGGTTTTTTTCTTTTTATTTTCTTTTTTGGGTCCGGTTGTGGGGCCTGAACTCTGGGCCTGGGCGCTGTCCCTCAGCTCTTCACCTCAAGGCTAGCGTGTTCTACCACTTGAGCCACAGCACCACTTCTGGCTTTTTTTTTCTGCTTATGTGGTGCTGAGGAATCGAACCCAGGTCCTCATGCATGCAAGGCAAGTGCTCTATCACTGAGCCACCTTCCCAGCCCTGTTTTTCTTCTTTTCTTATCCTCTGTCTTACCAAATAATCTACTAACCTGCATTAAAATTAGGCTCAATATGCTCCATCCAATTTTGTTCCGAGTTAACAAGATGAATGTCTTAAATCAGTCTTTTGTTACCTGACTGACTCATCCTCTTGGCCATTTCATCTCCCTTACCTTATCACCTCTTCCCACAACTCCTCCTATTTTTTCCTAACATTATCCAAACAATTTCCTAGAACACTCCTATAGTCAAGACACTCAGATGATAAACAGCTTTCCATTGTACTTTGTCCTCCATCCAAAAGCAAGAGAATCACACAAAATACCAAAACAACCCACTTGGGTTCTGTTTCAACCCCTGATTTATGGCTTGACTGCTGACTTTCTCAGCATGAATTGTTCCTTCCTTTCAGAGTAGAAATTTTCTTTCCTCACTCATAATGTTGCTCACTGACTTTCTCCCTTATTAATCTGACCAATATTCTGCTCACTCTACAAAGCTTAGGTCAGAGAGTTCCCTTTCACACATCTTCCTGCTCACCAGAGAGAGAGAGAGAGAGAGAGAAAGAGAGAGAGCATTTGAACCTCTGTCTGTTTAATGCTCATGGACATGGGCTGTAATCCTATCTTCCCACCTTATGTTTCATATTATAAATACAGCTCCTAGGGAGGGAAAACTGTCCTCTATCAAGTATATCATAAGAAATACACATCATTACTATATAATGACAAATCTACCTTGGTTCAAAAGCATGAAATTCATTGCTTTGCAGATGAATTATTTTGGCTTGGAGAAAATGGTAAAGAATAAGTGTTTGTGTCTACACAGTACAGCCAAAATACTAACTCTTGAGACAGTCCAAGAGTTGAGACATATTTGCCATAAATTGTCTTCATAATTTTCTACTCTAAGTCAAAACAGACAGTGCCAGTTTGCTACATTTCCCAATGTCTCTTATATTGAGTGCATTTTTCACTAATGGAAAATAAGAAGTGAAATTTGAATTTTCTGAGTCACTTCCTGAAAGAGAAATGGATTGGCCTCTTGTATTCTTTTTGTTTCTTCCTGTAGAGGTCAGCTGGCTGAGATGGTTGCTGACTTCAATTTTACAGTCGAGAGCAACAATTGAGCCAATGACTAGACAACAGTAAAATGCAGGGTCTTTCAGCAGAGTGGCCTGGCCAGGCAGGACCTTGCTATAATCTGAAAACTTATGTGACAGCAAAATAATCTTAAATCACTTTCCATTTTCTCCCTTGTCATCCCATTATCACACCATATAACCTGAAAAATATACTGAAGTACAGTAATAAAAGGATACATTTATTCCAAACAAAGATGCTTGAAATGACCTTCCTTGGACACTATTCTCACTAGTTATTTTGATTTATGTGATTGAATTTCAATAGAGAATAATAGTATTTAAAATGATGACCATGAGTCCTCAAAACCAAGGTTAATGCTCCATATGAAAGGGAGTTGTGATTTGATGTGTTTTTAAAAGTTCATTTTTAGACCATTCAAATGCAAATGGCTTGTGTTTCACAGAGCAGTATGAAATATCTCTAGAAATGTTAAGTAGCCGTAACAATGAAATGTTTGGTGGTACTAAGCTTCAAACTCAGGGTCTTGTACTGGCTAGGCAATCAATTACTCTACTACTTGAGTCACATCTCCAGTCTTAATGATGGGATTTTTTTGCTGGTTTGTAACAATTTAAGATTTTATTAGGAGACAGATTTCTTATTAATGGCTTCACCATTCTAGTAAGAAATGGTGGTTAAGACTCCCACACGTAGGGCTGGGAAGGCAGCTCAGTGGTAGAGTGCTTGCCTTGCATGCATGAGGCCCTGGGTTCAATTCCTCAGCACCACCTAAGCAGAAAATGAATCCCACACATCATAGTCCTCTGAGGTCATTTGGAGGTGTGTTCCTCAGTGGGGTGAATGATGAGAGCATTGCTAGTTGGTCCATGGTTTGCTTTGCATAGGGTATGAACTTCAAACACCATTGGAGCTACCTTTCTGAAGCTTTGGTAAAAATAACTGGAATGAGACTTTTATCTCATGGAACAACTTGAAAACTGGATGAAGACCATCATCATCACCACCACCACCACAAAAGGTGAAGAATTCCACACACTGGAAAGGGGCTACCTTCAAGGGTTACCCCCCCCCCCTTGAAAGAAGAAACAGAAATTCAGGAAAGCAGGATGTGTTTGTGGCTTTCCTTCTGTGCTGCCTCAGATGGAGCTGTGGGGAGTGTGTCTGACAGAGCATCCCAGCACAGAGATTGAGGCTCAGGAGGCAGAACTAGATAGGAACTTTGAGGGCAGAATGCTTACAAAAATTGCTTCTACATGGCTCTCTGGAAATTATTAAAGGGACACTGATCAAGATGAATTATACTCATAAATGGACACATTGAATTAAAACACTCTAGTACAGTTATGTAAAGATAATACAAAAATACATGGAATTTAAAAAAAACTACCTAGCAAACTGGACTCATTCCTTTTCTCTTCTACTCTGAACTTCTTTTTTTAAATATTTGTATTATGTTTATTTATTTGAAAGTTAAAATGTTTGTATTACTATTATAAAGGTGGTTGCATTTACATAAGTCAGGTAATGAGTACATTGCTTTATTTATTTTTTTGTCAGTTGTGGGTCTTAAACTCTGGGACTGGGAGCTGTCCCTCAGCTCTTCAGCTCAATGCTAGTGCTCTACCACTTAGCCACAGCACAATTTCTGGTTTTTCTGGTGGCTTATTGGAGATAAGAGTCTCACAGACTTTTCTGCTTGGGCTAGCTTTGAACCACAATCCTCAGATCTCAGTACTCTGAACTTCTTAATTGCTTCTTTCCCCTTGATTATTAGAGTTCTAGAAGCTTCAATGACCTACTTTCTGTTAGGAATGCTTTCAGTTGTAGATAATAGAAAATCAGTCCATGAAGCTAAGTCACAGGTTAATGGTTTCTTAGTGAATATTCTGGAAGTAGTGATCCAAAGGCTGTTTGTGAATGAACAACATTATGATGCATTCCAACTCCTCCACCTTCAGTTCCACCATACCAAGCCAAAGTTAGCTTTCATTTTGAAGTATGTTGCCTTCGGCAACAAGATGGCTGCCCAGGCTTTCCCATCACCTCCTCTGGTGTCAAAGGTTGTAGTGACAGTGACTGTGGTAGGAAGAATCAAAAGAAGACATCCGAGTTCCTTGATACTCATTCCTGTTTATCAGGAAGGAAGATTTTCATAGAAGTTATTCTCATTTGCAGCAGATTGTAGATCTGACCTGATTGATTTAGCTGGAACATAATTTAACCCCTATTCCTGGCATGGGAAACTAAATACTCTTTGTTGCTTGTCTTCAGTTAATGGTGCTGGTCTACAGGGGCAAAGGTAGGCTTAGTTTTCTAAACATCCTTTACTTCTCCCTTCTCTCCCTCCAAAATACAATTTATAAACCATAGGAAAAGTAGGATAGCAATAATAATATTGGCCATAATTATCATGGAGATAACCCTCCTCAACAAGCTTGAGGCAGGACATAGTGGCATCTTCCCCCTTTGCTTACTAAATTTAACCAAATTCAAACCTTGGAAAATCTGATGAATACAGCATTGGTTCTTCTAAACAACTGCCATTTAATAAAATTCTATGGTTTAGATAATATGTAAGTAAAAATTCAGTGTTTTCAACTTCTCACATAGTAAAAATACATTTTTTTTTACAAAAGTGAGTAGGCCTCCTTTAGTAATTGGTAATAACATGCTCTGTTTTCAGTACTTCAGTCCAGTAGAAATTGTACTTATTCATTTCTGCTATTTATACACCACTTTCTCCACATAGCTATGGTGTCAGTGATCTTGCTAGGTTTTATTTTTATTGAAAGCACCTGTTAGCATACTCTACATAGTATGAAAGAAATTGTACTGAAAAATATAAGCAAAGATATGATAGGGAATTTGCTTTTTACTTTTAATTTTTTGTTCCTTTTTGTTTGTTTTTTTTTAAATGGACATTAAATCAGGAGTCAAAATTGGCATAGGGTTGGGCATAGAGGTACAAGCCTGTAATTCTAGCTACATATAGATAGCAGATCATAGTGCAGGATCCGACCTCAAGAACCAACTAAAGGCAAGAGGACTGGAGGCACTGTTTACTTATCCAATGAAATGTCCCCAAGGTTTTCAATTTTGAATGCCTTTCAGTGGACTTGTATTCCACAGTTTGTCATAGCCCTCTCCAGTCCAGTCTTCTTACAGTATCCATGACAATTATATAGTTGTTGTATTTTCCCATGCACTTGAATATGTTAATCCCTACTTCATGAGAATAAACCAAAATGTTAAAAATGAGTAATTCTTTCCTAGTTGTGGGAAATATTTGGCTGGTTTCCAAAAGAACTTCCAAACTGAATAATGTACTCTTCTCCAAGACAACTGAGTTTTTGGCATGTTGCCTTAAAAACTTTCATTGACCTTTTCTTAGTAATAGACTTCTAAATAAGGCCCTTCAATTTGGTATTATGGTTTTTTTTAATTTGACTAAGTTGTGTTTTGGTCACATTGAGTAATTCTACATAATCAAATTGTACATACGTTATACTTAAATATTCACAACTATGCCATTTAAAATGTATTTCAGAGGACTAAAATACTTAAGAAAAATAATTAATAAGGATATATATACACACATATATAGTTCCCACATTTCCTTTTAAAAACATTAGAACAACACTTCATGCATTCTATGTTTTCTACATAGTTAAAAAAAAAAACCACACAGTCTCACTAAGAGAAACTGTTACTCATTATCTAGGGCATTAAATCTCTGCGACCACCCTCTTTTCTTAACAAATTTGACCTTCCTAATGTCAAAGCATTTCTATTTAATACTTCAGGAAATAGTTCCATAGTAATTTAATTACATGGAAGAATCTATTCTTATCTATTTTTCATGTGAGCACTAACTCATAGGCTGTTTTTATACACTGGGTTTACCAGTAATTGAGACTAAGGATTTTTCAGTCAAAATAACTGCTGATACCTATGTTCCTAGTCACTGTTTTCCTATAGTTTGCTATTTTTTAAAAGTGTTTCCTATAGTTTCCCATAGCTTGCTATTTTGATGCTGTAATTATTGCTTCTGCTGTTATCATTATTATTATCATATTATTTATTGAAAGGTTTTGAATCAAGATAACTAGCTGGCCTTTAACTCAGGATCCTTCTGCCTCTGTTTCTGAGTGGTGGGAATAGAGGTGTTTGTGCCACACTTAGCTTTGCTGATTCTTGTAATCCTGTAATATCCATCTTCCTTACTGCCAATCTTAGTCTAGTATGCTTGCATTTTCTGCCACTTGCTTTTAGAAAGATAAACAGGCACTAATTTGTAAAGGTCATGGGGAGTGATGAATGCAGTATGATTGCTTGAGGACTTGTCACTTCAACATTTCTTCCTTAGGTTTTTTTTTCCTTAAAATCTTCACTGCCACACTGTTACTGTGACAGTCATGATAAAGCTAGTTGAAATATATTTGTGAAATATAAAGTAAAGCAGTATAAATATACAGATTAGCACAAATGTCTCTTAAGTTGTTTACAACCCTATGCACTGAAATTGTCCAGGGAGCTTTTGAAATTGCTTATATTCTAATTGACTTGGTGTGAAGCCTGGACATGATAATTTTTAACTAAGTGTCCCAGATGATTTTAGACTACACCAATGTTGAGAAGTTCTTGTTCCTAATCTTGATTTAACCAGATTATCAGCTCTTAACGTTAATGCTCAAATTCATGGATAAATTAAAATAATAAAGACTCTACAATCTGGACATGGATATGTACTCTACAATCCTAGGTATGTGAGAAGCATAGATAAGCGAATCATAGATTGAAGCTGGCCCTTTATTAAAGAAAAATGTGACTGCATTATAAAACAGAAAGGACTAGAGCTGGCCCAAGTGAGAGAGCCCTTACCTAATAAATTCGAGACCCTGAATTAACATCTGAGACTCTACTATTCACTAAAAAAAAGTAATATAAATATATACTCTCTCAAGTTCTGAAAATTCAAGTCAACTTGCATGGAACTCAATTATGTTTTTGAGTCTTGATTTTAATGTGAAATCAAGGTTATGAATTATTGCTTGAGAACCAAAGTGTTTTAACATTACAGCATAGGGAAGAATGATGCTGCCATTATATTTTCACTTTTTTTATATAGCAAATCTTTGGTTATCAGAAAAATTCACAGGCAAAAATTCAGTTTTACAACTTCAGTTAATTAATTTTGTTTTGAAAATTATTTGTAGTAGCAGTGATTAGAAGTAAACTGAAAAATATTAAAATATTAAAGAGTGTGTTTGAGCAGTCAGTGATTCATGCATCAAGTTCTTACAGATGTCCAGGAACACCAAAAAATGGGGCCAAGGAGGAGACTTTTATTAGGGTGAAGACAGATCAACGAAAATAAAATCTTTAATGACAGCTGCAGCATCCAAATCCTCTTTTGTTTTCGGCAGTTAGTGGACAGTTCTGACTAACAAATGTTGTATCAATGGGTTGCCCTGAACTGGGTTCCTGTAGAGTACTAGAGCTGTCTTCCTGAATGTAATTAATGGAATTTCTTAAGAAAGGCTCTAGACGTTTTATGTGTGAGTAGTTTGAGTTTTTTTCCTCCTGTGATGAAATTATTTTATTATTTTTAATCTAAGATTCAGAAACTTTAGTTGCTCTGAGAAAGTCCCTGTTGAGAAAGTGTTGCCATATTGGTTGGGTTAATAATGACTTTGGATCTATTATGTTTACTGTTCTAATATAAAAGAATGTCTTCCACACAGCTTTTGTTCATCAAGGAAAGGCACGATCTCAGCCCTAGCTTCCATAGCACATGTAAGAATGCGGGCCCTTCACTATTTATACCAAGGTAGAAAGGGATTTAATTACTTTGACAATGCCAATGTGCCAGCCAAAACAGGAGTCATATTCAGTGTACATTACATATAAAAATATGACCCACAGTATGTAACTGGAGGGCAGGGGCAGGACGGGAATGGGAGGGATGAAAGAAGGGGGTGACATTGATCAAGAAGCACTGTACTCATAACTCGAATTATGGGATTGTAATGTCTTTCTTCAACTACATCATCATCATAATAATAGATTCGTTTGTGTGTGACAAAGAGGGGTGGTATAAGCCTCACGGAGACCAGCCACGCATGCGTGCACCTGCGTGCAGGTGTAGGTAGGGCATACAGTGACACAGCATCGTGGTGGTCACATAATGACAAGCTGGCTTGTTCTGAGGAGGCGCCCTACCGCGCAGGCGCCCTACCGCGCAGGCGCCCTACCGCGCAGGCGCCCTACCGCGCAGGCGCCCTACCGCGCAGGCGCCCTACC